>NC_136070.1:266323586-266728586 GCF_964261635.1 Lissotriton helveticus | reverse complement strand
AACACTTTGATAAAGCTCACGAAGAACGAGCGAAACATGTTAGTAAGACGGGGCTGCCCTTGGAATAAAATTGATGCAGGCTCCATCACGGTGTGCGGCTACTTACTTTCCTGTCCTGGGAAGGTGTTGGGGTGAATATGTATATATATATATATATATATATATATAGATAGATATATATATATTAAAGTTCCCAAGTGCCCAAGCATAGGATGCACTCCTCTAGCAGTTTAAATCAGGCTGCAGCGCAAACAGAAAATTCAGGGTTCAATCAATAATGCCTTACGCGTTTCAGACTTCCATCGTCCTTGTTCACAGGCAGAGATATCGCTAAGAATGAAACCAGACTGCAGATGGATAACACCTGAACATTTTATTGCCCCTGTGGGTCTCATGATAAAGCGCAATGTCTTCTGGAATCTGCAGTCCCAAACCGTTTCACAGTTCATAATAAGTGCTGCTCACAGTTCGAAATACACAATGCGATGCCTCTTACATATTCTCAAATAGTTCAGCTATTAATGGGCTAACACTGAAATGTTATTTGCGTGCATATTCACTCTTACGCCATGCTGCTGGTCCGGGAAGAGCCTCGTAATCACAAGGCACCCGGCCCGCTTGCAATTGAGCGGCTGGTGCTTCCTCACGGCTGGACTGCCGTGTATACGTTAAAGTTCCTAAGTGCCCAAGCATAGGATGCACTCCTCCAGCAGTTTAAATCAGGCTGCAGCAAATTCAGGGTTCAATCAATAATGCCTTACGCATTTCAGACTTCCATCGTCCTTGTTCACAGGCAGAGATATCGCTAAGAATGAAACCAGACTGCAGATGGATAACACCTGAACATTTTATTGCCCCTGTGGGCCTCAAGATAAAGCGCAATGTCTTCTGGAATCTGCAGTCCCAAACCGTTTCACAGTTCATAATAAGTGCTGCTCACAGTTCGAAATACACAATGCGATGCCTCTTACATATTCTCAAATAGTTCAGCTATTAATGGGCTAACACTGAAATGTTATTTGCGTGCATATTCACTCTTACGCCATGCTGCTGGTCCGGGAAGAGCCGCAGCCTGATTTAAACTGCTGGAGGAGTGCATCCTATGCTTGGGCACTTGGGAACTTTAATGTATCGGTACGTGGGGAGCACCACTAAGGCAGTAAAGCTACGGGTCCTAGAGCTCCAACGGGCCATTGTGAACAAGGATGAGAGCTATCCTATGGCCCGACATTTCGCCTCTCATCACAATAGTGATAGGACCCTACTTAGCTTCTTTAGTTTGGATTGTGTCCCGCAAGACATAAGGGGCGGGGATCTAAAACGGAAGCTTAGGCAGTTGGAGTCAAGATACATTGTAGACCTCCAAACAAAGTCACCTGGAGGCCTCAATGCAGGGGAAGAACTTTTATCGCACCTATAAGTAACAGTAATTGACAGCACATGGGTTGAATAGTGTCACTGCCTGAGAATGTATTGTCTTTATGAATAATTAAGAAATTTTTGTTGGTAGCTGGGTTATGACCTTTATGATGAATTGAACGTTAAAAAGTTAATTTGACAGTGTGGTGTATGGGTTATGGAGGTATATCATTTACTGTACACTCAGTGGGCCATTCAGGCCGTAATGATCAATGTATTCATCATAGGTCTAATTGAACACAATTAGCTTTTTGTAAACCTTTTACCAACATAAATATAGGAAATCAGTGCAATGCGGAACTGGTTGACTTTACGAGAATTGGTTTCCTAAATCCAAGAACCACAATGAATTAGCCCATTCAGGGCAAAATTGTAAATATCATGTAAATATCAGACTAATTAATTTTTGTTAGTCTGCTTGATGTCGTCTATTATCTGTTGACCAGTATGAACATTGCTTTAGGATATTTTTTCATTACGAATTTGAGTAATTCACCATTCAAAGATGGCGCTCATGAATTGAAAAAAATTGTCCGTTGTTTGTTTCAATGGTAATGCCTTATTTCAACTTCCGCCTTGCCGTCGCCAGCTGACACTGACGAAGGCAAGTGCTGAAACGCGTCTGTTTGTTTGGATTTTTGCGCAATAAACTTAAAATTAAGTTTAACCTGCTGAGAGTGCTGATTCCTGTTGGTTTCTTTTTTGGGAACTGCGGAGCTCTAAATATATATATATATATATATATATATATATATATATATATATATATATATATATATATCTCACAGAATCGTGTTGACACCAAGCTGAAACACGACAGCAAAGGACACACCAGAAGTTTGTGCAGCAATCGGAGATTTATTCTTCGATGGTCTTACAGGCAAGAACAATACTCGACGCGTTTCAGTGCAGACGCACCTTAGTCATGAGTAATGGATCTACCGGTGCTTACATTTTTAAATACCACGTGACACTTGTGAAAAAAGTGAAAACAGACTCAGTAATTAAACGTTAATTACAAAACACGTACTCAGCCGAGTACAAGCTTAATATTGTGTACCAAAATAATAGTGAGATACATAACCGCTTGTCTTTAAGTAAACCACTTGTGTAATAATTGCAGTGCTTGCCCACAGCGGATCTGAAAATGTGCTTTTCATGCATATCAATAAAGGTTTCTGAGAGACCTGCAAAACATGACTGTGCTTGCGTTGGTCCAACAGCAGTAATAAGTATAAATAAAAATTGGTATGTACCAAAGATCTATCTATTTACAAACTCGAGCCCAAGTGGGAAAAATCAAACTAACTGCTGTAAATGGATATACTGAAAAAACAGTGAAAATCTCTCGTCCTGCCTCAGTGGGCTTATTATATTAGGTCTCTCAAAGTTCATCATTCATGAGCAGCATCAATAACATCATAAATTCAGGTTCTTATCTTCAATGAATAGCGGTTCTGATCTAAAGTGAGATAAAATGAAAATAATGGGTGTCACTTCTGTCCAAATGGAAAGAGTAAGAAAAGAAAACACATAGATCAACAAACAATCAACATAAAATATGTAATAAAACTATCCTGGCTCTGCGGCATCTATGCAACTATGGATCTAATACTGGGAAAGCACATACTTGCTAACCTAAATGAACGGCTAGCTCTTCATCAAAATTATGGCCTGAGGGGGTCAGAGTCCTGTATTGTATGATCAGTTTGGACTCTAGTCTGCAGAGTTCTTTTAGTCTGTTACCTCCACGTATGTCTGCCTTTACAAAGTCCAAATCAACGAAACTCAATAAGTTCGTGTTCTGTTCATGATGGCTACGAAAGTGACGAGCTACGGGGTATGCTTTGTCACAGTTTTTTATTGCACGGAGGTGCTCGAGAATCCGTATTTTGGCTTTGTGGATGGTGCTGCCAATGTAGGCTAGACCACATGGACAGAATAATGCATATACTGCATATTCTGTATTGCATGATGTATGTTTTTTGATTACATATGGCTGACTTTCCGCTGAGAGGGTGCACTGTTTTTTGTTCTTGCTGTTCTTGCAGGCTTTACAGCTTCTGCAAGTGTAAAAACCTTGGATCCCTGGAGTCCCTTTCTTATCGGTCTCAACTGCTCTACACAGCGTGTCTCTCAGAGATTTAGCTCTCTTATATGTAATCTGTGGATTCTGTCCTATGCAGTCAATCAGGTCTCTATCAGTTCTAAGAACGGGCCAGAATTTTTTCAAACAGTTACGTACTGCATGCGTCTGTTTATTGTACGTAGTTATGAACCTCAATGTTTGATCGTTCTTTTCTTTGCTCTCTCCTTCTGCCTTAAGTGTTTTATCAATAAGCAGAGATTCTCTTGAGCGGAGAGCTACTTTTTTTAAAGCTTTACTGACCGTTCTCTTAGTGTAACCTCGTTGCACAAACCGTTCTGCCATAATTTTGGATTCTATTTCGAACTTCTCTTTCGTGCTACAATTGCGTTTTGCTCTGAGGAACTCACCCAGAGGGATACTCTCGATGAGTGCCGCAGAGTGACAGCTGTCCGCGTGCAACAGACTATTTCCTGCCGTGCTCTTCCTAAACAGGGAACTCTCAATTTTACCATTTTCTATAAATACGTTGAGATCTAGAAATTCAACCATATTTTTGGACCAATACGAAGTAAGGTGGAGATTAAAGTTGTTGTCATTTAATTTTAGTACAAAGTCATTTGCCTCATCCTCTGTCCCTCTCTTTTTGCGCAATAAACTTAAAATTAAGTTTAACCTGCTGAGAGTGCTGATTCCTGTTGGTTTCTTTTTTGGGAACGGCAGAGCTCTAAATATATATATATATATATATATATATATATATATATATATATATATATATATATATATATATATATGCTAAATTGAAATGTTAAAATCCTCTGTAAATGTGAATGAATTTGAAATTGTAGGCTAAACATTAAGATGATATCCTTAGCCTAATTCACAGAAAGAGTACAAGTACTTCAGACAGTAGAATGGATGATTAGTTGCCTCAATTGAAGCACTGGAATGCTCTGGCAAAACGTGAGGATGCATTAATGGCAAAAAATACAAAGCAATATGGTGGAGTATTGCATAGATGCTATGCTTTGTCTTTTAGAAATAAGCACAAATTTGGAAAAGTTCCAACCCTCTCATTAAAATTGTAAATTAATTTTTTGTTTGTGAATGAAAGAAAATATTTCAAATTTGTTTATTTGTTTGACATATATTTGTTACTGCATTTGTGTATTTTGTGAGGTTCACATGCTAGAAAATGGTTAGGCATGGCTCTCTGGCTTCCAATAGTGATTTAGTGGGTCCGCGGAGAACGATTTAAAAATCACTGCTGTAATGTATTGCCTTGTATTAAAGTCTACTGTGGTGCTTTCTAATGAATAATATCCCTATGCAGACTTTATATGTCTAAGGCTGAGGTAAAATTGAGATATTGCCTGTATGCGGTAGCTGGTTGGATGGAGTAAAATTCCTTGATCTTAAATGGAGGCAAGACCAAGGTGAAGATTTTTGGCACCGATTCATCCTGGATAACGGAGTGCTGGCTGGACAAGTTCAGTCCATTTGCTGGTGCCAGTGAGTCATACCGAAATCAGGGAGTGATTGCAGAAAAAGACTTGTACTTTGAAAGCCATGGATATTCCATCTATGCAAAAGGATTTAGACTACTCTATGTCTTAAGGAATATTCAGCTTTTTATCCTGCTGTCAGCAAGGAAATAGATGGTCCCAGCCAATTATCATCTCGTGCATGAACTTCTGCAACACCCTCTTGGTAAGCACCCCTAAATATTTAATCCATTGATTTCAACTTCTGCAAAATGCAGCACCCCAGCTGATTTTGGGCCCCATGAGAGCCTCAGTCATCTCTAAACATCTGGTGAGCTTGAAATGGCTGCCTTCAAGCAAGAGGTGCATCTTTGAAGCCCTTTGCCAGTGTCATTAAAACATTTTTTCAAATGGGCTTCACACTTACATGAAATTACTTTTTTTCTTGTCATGCTCCTGCTAGGGATGTACTTTTTAAGCATGGAGGCTTCATTTTCCCCTCCAGATTCAGGAAAACAAAGTAAGAAGGAAGATGTTTATCAGTCATTCTCCAGAAATTTTGGAATTCTCTCCCTGCATCTATTTGATTGCAGCCAAATCTACAGATGTTGAGTAACCACTTGAAGACCTATTTGGTTCAATTTGGTTCAATTGTAAGCACTGACACTGAGTCTGGTCTGTACCTGGGGTACTCCTCTCTACCCTCTCTTGATCGCCGGGGCACTTCCGTTCATAGTAGCTGTTCACTGAATACATTTTGTATCATCGCCATGTCCTGATGAATGTGTTAGACCTTGGTAAAAATGTTATTATGCTTACAAAATTCATGAAATTCGGGAATTTCGCTGACATGAAATTTGTGAAATTCTGAAAAATTCGTAGCTGTAGAATTTTGTTCTGTGAGAGTGATTTCTCCTTGAACCATTCCTACTGCTGATCTATGACATGACTAGTGAGGGTAAGGTTTGCCTTCATGTTCACTTTTCATCCGCTTTAACATAACATTTTGTTTGGTGAAATTACAGGCAATGTTTCATGACATTTCCTAAAAATATATTCTTCAGTTTTGTACAGCTGTAGAATGTATGTCACTAATATGGTAATCCAATGCAGAAACATGTTGTCTAGTAGAGAAATAGTGTAATTTACACTCTTCATCCTATTTTAAATCGTTTGGTTGGAGTATTGAAATAAAGGGATCCACTCAAATACAATTTTGGTGTACCTTTGGGCCTAATTACGATGCTGTAATCCAAACAGTGGTTCGTGAGCCAGACTAACAAATACAATTCGTTATGTTTAGAATATAGAAAAGAACCTAGAATAAGGAAAACCCAGTGCTATCTAAATTTCACATTACCCATGTACCAGTCAGTCAGTCAAAATTACGTTTTTTTAGACCGTGGTCTTTAAACAGTATAAACATACTTGCCATTTAAAACATTCTACAGCACCATTTATACAAAGTTTGCGATAATAGATACATTGGTTAAAAAAATGGGGTAACAATAAAAACAGTACTTCTTTGGGCAGCCCTGCCCTTTAAAAAAATTATATACACTTAAAATGAACATTTTCTCTCATAAAAGCTATATAATTCATCTATTTATAACATTTCTAAAAGTTGTTACTCATATGTTTTTAGGAATCTTTGTATTACCTTTATATAGTTTCCTACTGCAATTGCAATTTCAATAGTAGGCATTTCTGTAAGTAAATTGACCATCTGTGCCCGCGTCCTTATATCATATTTTAAAAATATTGGACGAAGACGTAGTTTACGCTGCTCTAAAGAATTATTGAACAGTCTAACAAGATATGCACCATATCACCTTTTATACCTAGCCTGCACTTACAACACCCTTTGAGGTCCAACATTTTTATTTTTAATTATTTGTTTACCAACCATGGGTTTATACCAATTCGTAATCTTAGTATCTCTTGTCTATACCAATGGTTCGGTAAAGTATCCAGATAAGGAAACCAGTTTTCCTTAGACCAGGACTCCATCATAAACTGTACAGATTTGTTCTAAACTAGGTATTCCATGTGTGTTCTTCTAGACAATTCTTGCCCATGATACTTCAGATCACTTTTCGTGCATTCTACTCGTAAGAATTATTTTCTACTTGTAAGGATGTACCAGTAATTAAATACAAAACTTGTATTTAATGTAAATTGAACAAAAAAAATAGGCACATTAATAATGGTGCTTATACAGTTACACAAACAGTGTTAAAATTGTGGACAATGACAAGTGTAAACGGAACGGACAATGGCAGAGAAAAAAACACAAAAGAAATAGGCACAAAAATACACAATACAACAATTGTGTCCTCTCTTATTTAGGCCACGTTACAAGCGTCAAGGGCATTTCGACCCAAGGGTACTTTCAAGGTCATCTTCAGGACAAAAGCATCAATCATATGTAGGAGCATCCACTGTATTTTCTCAATGAATCATCACCTCGATGAACACAAAGAAGGGGCACCATACCTCCTGCATAGGGCATTTAAACTGGAATTTGATAGAGTCCCAATCTGTAGGTATGCCAGAATGGTTCACAAGAAGATCCTCAAATGCAACATAGTGAGGATATGTGCCAACGAAGGCTATAGGATCCAAATAGGTATCCGAGAAACAATGGTGCCAACTGTCATATTATTATAGAAAATGAAAGTCGGTACAAACAATTAATGTTTGGTAATAACATGAAACCCACCGTGTCAGGTCAGCGTGTCGGCTCAAAATGAAGTTGCGGCTACGATGCTGGGCGGAAAGCCTCTGCCCAGCTGTCGGAGGCTTTCTGCCGGACATTTAGGTTTGAGTTTGACTGCCGCATTAGGATGACGGCAGTCGGAGTGAAACCTGTGGGGGGCTTCCAATGAGCTTCTGACGGTCTCAAGGAGCCCGTTGGTGCATCAGAATGTACCATAATCTCTTAACAATGGCAGAGCCAGGCTTGGTTCTGCAGTGTGGATTATGAGGGCACTTGCGGTCTGTCCTTTCATGGCGATCGCCTGCCATGAAAAGTCAGGTGAAAAGTGACTTTGGGGCCCCTAGCAGGGCCCCCATCCCCCCTGCCCCTCCGCTATGGGGCCAGGGGGACACCTATGGTGCCTCCCCTAGCATCCCTGCACCATATGGCAGGCACCATGACATCCATTTTGCTATGGCAGCTTGTGCTGCTGGCCTTTTCCGCCTACCACACAATCTGCTATAGCAAAATGGATGTGTCCAACCACCCTAGGGACGGTTATATCCAAATTGTGAGGTCGGAAATGCTGATCTATTGCCGAGCAGTTCCAGACCACTACGGTGTTGGGTGGACGTTATGCGCATGCATCTCTACTGCCCTGATGTATTTTATTGTTTTTTCTGTAATCCTATCTTGCTCATAGTAATTGACTGTAATTTCCATGTAACACCTTCCTCTGAAAAAGTGGGGTTTGAAGTGAAGGTGGAAAACTTTGATGTTAAACTCATGGGATAGGTATCTCCTATATAAAATGCCCCCCCCCCCACCTCTGTACTTACCTCTTCTCTTTAAAAAGTACTCATTCTGACCCAGCAGAACAGACTTACAAGAAAGATAAGAGAGACTAGAGGGGCGACCACCTGGTACCTACCTCACCCGCAGACCTAGTGCATGTGTTCCAAAAGAGAAGCTTGCTCTACTTTAGTTCCTCTCATCTGCAGTGAAGTAGGTAACATGACCATTGAGCTTCCTATCATTCGATACACCTGAGTAGAACTTACTGAAGCTTCTCTTCCTTTCCTTAGTTCCTTCTTGGGGATGAAGTACCTTGTGGGAGGCGGGACAGATCAGAACTCTTCCCAGGGGCTGAGGCAGGGGATAAAGTGCCCGCTGAACAAAAGAAGATTACATGAAGGAGGAAATATGTCGATGTACTGCAACACATGGTACTAACATGTCCAGATTTTTTAGTAGATCAAAAACAATGGTAACACCAATTGAGGCATATTTACAAGCCCCTAACGCCACAGGAGCTTCAATTTTTCTGACGCTCTGGTGGCGTTGCGCTATACCCCATTTTACAAGGTGGCATTAAGCCACTTAACTTGGCTTAATGCCACATTGTAAAGATGACCCTTTCTGCAGCAGTCCGCTGTGGCAAAGGGGCGGGCAATGGGGTTGCAGGTGTCCCTTCCTGCACATAAACAATCGCTACTGCAGGGCAGGCACCCTTGTAACATGGTGCAAGGGTGCGAAACACAGGGGTACGCCCTATTTTGGTATTTTTGGCGCATACATGTGTTTTGAAAATGTCCGAGCGCGGGTTGCCAAATTTGGCGTTACACTGCTCTCCGACATTTTCTTGCACATATCCCTCTTAGCTTTTAAAATGAGAGGTTCTTAAGGCAATGGGATTAAAGCCACAGGCAACCTCTCTTGATATATGTACACAACGATAAAATATTTAGGCAGTGTGAAGGAAGCATATCAATTATGACTGAATTAATGGTTTTAGATCGATAAAGGATTTAAGATTTGTGGGTACATTGAATAAAAAGGTGAAAAATAACACCGCGTTCTATTGAATGTAAGCGTGTGATTTTAAACATATTTTAAAAAAAAATGCATTTTAATGCATTTTATCAACGCCATTTAGAATGATGCTTTGTATCCAAATAAATGTTGCTCTTCAAATTAGAACAGATCAATGTTGCTGGCTTTGTGGTAGTAGGATGAGTTGCTAAGCCCCCCCCACCCCCACCCCCACCGCAGCCCCCAGCCAACCTCGTCCCCATGTGCTCAGCTTGATGGATCATGTCCGCTCACAGGTTGCGCACAGCCCTTCACCTCTAGAGTTATGTGACGTCTTCACCCCACCTCCTAAGATGGCGCCTTCTCAGTACTCATATTTTTAGTTGGGGGAGGGACAAGTATCCTTCTTCCAATAAATCCTGACCCTGAAGAACTGATGCAGGAATAACACATGCACATAAACAGATGGGAAGGACATCCTGGAAATCAATTTTCTAAATGTGGGCTAGCTGGATGATGAAGCAGTCTGTTGTTTTCTGCTTGTTTTGCGCATACAGGTATGAACGTGGAAAGCCCAGGGCATGGGGCACTTTTAGAAATACAAGTTTCCAGAGGGGAAGCTTTCCCTGTGCCATTCCTCAGGGAAGAAGAGTGGAACATGAGAGCAGAATGATTGATGTTTCTTCCGAACCCCCCTCCTATATGATGTGATTATAACCAATACTCAAATTAATCACCACCAGGAAGGAAAATGCCCATTGCAGGAAATACCAGGGATCACTACACAGGAGGCTGTCTGTGATTGATGGGAAAAAAATTTGATTTGAACATATCTTTTGTGAAAAGAGCACAAAAGAGAGACACCACAAAAAAAGTAAAAACATGAATAATGCTCATGGCGCAGATGACTCTCGACTCTACCGTCACCCCAGAAAGAACACTGGATCTCAAGGAGGTTGTTTTCATTGAAATAGAAAGGAGACAGCCTGAAGTGGAAATATAACGATAAAGTCACATGTGTGTCATTGGCCAAACGCCCATCAACATATTGTAGCAAGTGGGGCAGAGATGCGTGCATAGCACTGGGGAGCTTTTCCAAAGGAAAATCAGCTTAGAATTGCTGTTGCTGACTCCAGTGTGTTTGAAGACACACATCGCTGCGGGCTGATTTAGCGGCAGTCGCCGATGTCACCTCTATTTTATTTCTTTTTTATTTATTATATTTAATTGCTTATTTTGTTGGATTTTTATAGAGGAAAGACAAGTGTGACAACAGAGCACTTTACAAAGAAGAGGAACATACACACATGCGCACACACACACACACACAAATAGCTCCAGTGGTAGCCAGCAGGCACCTGAACGCCAGCAGTGCACAGTAGACAGCAGTGCCGCCCAACCGTTCTCAATTCTTCAAAGGCCCTCTTCATCCAGAAAGAACACTTTCATAAGACGTGCAGAGGAGGAAATAGCGTCAACGTGGATACGGGATACTCAGCCTTGTTCACAGTCGTGGGGTGAACAGTTTTTTTTTAATTTGCTGTAAATTCGCATAGGTTCCGGAAATTTGTGGCAAAGTTTTAAAAAAACAGAAGCGCAGGCTCCCGCACTTGTTTTTATTAAACTTCCCCTGGGGTGGTCCAGGGTCCGGAGGGAATGGATGCATGGGTTTTATTTGGGGGAAAAGGGCCTGCCCCCCCCTTCCCTGAGCCATTAATGGTCCCAAGCACCACATCCCCCAGGACCGGCTCATATACTGTGTCCTGGGGAACCCACCCTGGGACAGGACACAGCAGTTTTTCTGTTCGCACCAGCACTGGCAGAGAAACATATGTTTGCTCTTGTCTGGGGAGAGCATTTTCAAATCTCCCGCTAAATGGGGCAAACACAAAGCCTGCTCCTTGGAGCGAGAGTTTTAAAAATGCTCTCACTGGTGGGGAGCAGACTTGTGATCTGTTTCCCTGCCTGCACTGATCCGGGCAGGGAAACAGAAAGCATATTGCTCCCGCCCTGAGGGAGCTGCATAAATGTACCTGCTCTCTCCAGTCAGGAGCAATACCAGCGAACTCACCATTTATATTTTGGCCCCTGGGGTTGGGGTCCCCGTAGCCTAATTAGACTCAGGGAGGGGGCTGTACCCCCCTCTCCCTTTATATTTACTCAGACCCAGGGGATGGTGTTCCTGGGGCCTAATAAGGCTTGGGGGAGGGAGCCGCATGGTCACCTTCCTATTTTTGTTATATTTGGTCCTGTGGGGTCCCCGGGGACCAAAAAGGCTCACACAGGAGGGCCACACACCTCTTCCCCAGTTTAATTGTATTTGGACCCAGGGGATGGGATCTCTGGGGCCTAATAAGCCTCAGGGATGGGACACATGGCCCTCTGCACCTTTTTTATTGGCTTTGACCCTGGGGAATGGAATCTTCAAGGGATCTGTGCATGCCCTCCTCCTCTTAGAAATTGGTCCTTTGGGATGGGGTCCCCAGTGCCTTTTAAGGCTCAGGGAGGATGCCTGCATGCCCCCTCCCTTTTTTGTTGAATTTTACCACCCCAGGGAATGGGGTTCCTGGAGCCTGTTCAGCTTTGGGCAGGGGGCAGCATGCCTTCTTGCCCTTAATATATACATTTTGGCCCCGGGCATGGTGATCCCTAGGGCTAAATGCCAACCCTACGCCACATCACCTAAGGTGCTTTGTGGCGTGGGATTGGCTCAGGGCCTGACTGGCTACCGGGCAGTTGTGTGTGCTGCCGAGCAGGGGGATGATTTCGTTGATGGGGCCCTGTGTGTGCAAAACGAAATGCGTTTTGCTTTTTTTATTTCAAAGCGCACACAGGTCCCCATCAACGAAATAAGCCCACACCACAGAGAAATTAGCCCCCAGCTCGGCAGCACACACAACTGCCCGGTAGCCAGTCCGGCCCTGGATTGGCTGCCTGCAGGGGGTTGGCTGGCTGAAGGCCCTGATCAGCGTGCCTTTTGGGGAGTGCCCACAGGGCCTGGCCACAGGCTGGGCCTATGCCCAACCCACCTGCCGTGCATGGCCAAAGGCCGTGTGCAGTGTAGGGTTTCTGCATACGGTGGTTGGCCACCTAGCCGTTTGCTTTGTGGCCAACCTCCCACTGTTCACGGACAAATGCTGTGTGCAGTGTGGGGTTCACTGCATGCAGAGGATTGGCCGTAGGGCTGAAGGCTGAATGCAGTGGGGGATTGGATTTACATAAGATAATACCATTTTACCCCACATATTACATCATTATATCTTTTTCGACATCCTTTAAAATAGCACTGCAGCATTTGCTCTGAAATTATTGATGAGAAAACGTTTTCATGGCGGGGGGACTGGCTCTGATTTCGCGCCAGTTTAAAGTTTCTGTTATATGGTGGCGTTCACCAAGGTGTCTTTTCATAGCATGACAAGTGTCCCTAGCTGAACCTCAGGCCTGTTTCCAGTCTTAGGAGACCGTGCGGTTTTAGATGAATGGCTAGGTTACCTGTAACAGCTTTCCAGAAAGTCTTCTCATAATTTCCCCAGCAACAGAATCTCCTTCAAGAGAGGCAGCTCTCCCAGGTCCAGTTAGGGTGACCAACTGGCATGGGTGCAAATTCAGGACGGGGAGTGTAAAAATTCAGGACAAAGGGCCAAAATTCAGGACAAAAATTCAGGACAGGAGGTCAAAATTCAGGACAAACCCTCGGGACAAAAGCTAAGTTTTACAGACACATCAAAGGAGGTCGCGTAATAGTATATATTTAAGCACATCCATATCCAAACCTATTCAACCATTTGCAAACCTGTCCATCATGTATTCTTCCATCCATGATTTCACACATCCATCACCCTTTCACTCATCCATCCATCCACCCTTTCACTCTATCCATCGGTACACTCATCCATCTGCTCTTCCACCCATCCGTCCATCCATTCACTCATCCATCTAGCCTTTTAACCTTTCACACATCAAGCCATCCTTTAACTTACTCATCCATCCACCCAGTCACTCATCCATCCATCCTCCCTTTCTCTCCATCAACCCTTTCATTTAGCCATCCTTCCTTCCACCCATCCAGCTACTCATCCACTCATGAATCCATCCATTGTCCCTATCAGTCATCCATCCACCCTTTCACTCCTTCACTCATCTATCCATCCTTTTGTCCATCTACCCTCCCTTTCACTCACTCATCCATCCTTACATCCACCCTTTCACTCATCCGTCGATCCATTCACCCTTTCACTTATCAATTCATCAATCCATCCATCATTTCACTCATCCATCCACCCATTCACTCATCCATCCACCCATTCACTCGCCCATCATCCACCCTTTCACTCGCCCATCATCCATCCTATCACTCATCCATCCACCCACCCTTCTACCCATCCATCTACCCTTCCACCCATACATCCATCTTTTTACCTTTTCTCTCATCCATCCTTCCACTCACATCCATCCATCATTTCTCTCATTATCCATCCATTCACTAATCTATCCAGCCATCCACCCTTCCCTTCACTTACTCACTCACCCACCGTTTCATATAAATTATGAGTTGAGCCTTTGTCTGCAGAGTTGCAGACAGAAGAGGCCCATCAAGAACATCACCCCTGCTCTAGTTCCTAAAGCACAGCGTGGGGTGGGGAAGGGTTCACCATGCCCGTGCACATAGGCAATCTGAGTCATGCATGATGCACAATGCCAGGCCATGAGGTGACTCTGTCATGGTGTGTTTTCCAGGGCTTTAAGTGGGATGAAAAAACTGGGGGGTCTCTTCAAAGTGGTTGTGTGATGTACTTAAGGGCGTGGCTTAAAACACCGAAGCTAAAAATCTGTGCTTATTATAGTGTACCGCCAAACTGGTATTTTGCCTCTTGTCTTTGTATCCAGATATATAGCACAACAAGTAACGTTACACCTGCAACAAGCCAGAACTATTAGCTTTGTCAATGGTTATTAGTTGCATAAAAAAAAAGGCAGCAATCATAGTGGGGCTAGGGAGCTTGGCAGATGAAGAAGCATGAAGAGAGCTTGCAACACGAGGGAGATAGCAACAGGGAGTGCTGTAGCGGAGCGGGTGAGTATTTGGCAGGGGGAGAAGCACACAAGGGAAAGGGATAAAAAAAATGCATTCTCTTAAAGCACCTAAAAATAAAAGTGAGTTCACTAAAAGTGAGCAGTGGAAGGCTAGAAGACAGACAAATTCTACGAATTCTGCCCAGGCCTAGTGGTGAACCGGGTTCGAGTGTCAGCCTTGTCTCAACAGCCTGTGGTTCTGGGCAAATAACCTAACCTCTCGGGAACTTATATAGCAGATGCTCATGTAAAGCGCTGCACTGCATTTGGATCAAGTTTGCGCTGTATATAACTGCAACATAAATAATAAAGCGTCTGGGCACTCCAGTAGTCTCCTGCTCTCCCGCTTTTTTCAAAGTAATGTGAAAGAGAGGCTAGAACTGGGCACCTCTTCTAGATTGGGAGAACGACTGTCACATTATCGAACCTCCACATCCCGGACGGCTGCCATTACTCTCGACTCAGTAACCTTTTTTTTCACTTTTTACTGAATACATTTTCAGCTACAAGTATTGGTAGCAGCTGGAAACAAAATAGGATGGCCGGTCTGAATAGTATGACCATCCTGTTAGAGACATCATTATTAAATGCAAAGGACTTCGTTCGCTTTCTGTGTGGCTAGAAAGGAAACCTCTAAAGGTTTACACCAAATTTAATATTGTTGCTTAAAAGCAGGTTTCTTGTTGAAAAGAGACGTGCTTGCTTTCCATCCCAAGGCCAGACTGCCCCATTGACATTCTGTATGTGGCAATTAGCCTGCATACTGAATGACAATGGGCGGGTGGGGCTGGTCTTGAGCTCGGGGAGGAGTGCGAGGCGCCAGCATCAAGGGGGGTGGGGCATCTCACAGGGAGCAGCGCTGCTCCCCTGTGATGGCTAAAATTACGGACAAAAGGCGTCCGTAAAAGGGATCCTCACGGACAACGGACGTGAGGTCCAATTTACGGACTGTCCGTGAAATTTACGGACGGTTGGTCACCCTAGGTCCAGTGCGTGTCTCAGCCCAGGCAGAATGCCTTCCTACCCCAGAAACTGGCAGAGCCTGCGCATTCCTAGCTGCGCAGAGGCTCAGATGGCATCAGAGTTCACGTCTGGCCTGCACGCCAGGCCTGATTGAGTCGATCCGGGGCCACATTCTTGCAGAAGAGGCTTGGCCACCAATCCTACGTCGTGATTGGCTCTGGAGGGCGCTGGTCTGGCGTGGCCGCGCTGCAGATTCCATTCCTCGCTGGAGGCAGTCTCGGCACCCGACAGGAGGCCGCGTTCATCAGCCCTCTTCCCAGTATCTGGGGGTCCCTTCAGGCCCCTTGGCCTAGTTTCCATAGGGCTGAGTGACTCGCGCAGCGGGATCCCATTAGTAGGCTCTGTTCTCTATTTCAGAGCCTTCCTCAGCGTCGCCCCCGGACAGAAACATGTGTCCCATATTTCTGAATGAGTTAAACTCACCAGCTCTTGTTGAGAGAAATTCCAGGATGAACTTAACTCTTAGAGAGACAGGAACCATTCATGAAAGCCCTTCTTTATCTCTACTAAGTAAAGAATTTGAGCATAAACCAAAGTAAAGGCACATAATAATAACTTTCCTTTTATGCTGTGCCACGTGACGAAATTCTCATAGCATGACTGTTGCCCAGCTTAAAGGCACGTATATCAAACATGCCAAGTGGGACCTACCCATCCTCCGGGTCGGCGGAAGCCACTGCCGGCCCGGAGGATGCGGAAAATCCTCTGTGGAGCCTCAAAAGACCCACCGCCATATTAGGATGGCGGTGGGTCTTGAAATCTGTCCGCTGCTTTTCCGCCGCGGTCGCCTTCCGACCGCGGCGGAAAAGCTTTAACATGGCTGGCGGTGTCTATCAGACACCGCCAGACATATTAGGATGGCATAAGATGTATGCTTTTCCGCAGCGCCTTTTCCGCCGTGGAAAAGCATACGGACCTTCACTTCGGGGGCCCGTTGCGGGCCCCCTGGGTGAAGGGAGGGTGGGGGATGCACATGGGCGGTACCTATGGTACCCCCCTGCATTTGCGTGAACAAAGTAGCAGGCACCGCGCGGTGCCTGCCGCCTTGTGCATGCAAATGCACAACTTTCATTTTTAACATTGCGGCGGTTGCTGCTTCAAGCAGCACCCGCTGCAATGTTAAAAATACAGGATGTGACCGCCAGGGTGGCGGTCACATCCTAATTTGCACGGAGGGACCGCCGCTGCCCCTGCGGACGGTCCCTCCTACTCTATGGTGGCGGACGGACTCAGCTCCGTCCGCCATAATAATCGGCCCCATAGGTCCCGTGAGCAGCAAATTGTACACACAGGTTATTTACAGGATGTGCATTGAGCAGCTGAGCTATCTTGCCACCTTCCATACTTTTAAAAAAAAGTGAAAGACTATGTGTTGCTGAAATATTCTGTCAATCCCTCCATCCTCGATCTAAAGAAGAACTGGCAAAGGCAACAGGACTTGCCTGCTCATGGTATTGGCTTTGTCAATGTTTTAGCCATGTTGTACAGCAGAGAAGCAGTGAGGGGACAGATGCAAGCTACAATAGAAGAAGAGAGGGCGGAGTGGCGAGCAACTACTGAAGGAGGGAGGGTGTTCGTGTCATGGTCATCCAGAAAACACTATCCCAGCTAGCCCTAACACCCCCACCCTAAAAAACCTACAGTGAACATAGGTAGGTGGACGTATCAGATGCTCATAATAGAGACACAAAGCATGGTCATCCATAGCCCCAGGCACAAACAGTATATATAGTGCACAGTAACAGGGCTAAACTTGATTATGTGTCTTGTCACATCTGAATTGTACCCAAAATGTAGCCAGGGAACTCAGGGAAAGTAACATGTTAAGCATGATGGCAATCTAGTATTGTGGCAAAAGTATCTAGAAAGAAGTGCACTTCCAAGAGCGTAAAACAAACGTTGAATTTTCCGAAACCTGCTAGAAGCTTCCAGAACCTACCAGAAGCTTCCAGAACCCACTAGAAGCTTCCACAACATGGCGCACAAGAGCTTCAAATCTTGGTGGCCATCTTGGACAAAGAACAGTATAAAGACACCACAGAGCGAACTACACCCTTGCTAGGCAATTCGTGTGTCCAGAGAGCAGAGAGATCTGGTGGAGAACTTACCGGTTGGCATCCTTCTGGACCAGTGTCAGGTCCAGTCATCCAGAGCCTCAGTGATCCACCTCGCGGTCATCAGTGGAGATCACCATCTGTGCGAGAGGAGAAAAACAAACAAGTTAAGGTGTTTACCAACTGTCCCGATGTAGATCATGCGTACTCATGAGTGCAGACATTCTAGAATTCGCTGTGTCATAGCAAATACAAACTATTGAAGAGCTGCAACTAGGAGAAAGAAAGAAACTTAGAAACATTTTATGTGAAAGAAAAGACTTTCATGAGATACAATTACACACTTTGGGAAACTGAAACCAGAACAGTAACAAGACATGGAACTATTCTAATTATATATTAGGGAAAATGAAAACAGAACTCTTAAGAGACATTTGAACTGCTGTTGAGCAATCAGGGAGAGTTTGGTGATTCACTGAGAAAGGTCAACAAGACGTCACAGTTGTAGACATACTTCTGTCAGTAGGAGTTGGAGATTATCAATCAGGTATTGACAACACCAAGGGTAAGTGTGATACTAGTGATGTGATGGTATGACGTATAAGAACTGAACTAATATTTGAGGGTGTGTATCCTACAGAGTTAACACAAGGAGGCATCTCCTCAAACCACGAAAGGAAGATATTCTGAGGGAGATTCAGGTGTAGACATTACTAGGACAGTGATTGGTCAGTTTGTTATTTTTTCCCATACCCCATTCCCTCCAATTGTGAACCTTAAGAGACATTTGAACTGCTGTTGAGCAATCAGGGAGAGTTTGGTGATTCACTGAGAAAGGTCAACAAGACGTCACAGCTGTAGACATACTTCTGTCAGTAGGAGTTGGAGATTATCAATCAGGTATTGACAACACCAAGGGTAAGTGTGATACTAGTGATGTGATGGTATGACGTATAAGAACTAAACTAATATTTGAGGGTGTGTATCCTACAGAGTTAACACAAGGAGGCATCTCCTCAAACCACGAAAGGAAGATATTCTGAGGGAGATTCAGGTGTAGACATTACTAGGACAGTGATTGGTCAGTTTGTTATTTTTTCCCATACCCCATTCCCTCCAATTGTGAACCTTAACTTGATGGCCACTCCGTGGACCGCGGAGGGGCATGGTCGGACTCTCATAGTGCATTGCTGTGGCCGGGCTGGATACCTCAGATTAGTGCTCCTGATCAGACGTTCACCGTGGGTTTTGAAAGGGAGGACAAGCAACTATCAAAGGAGGGAGGGCGTGCTGGGAAAAATGAGCGATGGCACAAGCAGCGGCTGAATCATTGTTGTATTGGGGTGAGGTTAGTGCGGTGTAAGCAACAACGGAAGGATGGAGGGAAGGTGGTGTGAAAGCAACAATGCAAGCAGGCAGGAAGGGAGGGGAAAATGCACTATGATTCACCCAATGGTGTCTACATCACAGCGCGTTTTTTTGTTATGGGGAGTCAAACAATAATGAAAGGAAGGAGGGTGATTGGGTGCATGCATCAACGGAAGGAGGGAGAGTGGGTAGAAGGCACCCAACAATGGAAGGAGGGAGGAAGAGTGGGGCGCAAGCAATACCAAAATGGAGGGAAGAAGGGCAGGTGGGGCAAGAAGATGGAAATGGAGGGGGACAAGTACACAAGGGAGTGAGCGGATAAAGACACACTCTGATTTAGTGCTTACTCAACAAAAAAAAGTATTGCTTCCAGTGTAATGGCAGAAGTAATGTATCCATTTTCCAGGCGAGGTCAAACACACAAAGAAGAAGGAAGCCAATGGCAGCTGACCAATAAGAAGCAAGCAAATGACAGTAATAATGAAGCCAGCCAATGGTGAGCAATGGGTGGTATTTTAATCCCACGGAGAGAAATCAAAAGGTCTTGAAAAGACAGTGCATTCGTTGTCTAGGTGAGACCTAAAAAAGAGATGCTCTACTTTAAACAATAAAACAGCAGGATCACCAGTCCAATATATCCAGTGTCACACACAGTATAACCATAGAGAAGTGACCACAAACACAGAGCATGTCGCCCAACTGGCAGGTGACCATGTTTTCTGTTAGTCTATTTTGTAATATGTTACATTGTGTTATTGACATTTACATAGAGCACAGTTTTCCATTAACATGGCACTGCAGCTTTTTGTTGTCCTGAGATGGCTTTTGTTAAAAGTAAAACAAAGCACTCCGGAAAGCCTAAAGCCCAACTAGTGTTCAATGCAAAACAGTAGGCAGCAAAGAAAAAGATCAAAAGACAATTGACATTTCAACTGTCTAGGGTTCTTACTGGAAAATGGTCAGTTGAAGATAGCTGCTAAAAACATGTAAAATTGACAGATTACAAGAACAATTTCTCTCTGTACAAGTCAGTTTACTATGACAATGTGGCTGTAAGGTGTTGCTCTCAGCAAAGACGTATTTAATGTGCAGACATCAGATTTTCCCCTGAAAGAAGCGCATGATGACCTTGAAGGGGAGATATCATTCACATACACAATATTGTCTCTATTCTTTTCACAAAATCCTGTTTCCCTTGCCAGGCTTGAAAACGAGGTTACACTACTGGAAATGTGCAATGTACAAAATGGAGCATTGAGGCTTTTGAGTCTGCAAAGGCCATGAAAGGTTTGTGATTAGCATAATGCAATGGGAAGCTTCGAGCAAATAGAAAGCAACATCCATATTTGATTAGCAGTAGATACATTTGCAATTACATACATAGGGGGTGATTACGATGGCGGTGAACCCGCCACATGCAGGCTGCCGGTGGCGGGTTCACCGACATCGTAAGCCCTTTTTCGCCCACCATATAAGGATGGCGGGTGGTGTGCCTGGCGGTCGGAAAGCCCATCCTCCAAGGGTCCGACAGAGGCAATTGTTACGATTGCCTGTTGGACCAACCACGCATCCACAAAATGGTGGCGGTGGCTAGCAGGCACCGTCCGCCAGATTTGGATGCTGCATCCCCGCCAGCTTGTCAATGGCGGTTCAACGGCCATTGAATGGCAGGTGGGGATGTACTTTGGGCGACCATTGCGGGCACCCCTTGTGCAGGGGTGTTAGAAATGGGATTTCGGGTTGGCTAAGGTTTGCAACGAAGCCAGGCCGAAACCACCATTCTAGACAGGATAAGGGAGTTACACTCCTAAAATAACCCCTGCTCACCCCCTTGGTAGTTTGGCACGAGCAGTCAGGTTTATCTTAGAGGCAGTGTGTAAAGTATTTGCACATGACCAACAGTAATACAGTGTAAGCACTACAAACGGACACCACACAAGTTTAGAAAAATATCCAATATTTTTATATACTGAAACAAGACCAAATATGATAAGAATCCACAGTACAGCACTTTTAAAATAGTTGCTCTGCAAGATGTCTTGAAAACACAGTTCCTTGATGTCGATAGCTCCGTCCGGGCTATCACGGTGTCGTGAACAAGCAAGTCCAAACAGTTCTGGCTGACCGCTGCATCGCAGATCAGCTACGGTGTCGGGAAGACCCGCCAACAGTACCTTTCAGAGATGCAGGTCGTCGATGATCTCTCGTTGTCACGCCCGTTGCAAGTCAATATCCTCTCTGATGGAATCAGGAGCACTGGCGGTGGCAGGCATCGGGTGCTGCGGTGCAAAGTGCAGCGGTGCGGGATGCAGTGCCGTCAGGTCGCGGTGTGAGCAGTGGCTCGGTGGCGGCGTCAGATGGCGTCGTCGGTGAGACCAGGGTCACGGTGTGGGAGGAAGGCGGTGCACGTCATGGTGCTGGCAGGTCACGGTGCAGCAGCGGCGTCGCTGACGCTGAAGCGCTGTCGTCGGCTGACAACTGGAGTCGATGGCACCGGCGTCGGTAGGCCAAGGCTGTGGTGCGGAATTAGGGCGGTGCGTCGTATAACCTTACAAGCGGTAGCCCCGAACCACGTTGCAAGCAGCGGCGTCCAGTCTGGCATGGAGCGTTGTCGTTGGGGATACCAAGGTGTTGTCGTGAAGAGAGGCGGTGCGGAGTGCGGTGCCCACTGGTCGCGGTGCGGGCAGAGGCTCGGTGGCGGCGTCAGCAGGCGTCGTCGGTGAGACCAGAGTCGAGGTGCAGCATTGCGGCGGTGCTCTCTGCGGTGCCTTCAGGACACGGTGTCGGCAGCGGCGTTGTAGACGGCGTCAGGCTTGAAGTCTTTAATGTTCCTGAGACTTCGTGAACAGGGGGCAAACTCTGCCTCAAGCCCTTGGAGATACTCAGCACAAGTAGAGAAAGTTCAGTCCAGGCCTTTCACTGCTCAAGGCAGAAGCAGCAGCTGCAGGCCAACCCAACAAAGCAACAACACAGCAAAGGGGCAGTACTCCTCCTGGCAGCTCTTCCAGCTCTTCTTGGCAGGTTCCTTGATTCAAGCGAGTTCTAAAGTCTTGGGGTCTGGGCCTCCATATTTATACCAGCAATTCCTTTGTCCTCTGAAGGCAGAGGAGCCTGGACCTAGTTCAAACCAGTTCCGGGTGCATTCTGCCAGGGCGTTCCTTCTTTCTTTGTCAGTGTGGGCCAGGGTTCTCAGACGCACCACAGGAGGTGGAGCCAGCATTGTGGAAGGTGAGCTCAGCCCTATTCTGACCTAGGCGCTACTCCTCCCACCAATCTAGGTGTAGATGTGCCTATTCAGCCCGGCTGACTCACCCTGTCTCCCCAGCTCCTGTCGCTCACAAACCAGACAGAAAATACACACACTAGCAGACGTGGGCTGGATGGTTAGGTCAGAAAATACCTACTTTCTAAAAGTGGTATTTTCAAACCCAGAATGTTAAAACCAACTACACTAAAAGATGTATTTTATCATTCTGAGTTCAGGCATACTAAACTTGAATTTCTACCATGTTCCCTGAGTCAGTTAGGATCATAGGTTGTAATGATCAAACTGACCATTCTGGCCTACGGGGAACAGGTAGCCTTGCAATAGTGAAAAATGAAGTAGGCTGTAATTCACTAACAGGACATGCCACACACACCACGGCATGTCCTACCTTTTACATACAACGCACCCTACCCATGGGGGTACCTTGGGCCTACCTTAGGGGTGACTCACATGTAGAAAAGGGAAGGTTTAGGGACTTGCAAGTGCGTGCACTCGCCAAGTCGACACGGCAGCCTCAGGCTGCACACAGGCTCTGCGATGGCAGGCCAGAGTTACACTTTACGGGCTGTTTGCGTGGGTGGCACAATCCAGTGCTGCAGCCCACCAACAGCATTTGAATTATAGGCCCTGGAAAACGCAGTGCACTTTACTAGGGACTGATACATAAATCAAATATACCAATCATGGAAACACAAATCCATAACACATTTTATACAGGAGCACTTACACTTTACCACTGGAATGCAGTGAGGAAAGTGCGCAGAATCATTACACCAGCAAGAACAGAGTCAAAAACTGGAGGTCAGAAAGCAAAAAGTCAGGGGAAACACACCAAAAAATGCAAAGTCTAATAAGGGGCATGTGCATTTTCCCCTACAGTTCCCTGCACCAGGTGGCAGGCACCGCGTGGTGCCTGCCATGTAGTGCAGAGAAATGCACTACATGCTTTATTAACATTGCTGCAGGTGCTTCAGCCAGCAGCACCCACCGCAATGTTAATAATGCCTTTTGCGGCCGCCGTGGTGGCAGCTGCATTGTAATATGTTGTGAGGGACTGCCGCCACATAGGCGTATGGACCCAAACCTCGGTACGATGGCGGACGGACTTAAGTCTGTCCGCCATCGTAATCACCCCGGTAGTTATGAGTATTTCTCTTTATGAGTGAATTTGAACAAAATACCAACACAATTTGAGTATGTTTTCACACTGCCCCTTTTTTCAAAGAGGAAAAACTGTGGATTACAACAATTTAATTGCCTCCTCAGCTGCGAGCTGCTGAGGAGTCAGGAGCATTTACGATATTTGCGCATTGTTCTTAGCCTTTTTAAAAATATATTTGGAACGCTTTTAATGTTTTTATAATTCCGCCGCTTTTTCACTCTGGGGGCTATTACAATAAGGGGAATTGAGTAGACAGGCACTCTGACACTCTACACACCTTCATGTCCTTTCTTTCAGCCTAAACCGCTTTTGTATTGACATCACTCGGCGGTGGGCGCCATCTTGAGTGAGGAAGGCGAGGTCAGCGCTCAAGTCGGGCCGGCCTCCCGCCCTCCCACTGTATTTAGACGCGCCCTCCCCAGCGCTCCCTGCCCTACAGAAGCTCTCCCTAGCGAGGGGAACTGGGGCTGCGAGCTGCTGAGGAGTCAGGAGCATTTACGATATTTGCGCATTGTTCTTAGCCTTTTTAAAAATATATTTGGAACGCTTTTAATGTTTTTATAATTCCGCCGCTTTTTCACTCTGGGGGCTATTACAATAAGGGGAATTGAGTAGACAGGCACTCTGACACTCTACACACCTTCATGTCCTTTCTTTCAGCCTAAACCGCTTTTGTATTGACATCACTCGGCGGTGGGCGCCATCTTGAGTGAGGAAGGCGAGGTCAGCGCTCAAGTCGGGCCGGCCTCCCGCCCTCCCACTGTATTTAGACGCGCCCTCCCCAGCGCTCCCTGCCCTACAGAAGCTCTCCCTAGCGAGGGGAACTGGGGCTGCGAGCTGCTGAGGAGTCAGGAGCATTTACGATATTTGCGCATTGTTCTTAGCCTTTTTAAAAATATATTTGGAACGCTTTTAATGTTTTTATAATTCCGCCACTTTTTCACTCTGGGGGCTATTACAATAAGGGGAATTGAGTAGACAGGCACTCTGACACTCTACACACCTTCATGTCCTTTCTTTCAGCCTAAACCGCTTTTGTATTGACATCACTCGGCGGTGGGCGCCATCTTGAGTGAGGAAGGCGAGGTCAGCGCTCAAGTCGGGCCGGCCTCCCGCCCTCCCACTGTATTTAGACGCGCCCTCCCCAGCGCTCCCTGCCCTACAGAAGCTCTCCCTAGCGAGGGGAACTGGGGCTGCGAGCTGCTGAGGAGTCAGGAGCATTTACGATATTTGCGCATTGTTCTTAGCCTTTTTAAAAATATATTTGGAACGCTTTTAATGTTTTTATAATTCCGCCGCTTTTTCACTCTGGGGGCTATTACAATAAGGGGAATTGAGTAGACAGGCACTCTGACAATCTACACACCTTCATGTCCTTTCTGTCAGCCTAAACCGCTTTTGTATTGACATCACTCGGCGGTGGGCGCCATCTTGAGTGAGGAAGGCGAGGTCAGCGCTCAAGTCGGGCCGGCCTCCCGCCCTCCCACTGTATTTAGACGCGCCCTCCCCAGCGCTCCCTGCCCTACAGAAGCTCTCCCTAGCGAGGGGAACTGGGGCTGCGAGCTGCTGAGGAGTCAGGAGCATTTACGATATTTGCGCATTGTTCTTAGCCTTTTTAAAAATATATTTGGAACGCTTTTAATGTTTTTATAAATCCGCCCCTTTTTCACTCTGGGGGCTATTACAATAAGGGGAATTGAGTAGACAGGCACTCTGACACTCTACACACCTTCATGTCCTTTCTTTCAGCCTAAACCGCTTTTGTATTGACATCACTCGGCGGTGGGCGCCATCTTGAGTGAGGAAGGCGAGGTCAGCGCTCAAGTCGGGCCGGCCTCCCGCCCTCCCACTGTATTTAGACGCGCCCTCCCCAGCGCTCCCTGCCCTACAGAAGCTCTCCCTAGCGAGGGGAACTGGGGCTGCGAGCTGCTGAGGAGTCAGGAGCATTTACGATATTTGCGCATTGTTCTTAGCCTTTTTAAAAATATATTTGGAACGCTTTTAATGTTTTTATAATTCCGCCGCTTTTTCACTCTGGGGGCTATTACAATAAGGGGAATTGAGTAGACAGGCACTCTGACACTCTACACACCTTCATGTCCTTTCTTTCAGCCTAAACCGCTTTTGTATTGACATCACTCGGCGGTGGGCGCCATCTTGAGTGAGGAAGGCGAGGTCAGCGCTCAAGTCGGGCAGGCTCCCGCCCTCCCACTGTATTTAGACGCGCCCTCCCCAGCGCTCCCTGCCCTACAGAAGCTCTCCCTAGCGAGGGGAACTGGGGCTGCGAGCTGCTGAGGAGTCAGGAGCATTTACGATATTTGCGCATTGTTCTTAGCCTTTTTAAAAATATATTTGGAACGCTTTTAATGTTTTTATAATTCCGCCGCTTTTTCACTCTGCGGGCTATTACAATAAGGGGAATTGAGTAGACAGGCACTCTGACACTCTACACACCTTCATGTCCTTTCTTTCAGCCTAAACCGCTTTTGTATTGACATCACTCGGCGGTGGGCGCCATCTTGAGTGAGGAAGGCGAGGTCAGCGCTCAAGTCGGGCCGGCCTCCCACCCTCCTCCTTCCTATATCATGTGTCAACCCCCCAGACGGCGCAGCGGGCTGGCGCAGCGGGCGCGCCGGTCGCGCGCCAAAGCCGCGCCAAAGCCAAGCCCGTCTGCGCCCGTCCACGGCCGGACGGGGCGCGGGGCCACAAACCCTGGCCCCTCGACTACACCCGCGATCAGGTATGCCACACAGGATCTGCTTGACCTCCAACCTAACACGCTAGCAGGCTGCAAACACTCTATGCATGCCCTATCGATACATAAGTGCCCCTTATGTACATTTGGTCCTATCATTCATGTCCCTGACATCCACACGGGTCACACCATCAAAGCAGCCCTGCTTAACTGCAGATCCCTACGTAAGCACCGCACAGAAATCTTTCATTTACTTGAGGACCAGAACCTCAATATCTTATTCCTGACGGAAACTTGGCTGGATGACTATTCAGATCCGGATGTCATTCAGGCTCTTCCCCCCGGGTACGCCCTCTCCAGACTAGATAGGAAAGAAGGCAGAGGTGGTGGCATTGCCATCGCAACGAAAGACCCTCTAATTTGCACCATGTCTCCTATCTGGGTTGACCACAGTGAAGCTGGATCTTTCACAATTAACACCGGTCCCAATCACTCTATATCGGGTATCCTGATATATCGACCCCCAGGCAGGCTATTTGACTTCACTGCCACCCTTGTGGAAGCCATTACCCACCTAGCAATAAGGAAATCCCGCTTATTAGTGCTAGGAGATCTCAATGCACATTTTGAAGACCCCTCAGACACCGATGCGACTGATATTCAAGCTGAGCTAACCTCAGTTCAGCTTGAATTAAAAAATAAGGAACCGTCACATCAATTAGGACACTTATTAGATCCGGTCTTTGGCAACTGGAAGGGAGTTCATACCGCAGCTCCTCAACCTATACCTTGGTCAGATCATCACATCATCCCCATAACAATTCTACTAGACAGAACCGAACAGTATAGTCAACAATCTTTACGCTATAAACGCAGGAAGTGGAAGAATTTCTCAATAGAAGCCTTCACTAAAATTGTCCAGAATGAAGGCCCTCCTAAAGGGGATGATTGCGAGACTGTTAACAAACACATACATAATTTTGTCACCAAGGCCCTTGACATCACTGCCCCAATGCGCTCCACCACTAACACAAGGAGAACTAAAAAAGCTGCTCCCTGGTTTAGTCATGAACTACAAACCATGAAAACAGCCTGTAAAAAGCTTGAAAGAGCATGGCGCCAAAAATTCTGCCCAGAAATCAAAGCCCAGTACAAAACAGCGCAAAAAGAATACAATAAAGCAATACGCCTGTCTAAGGCAGCCCATTACCACACCCGCATCATGGAAGCAGAAAACTCCTCTAAGGAACTCTACCTAATATATAAAGAATTATCATTAGTGAACGCAAATCCCTCCTCACACAATGATTCTGTGGAAACTTGTAATACAATTGCCCAATACTTCTCAGGAAAGATCGCGAACATCTATGCCTGCTTCTCCGCTAATATAAAGTCGGCGACGGAATTTACTGAAAATACAAATCTCAAAGGCTCTCCGGAGTGCCTAGGCTCATTTTTCGTACCTCCCCATGAAACATTGGCTAAAATGTGCAAGAACATTAAATCAGGATCACCTCGGGACCCGGCTCCCCCTAAAATTCTAGCTGAAGCCTTCCCCGCACTGAAACCTCATTTTAGACACCTGCTTCAAGTCTCCTTCTCCACGGCTCGCTTGCCTATGGAATGGAAACAGGCTGTAGTACTACCAATAAAAAAGAAGCCAAACATGAACCAAGACATATTGGAAAATCTTCGCCCAATATCTTTGCTACCTTACCTGGCAAAGCTAGCCGAGAAAATTGCTAATGCCCAACTCATAGGCCATCTAGAATCCAACAATGCTTTTCATAGATCTCAATCGGGTTTCAGATCCAACTTCTCCACGGAGACAGCTCTCCTGAGGGCCACTGAGACCCTCCGGGCAGGAGCGGATGAGGGAAAGACCATGGCCCTCATCATGCTGGATCTCAGTGCCGCGTTTGACACTGTAGCACATTCCATCCTGCTACAGTGTCTAAACAGAGCGGGTGTTATTAACAAGGCACTGGGATGGCTGAAGGCCTTTCTGATCAACAGGAGCTTTCAAGTCCAAAGAGGGACTTTTTTCTCTGACAGTGTGATGCTAGAACAGGGGGTGCCTCAGGGTTCTGCCCTGAGTCCCACCCTGTTCAATTTATACATGGCCCCCCTGGCGGAAGTGGTACAATCATTCGGCGTAGAGCTTGTCTCTTACGCCGACGACACACAACTTCTAATTTCACTGTCACAAGCCCCTTCTCTGGAAGCAGATAACTTCAATGCTTGCATGAGTAAGCTTGCCACTTGGATGACAGAACACTGTCTAAAATTAAATGGCACTAAAACGGAGGTTATCATAATTGGGGGCAATGAGGCAAAATGGACTAAAGAATGGTGGCCCAACTGTCTGGGTCCTTTGCCTACTCCCAACCAGGAAGCTAAAAACCTAGGCATATGGTTAGACAACAAGCTGTCTTTTGATAGCCACATCAAGAAAACGGTAGGCAAATGCTTCGGTGTAATGAAAACGCTTAACCGCACCCTTGACTTGCTGCCTCTGACCTCTAGACGCACCATGACCCAGGCACTGATCACGTCCCGGATCGATTACGGGAATGTGCTGCTCCTAGGCACCTCTGCTAAAAACATTAGGAGACTACAGGTTTTACAAAATTCTGCAGCACGCCTGGTGCTGAGGCTACCTCGTAGAGCTCCCTCGAGACCCTCTCTTGCTTCCCTGCATTGGTTGCCTATTAGCAAAAGGATTGTTTTCAAAGCTCTACTATGGTGCCATAAGATAATCCATCAAAAAGCGCCGGCCTATTTGTCGGATCTGGTATCCCTGTATGTACCTAACAGATCCCTTAGATCTAAAGGAATGGGCCTGCTCAGCACACCCCGCACCAAAAAAGTCAGAATGGGAGGTAGATCCTTCCGCTCGCTTGCAGCCAAGCACTGGAACCTCCTTCCGACGGATATCAGACTGGAGACCAACGAGGCCTCTTTCAGAAAGAGACTGAAGACAGCGCTATTTACATCATAAGTACACTCCTCTATCTCCTCAAAAAACGCTCTCTCCACAGCGCGGGGACACGCCGTGAGGCGTCACCAGGCGCTTTATAAACCCCTTTAAACTAAACTAAACTAAACTTTAATATAATACAATCTCACCCTCTCTTTATTAATTTCATTATGATCCCTTCCCTCATCATCCTGAGAAGTAGCAAGTATAAACGCATGGTCAATACCTTTATTTTTGCAAGAAAGTAAACAAAAACGAGATGAGTGGGATGCTTGATTTAATCTCAGCCACTGTTAATTACTCGGGCCACCTCCCAGTCCATCATTTTTGTGCCCACAATGCCACCTCAGATTAGACCTATCTATATGCAAACAGTCTTATGTGGCTGGGTCTTCTTTAAGGGGAAATGTTGAGGAAAAGAATGATGGTTTGGAATGCTACCTTGAGTGATTAGTTAGACTTATTGCAAAACATTCCCATCATCATCATCTTTTGTGTGTTTTATGTAACTCTTTAAGTGGCCATGGGTATGCCTAGACCTGGGACATGTGCTCACTGTGCCACTGGAACCAAGCTGCACTTGACTGATGCGCCCTAATCAGGGTGAAACCAGTCTTGGGTTGCTTGTGTTCTGGTTCAGAGAGGACTTGGCAGTTCAGGCTGGACTGTTCCTATTGGACCACAACTATGACTGATTTGCATATAGCTGTATAGCTGGGTCTAATCTGAGGTGGCACGCTGAGCAAAAGAACGATGGGTTGAAATGCTACCCAGAGCGATTACCAGTGGTAAGACCAATTTCAAGCATTCCTCCCCTCACCTTTTGTATGTTGTTTTGGTAGGGGTGCACAAGGTCAGCCTAATAGCAACTAAATGACAGCCACAATTGGAATAATGCCAAGGTAGGACACAAATATCTTCATGACCACAGGACAAAAATCCCCCTCAATGCCTGACGTCATTGGAACCAGGTCACGTCTACTTTGAATCTTGTGTAATTTCTTCACACTCTCCTTACTGTTATCTAAGTGCTTGTGTATGCTCAGGTATGTGTTTGAAAGGTGAGTCCAGCCCTCAGTCCAAATAATAGCCGACCCCCTCTCTGGCCACTAGAAGTTAATCTAAAGCCAGTCTTTTTTGGATTAGCATTTTGGCATGAGCATCTAGTTGTTCAGTTATTAAAACCAGAGCTACTGCCATTGAATTTGCTACTTATTCTAAGATCTATGTATTCTTTTTATTTTAACTAAAGCCATAGACCTTACATCCATAGAAATTGGAGCTGAAAAAAACAAGAAATACTTGAACCAGTCCACCTGCTCCTTTCTTGTTGGATAGGATGATCATCAAAATGTCTTATGGCGTGAACAATGTACGCTGGGTAGCAATTTTCTATCAGTCTAAAGGCAGTTATGATCCGTAAATAAAATATGCATGACCTACATGAGGATGACTTTTGAGGAACAACAGTCCATGGGGAAGGCAATACTCAAAGAGAGGTGTTTGAAAAGGAATGTTCTCTAGAGGTAAGTCGCATTCACTGTGACTGACAAATATATTGGAGACATTTGCTCCTCAGTGCTCACAAATAAATAAACAAATGAATAAAAAGTCTGTGGTCATTCATTGCAAGATGGATCACATCTAACTTGTTACGATTAAAGAGATTGTTGAACTTTATAAGGTATGGGAAAGAAAAGGCGGTAATCCTAGCCCACTCTGGCAGCATATGCCCAAGGTGAGAAAGCTTCAGACAAGTGTTATTAAAACTGCTTGCCGTTCCGATCAAAGGGATATATCTCCTACATCGATTGAGTAGTACATGCAAATACAAGAGGAAGCATTAATGGTCTGCCTGTCCATTTTCAGTTGTAACATGTAGGAATTACCCTTGTAAGCTGAGCAGAAATTTTATACCAGGGGAGTTTCAGCACAGGCAGTCTAAGAATAACTCCCCATCAACACCACCACCGGCCAGATGCTCAAGACAGCAATGAAGATTGCAGGCCACACCCCCAGGGAATCCATTATCCAGAAAGGAGACACTGCCTGCAATAGAGTGAGGCAGTATTGATGAGAGGCGGATGGGGCATCATGATGTTGTGGGGGAGCAGGCAGAGTAGGTGAGCACAAAGGCCTGTGGCCCACCTACAGATGAGGCGACTGTAGTAGGTCCAGTGTCTCCAGATTTTTGAGAAACAGCTCCAGTTCATGAAGGAAAAGACACACAAATGATGGATGGAATGCAGAACAAATCAAAACATTCACCCCTGGTCAAGAGATCCCAATTAAAACTATTGTTTTTTTACCCACCATGCCACCCAGTTTAGGCTCAGCCATATGCAAATCACTCTTGACCCTGTTCCATGGGAACAGGCAAGCCTGAACTACCAAGGCAGGTCCTCCCTGGACCGGAAACAAGCATCCTGCGACTGGTTTATGGGTTTCACCCGTCATCAGCCAGGCTAGCTTGAATTCAGTAGAACAGTGAGCCTGGGACCCAAGTCTGGTCATACCCGGCGCACTTAGGGCGAGAAAGCAAAAGATGCACAAATGATGGACGGAATGAAGATCAAATCTAAACATTCACCCCCAGTCAAGAGATCTGGGTTAAATCCATAGTTATTTTGCTCAATATTTACATATGTCTGGATCCAAACTGGGGTGGCGTGGTGAACAAAAGAACAATGGATTAAACCCAGATCTTTGTGACTGCAGGTAAATATTTGCATTTGTTCCTTTTGCTCCAGTTTATGATGCAGCAGCAGGAACACCTTTTTTCTAGAAGGACCATCTCACTTGCAGAGGGAAGAGTAGATCCAGGTCATTTAGCTGAGGCATTTAACAACAGTGATTGTGATAAGCAGTGGGGCTGTAGAGCAGTCTTCCTCTGGTGGACGCTTACACCCAATTGCTAGGATGGAGGGAATGGCAGGCCTCAGTCAAACACTCAGGTAATGTATTCCACACCTGAAAATAGAAACTGTATAGACATTATATAAGCTTTCTAAAATATTCTAATACAGAATCATCATTTAACCACAGATCTAGTTTAGCTGAAGAAAAAGGTGGGTTTGGGAGAAGCATCATGGTTCGGCCCATGACTATTTTCTACGGGTTTCGCTTAGACTTCTAGGAAGACTTCTAGGAAGTCGTTCTAAAGACCATAAGGCTAGGGACAAGGCATTGGGCCATTTTAACTGTCGCTGAACATACCTTAGCTATTGTATTCTTGATAGCCCCATTAATCTTTTCCATGTACCCGCCTGGATGATGAACACAATGGAAGTGCGGATCTATTCCTAGTGCCTTACAAACTGCCAGTATTACTTCAGCCATAAAATGGATTCCTTGGTCACTTCTACTCTGGCTTGATATTCTGAACCTATGGATAAAGTCGCTGAGTCATCATTTAGCAAAGGAGATGGCACAGGGTGACACTTCTACCCATCTCGAGAATATGCACACTATAATAAATACATAAGAGTAATGCATACATTTAGGTAGTCGTATAAAACCAACCTTGATGTGAACAATAGGGCTTCAATGGCGAAGGTGAGCTGCAGAGGTGGCCTTATCGCCTTTTCCAGCATTGAATGACAGGCATATTGTACAGGATTAGCAATACTTTTGGGCTATGATAGAAAAGAAGAGCACATACCAATGGGTTGCAGCAGCATGTATCATGCTGTCCCTGTGGCCTGCTCCATGATACACCCTGGCGAGGATGGGAAGTGGAAATGTCGGTGCAACCAACCACCCATCCAGTGCTGTCTCACCGCACCCCTCAGGGTTTGTTTCACATTGCTGCTTGAACCAGAATTGCTTTTCATTTTAGAGGCTTGTTCCTGAAATTGAGACAAATCATTTAGTACTGTACAGAAAATAGATTCGCTTTCACAATATCCATGACAACATCAGAGGTCTTAGACAATGTAGACCCTCGGCCTCAGGGCTACCCCTCAGGATCTGTTTCACATGGCTGCTTGGTCCAGAATTGGTTTTCCTTTCAGAGACTGCTACCGCAATTGAGACACATCTTTTAGCATTGGAACAGGAAATAGATCAGGTTTCTCAATAAATATGACAACATAGCAGTCCTAGAGTACAATGTAGCATTCTTAGCAGCGGAATCGGATAGGGCATTGCCTCTTGAAACATCATCAGAGTGTTGGTGTGCACCACATCTTACCACAACCACCTTCTCTAGTAAATGCAAAGCATTTAAAAGAGTTTGAACATACTACCCATGTTTATGGGAGTCTCTGCCGATGTCAGGAATCCCCTTTGCAGCCAGAGGAACCCAAAGTCATGCCTCACTTCAAATGCGTAATTTGAGTTACTGTGACTACAATTCAAGGTCTGGTGAGTACAATAAGGCCCAGAACCTTTATTGTGGGCAAGTTACAAAACGTCAGTACATTCTTCATTTCTGAGACAGGACCCATCAACAAAATAAGCTAATTCACATTCATTAAGGAGTAAGACTAATGTGGCTTTGTAACCTCTGCAATTGTTAAAATAACGTCATGTGTTTCTCCAACTTCACTGATGGGCATCAAAGTGGGTCAGTGAATCAAAGTACCATCAGAGGCAGATTACAGTGAGAGACAACAGTGCTGTGGACAGATGCTGAGGTGCAACCAAAGAATGGGGCACAGCAACAGTAAGTGGGGAACTTAAAACAATATTTTCAGATGCTTCAACAAGCATTGTAGAATCTGCCACAGGCTATAAACATGGTGTGAACCAAGTTGGTACTGTGTCCTGCTTTGAAGAATACTCGATTGGTCTTTTCTGATCCCTGTTACTTTGCAACAACTACCCAAATGCAAATCCATTTCTTGTATGTCTATACAAAGTAACCATTTTTGTGAAATACGAGAACTCTAAGGTGGGTGCCAAAGTCAGTGCTTGCTTTATCTTTGCAAATGCATTTTCTGTTTCACTAGACCAGTGAAAGGGTTCAGGGATGTCTTTCTTGACCATTTCTTGTAAAGGCGTGGCCATTTCAGCATAGTTCAAATCCATTCTTTACAGTACCCTTCCATTATGGGGTGATAGTAGCAAAGTCCATCCCAACTGATCTCCCCCATCATCTCTCGCTTTGATCTATGCCTGCTCAACACCATAAACTGTAAGCTCAAAATCTCAGAATGGACAAGCCTGTGCAGTTATCAGCTTAATGGACTGTGATCATATGAAAAACGATAAAGGGGCCTGCAGTAGTGTTCAAAGCTGCCAGCTTATTGAAAACCATAAACTGCATGCCTCACTCTCACACTTTTTCATCCATCACACTGCTAAGCACAGCATCCATAGCACGCTTCTCACAGTGGCGGCCGGCATGACTCGCAGGTGACGGGGCTATGGCATGCGCAGGGGAGGAGGGGTCCCGGGGGTTCGCGCGTGGAGGGTGTGCACAATATTAAAAAAAAGAATATTAAACTTACCTTGCCGCCGGGTCCCGTGTCTCTGCTCCTGCTTTCCTCGTCGAACTCGAGGGACAGGAAGCACAGCCAGGCCCCACTGACCAATCACAATGCTGCAATGCAGGGTTGTGATTGGTAAGCACCCAGCTCCCCTGACCAATCACAATGCTGTAATGCAGCGTTGTGATTGGACTGAGCGTCCTGGTTGGATGCTCAGCCAGGGAATGTGTGCCTGGGCATGTTCTCCATGCAGGCTGTAATGCAGCCTGCATGGAAAACAGGGAAAGAATTATTTTCTGTTTTGGGCGGCCCATGAGGGCCGGCCAAACAGTCATATGCACTTAGGAGTGGGCAAACCACTCTTCCCCTGCCCTGCTCCGAGAGCAAAGCAGCCCCGCCTGCCCGCAAAGAAGCACGGAAGCATAAAATGATAATAATTCAAAGTTATTATCAGTTTATGTTTCTACTTGGCACTGCTTAAAAGTAGTGAGGCGACGCTCCTCCACCATAGCGGAGGAGCCGCCACTGGCTTGTGATCACCACACACAACATGGCTATACTTCCAACCTAGGAACAAAACAGAGACTACATCCTTCCACTCCACACCATACACCCCATAGCATGCTACCCCAGTAGGCAAATTAGTCGGCGCCATACATAGGTGTAGTAAGTGCTACATAAATGTTACAATACAATAACATTAGGTACAATTAACCACACAGTGCCCTCAAGTAGCCTTGTGTTCCATACCCTACCTACATGACTATTCACCCATTTGTTACCTTCTTTTCATGTAGGTCTTTGACTCTGTCCAGACACATATTTACCTCTCACCTCATGCTATAGGCTATTTGGTGTATTGTTTTCCCTATGGAGTGTTATCACTGCAATGCATGAGGGACTTTTTAAAATCTCAACATACACTGAATCGCCACACATTAAGTGAATTGTCTTTTAAGTGTATTGCATTTAGAAAGCAATAATCGTTTGTTTTGATTTTTCTTCACTCCAGCAGCCTTTTTTATTGTTTTGTCAGGACTCATAGGGCCAGATGTAGGTGGCCAATTACCGGTCGGTAACGGCCGAATTCGGCCGTTACCGACCGGTAATTGGATTTTGAGATGTAGGGCATGCATTTACAGAATTGGTATTTTACCGATTCTGTATTTACCGATTCGGTAAAATTAACGAATCGGTAAATACAGACTCGGTAAAATACCGATTCTGTAAATGCAGATGTAGCTGGCACATCTTAGAGTGCCAGAGGGCTTTAAGAATCTGTATTTTACCACCCAATCCAATTGGGTGGTAAAATACCGAATCCAGGTGTGCATGCACATGTGTGCATGCACACCTGTGCCATGTGACACACAGACATGCCCTTAGGGCATGTCTGTGTGCCACATGGCGCACATGCCTATTTTTGGGGTGCCAGAGTGTGTCAAAGTGACACCCCCTGCACCCTTGCTAAAATCGGTAATTACCGATTCTGTAATTACAGAATCGGTATTGCCCATTGATTCCTATGGGCTGCAAGGCCCATAGGAATCAATGGGCAATACCGAATCGGTATTTACAGAATCGGTAAATACCGAATCTTAACGATTCAGTATTTACCGAACCTGAAATACCTACATCTCCCCCCCTCTATTTTACCACCTCTTAAATACCGATTCGGTATGAATCGATATTTAAGAGGTGGTAAATTAAAATTACCTACATCTGACCCCAAATGTAAATCAGACTTATTGGTCCTTCCAATATTTGTTATTTTTAGGTATATCATCTAGCTTAGGTGTCATTGCATCTTACCAAACTGCCTTCTGGGTAAGGTTAACCACCATATCTTTGCTATTTTGAATTTTCCGGTCCTCTCATTTAGTGGATGCTGTGTTATTTGCCCTGCCAAATTGGTGCCCCTGTTGGCCAATCAGTGTGGCTGCCCCCTGCATTAATGAGTCTTGCCTCGTGCAGCGCTTACTGACCCTTGCCTCTTTGTTTCTCATGGGATCTTTTAAAATATGTGAGGAGGATGGGAGGTACTGAACCATGTGCTTCCTTTTCACTTTCTTTGACATACTTTTGTTAACTAGGACTGATCCAGTTTCCTGGATCATGATTGTGTCTTTTGCTTAAATATTAACCATCCGCCGCTTCTTATTGGGGGAATTCTCTTGTGTTGCTCGAATAAATGCTTACAGCAAGGATGGCCTTTACGGCTTCTGGCCTATCATTATATGTGAAGTGAAAAGTGAGTGGTGTGGAAGCTTGCTGGCTCATCCTAATACTGCTATGTGTTTTCTATGAGAAATTCTGAAGGGCAATTCACAAATCATGCTTCTACCACCAAACCCATTAATATTTACACCAACACAGCCATACTTTCAAACATTCTTACTACCACATGTCAGCTCAACTATCCACTACTCTACCTGTACATCCATGTCTATTCACCAATGCATCCCAGAGCCTGCACATTCATACATCATCCCACTTTTCAATGCTTTGACCCATCCACACTTCAATGCTTTCCATGGACCTCATTTTATCAACTTAAGTGACATCACCCACCCCTTGACCCCAATAACATCACAGGTTTAAACATGTATCCCTCCGCTAGCCCCTGAACAGCCCCCGTCTGGTCTGCTGCTGATGTCCAAAGGTAGGACACAAGAGCAGTATAGTAACCCCACCATCAATAATGATAATCCAACTGAAACAAACAGAAATCAAACTCTGGTAAATGATCAAATATTCAAGACCGGGATGTGAAGGTACAGGAGTTCCGACAGCACTGCGAGGCCATCCAAAAGGAAGAAAGTGCGATATGCAAATTTTTATAACATAAGATACAGCATAGCATAGCACAGCATAGCATAATGTTTGTATTTATTTATTATGCACTATTTATACCAGGCATGTATGGCATCAAGTCAAAAGAAGGCAAGTTTAAGAGAGATAGGAAGAAACATCAAAGTGAAAAGGGGAAAGTAAGGCAGAAGGTAAGATAGCTGCTGAACAAGACTTGATTATTCTAATGAATACAACAATAACAGAACGATGGGTTAGTAGAAATCCGGTACAAGTGTATTCATTGGGTGTGTTTTTAATGTTTGAGGGATGTGGCTTGAGCGTTCCATAATTCAGGGCCCGTTGTGGGAAGCTGCTTCCCTCTGAGGCTTTTCCTTCTCCATTTGTCGGTGGATAGCTTGACGATTTTGCTGGATCGCACATTTCTCCTTTACTTTTTTACGGTAAACAGTTCTGAGAGTTTTTTTTAGAGTGCTAAGGTGTGTGGCTTTCCTAATGACACAGAGGGTGTTTAGTTTACTGACTGACCAGAAGCCATTTTAGTTTGGCTTTACTAGGATGAAATGCACTTGTGTTTTTCAGACCAAAGATGGTTCATCTTGCTCCGTTTTCAATCATTTGCATTTTTGTCAGGATCATTTCATATCATGAGACCAGAGGTCTCTCAAGGTCAGTGCCAGGGTTTCCAGCGGACAAGCCATGGTTCTTCGACCTAACACCAATCCTTCAATATTTCCACCAATAATTCACTAAGTTGACCACATAAAGACTGCACTCTCACCCACGCTCCCATATCTATACCACTACACCTCCATCCTTGCACCCTCTCACCTAGCGTCACTTCCGCCTCCGCCCGTCGTGCTTCCGCCCACCCCGTGAGCCCCACGCCCCTGTCCTCGCGGCTCTGCCGCTCATGGATGCTGCCTGTGTTTTCCAGTAGCACGCCCCATCGCTTCCCTGGACTTCTGCCAACCCCGGAGCGTGTTGATGATTTCCCGAATCAGCAGCTCCCAAGGTCGCAGTGGTGGGTGGGGGCGAAGGGTAAAGAGAGTGAGGTCAGCGAGGGACGCGTGAAGAGAGGAGAGAAGGAGCTTGCAATGGCGGGAGAGGCAGGGAGGCGGTCCACTGGCTGTCTGTCTCCTTCCAGGGCAGTTTCAGTCACTCAGGAGTTTCTTGTCTGCCGTTGTGGTGGCGGGAAGGGAACCATTCTACGGGCACGAGCCTTGGTAGCAGGGGTCGGTGGAAGGTTCTCGAGGGCATATGTAAACATTAGTGAATGAATAGCCTGTTCACACTCTGACTGCGCACGCACGTGTACTTGCATACCTGTCTAGCACCTCGCCAAAGCCCCACACGCACACTGCTGAGCAGGGCTGGCCTTGGGCATGGGTGTGCTGGGCCCAGGAGCGCAACATGGTGCTGCCTGACTTAATGTAGGGGAGAGGATGTGGTCTCTCGGCTAGACTGCCGACCGTGGAGCTGGGAAACCAAGGTTCGAGCCTCGGGGTCGGCTCCACATCCTGTGATTCTGGGCAAACCTCTTAATCTCCCCTTCCTTGCCTATCAAAAAAAAATAATGTGCCCTTGTGTAACGTAACCGGTGCTCATGAAAAGCGCTCCAATACCTTCGGTCGAGTTCGCGCTATATATAAATCTGAAAAAAAAACATGTCATGCAAACAGCAGCTCGTCCATCCCACTTGGTGTCAATTGGGTCCCATTAAAGACTTAAAGCCCTTAATGTTCCTCAAGGTAATTTATAGAACTCATCAACCCCCAGCCCTCTTCCCATCTTCCTCATACCTGCCATCACACCGGTGACCACGCCCGCTTCCACAACAAACCAACAAACTCCAACATTTCTTACCACCCAGGGCTCCGTCCTGGTCAGTCCGATTTAGGACCAGCCCTGTTGCTGAGTGATTTCCTTGTCCTTTCTGATCAAATCTCCAGTCTAGCTAGCCACTGAACCCAGGAATAAGGTTCTTCCAGTACATGGGCATTGTGCATAGAGCTGCATGGCCTGGTCCAGAAGCCCACCACAGCTTCTCCTGATGGGAATGCCATGCCCTTCAGCATCATCATCGCTGACGAGAGTATCATTGTTCCTGCTGCCGAAGCAATCCAGGTCCACGGCACCACAGGTCCTGTGTCTAATAAGAGCCTGGTCCAGGCTATCATGGATCCTGGTGCAGACATGGCCTGGTCAAGGGAACAATGAATCCTGGTGCTGACACGGCCCTGGTCCCGGGCACACGCCATCTGGTACAGACATGGCCTGGTTAAGGGCATTGTGGATAATGATGCTGACACGACCCTGGTCCAGGGCACATGCTATCTGGTGCAGACATGACCTGGTTAAGGGCATCTTGGATCATGATGCTGACATGGAGCTGGATCAGGGAGCGAAATATCCTGGTGCTGATGTAGCCATAGTCAAAGGCATCATAGGCCCTGGTGCTGACATGCCACTGGTCCAAGGCACAGGCTTTTTGGTGCAGACACGGCCTGGTCAAGGCCATCATGGACCCTGGTGCTGATATACATACCGGATCATGATTTCTGGTGCTGGTAAAATTCCTAGTCCAGGACTCAACAGTGCACAATCCTGGCACAGCCCTTACTGGGGCACTAAAGATCCTGGGGATTGAACAGCCCTGACCCCTTTCAAGATGTTCATGGTGTAGGTACTGCGCTGAACTCATGCACTATGGTTCCAGGTGGTTGTAATCAGGGCTTTGAATGGGATGAAAAAACTAGGGAGGGTCTCTAAATGGGCGTGGTAGATGCAATTAAGGGTGTGGCTTAAAAACACATAAACTGAAAACCTGTGCATAGCATAGTGTGCCGCCTAACTGGTATTGTGCTGCTTCTGTCACTGCATCCAGATATATAATACAAGTAACATTATACCTACAACAAGCAAAGACTATTGGCGTTGTTAATGGTTGCTAGTTGCATAAGATAAATAAGCAGCAACCATGGCATTGTAGTATAGCATATTGAAAATGCTTCAGTTCTGAAATTATGAGACTGTGAAAGAACTATAATGAGTCTCTTTGAAGTTACATCAAAGGCAGTAAAGGGTGGCACTGCTACAGAGTAAAGATTTATTTTTTTCACCAAGGGTGAGAGCAAAAATGGAGAACCCGATAGGGACTTGTCTCAGCACCTGCTTTTTAGAACTGCGGGCGCTGAGCACGGCTGGACCCGGCCCACTTAAAGCCCTGTTGTAATGGTACTAGTTTTGAACACTGTGATTTCTGGTAAATTGGCCTAACTACAGTGAGCTTCAAATGTGTGCGCCTGGTCCAAGCGTGAGAAAAGTGACCATGTGAGGGAGGAGAGAAGGGCCCTCCATTGGCTGCCGACGCAGGCTAGGATTCGCTTCAAGTGCTTGTGTTCAATTCAGAAGTATTTAGAGAACAGCCCTGGTTATCTGGGCTTACCTTCCATTGAGAACGCTGCTTTCGGCAGGGCTGAACTTGTTGTTCCCTGTCTCTTTTAATCGTTCCACGACAGGAGGTCGACTGAAGACCTGTAAATTCTTTGCCAGACAGTGCGACTAGAAGCCAATGTCCAAAGACTCAAATGAGGGTTCAAGTCTCTGCTGTTTTAATTCACAGGCAATCAAAGCCATACAGACCAGCGCCTAGATACCACGAATGTTGTAACAGAGCGCTACGGAAATGCCTTAATGTCAACTGACCTCATTAGCATGTTGCTGGCATAGCGCTGGCCTTGCATGAAAAAGTTTCTGGTGTTGGTAGAGGCCTGGTTTCGTGCACTACGAGATCTGGTGCTATCCCATTACTGATCATGGCACCGTAGCTTTGAATGCCAGTAATCCGCCTGGTCTAAATTGTCCGAGTTCTTGTTACTGACTTAGCCCTAGTCTGAGCACGGTGGCTCCCAGTATCATCCGCCATCCTAGTAAACAACTCCAAGGATCCTGGTTCTGGCAGGTCCAGGTCGATGGCACCATTGTGCATTGTAACAGAGGAGCCCTGGTACAATGCATCAAGGTTTTTGATTATTGATGTTGCCCATGTCAGGCAGTCTTGTTTCATGATTTATTTTTATTTTATTTATTTATAAAGTTTTATATAGCGCGAACTTGATCCTGAGGGATATCAGAGTGCTTTACAATTATAGGGAAAGGTAACAATCAAAACTTGCGCTGTGAAATACTGGTCATGTTGCCAAAGAAGGTAAGTTGCACAGCCCAGCGATCCTTTCTGTAAAGGTATCGCACTAAGTCAGCAACTTGCGCCAAAAAGCTGTACATTTTATAGTATGGGAGTTCAGCTTTGGGCTGAAGCTACCATGTTCTTGGATTTAGGGTTCTTGGTTACGCAACTGTTTGGGTCACCAAGGCTCTAGGCAGAGGCAGCTGTCCTAATGTGAGGCTTTACAGTCTTTGGAACAGGCAGGGGCCCTTGGCTGATGTACCATGGCTGCTAATTGTGGCTTGGATTTGTGCTTTTTAGGTTTTGCCTGGCGAAAGCTGCGCTCTGCGCAGCTTTTTCGCGCAGGCGAAAACCTAATGAGTATAGTAGGGGAGACAGGACCGGCCCCCGTCTTCCAATGGCTAGCTCCATAAATGGAGGCTAGCCATTGGAAGAGAGAAGCGTAAGTCATTGTGGGAGCAGATTCGTGGGCGTTCCGGTGATTTTTTGCCGGCACCCGCCTTCCTGCTCGGGGCCGGGGAGTTTCGTGAAAAACACCCAGAGCGCTTCATAGCGCTTTTCTGCCCTAGCGAGTGCTCACCTCGCTTTTTTGTAATTAAATTGTCCCCTGGCAGGCGCCCAGGGACCTTGCCACTATTGTTTATTTTCACCTCGAGGGAGCCCACCCCTCGGTGAATTCACTCCCCGCCTGCAGTAGCTGAGACGGGCCGCCGCGCTGCCCGCGATGACCCGGAAGCTGAGGGGGCGACCCGGAAGTCCCGCTCCCCCAGCGCGGACAAGGAGAAGCAGCTGCACCCACCGGCAGGGCTCCATGGTGGAAGAGGAGCCCCGCCGCCGCCCGTGAGAGCACCCGGCCCCAAGAAGCGGGACCGGGTGAGGAAGAGCTGCAGCGTCCAAGTACCGGTGAGTGCGGCCGCAGAGAAGGGAGGGGTGCCGGGACACGTCCATTACCCGGAACTCGCTACATGGACGCGCGGACCGGATGCGTCTTCTGACCTTCTGACTCAGGTGAGAGCCATCCCGTCCACCCGATGCTGACCGCAGTAGCCCCTTATTATCTCTCTCTGACCTCATTCTTATTTTCCCTCCCAGGTCGCCTCGAATAGTTCTGGACGCACTCATTCAGTACAGTACTCCCACCTTTGGCACGGGGTGCCCTGGTCGTTTACTGTACTTTTTACCACGTGGCCGACTTTGTATCCAGTAGTCGCCACCACGGTAAGACCCCCTGCCACTGTCAGTCATCACGCCGCTCGCACTCTCGTCCTCTGATAATCACCCCGTACTTTTTTTCTTTTCTTTAGTCTTCCGAAGAGCACCTGGACATCCACAGAGCGCAGCAGGTGAAACGTGCATCATTTTACATTCCTTCCGACTAGCGGTTCTTCCATGATTCCCCCCCCCCCCGCCCTCCTCTGTGACTTGTATACCTTTGTGGGGTTCTTCTTGTGTTATTGACACACAATATTAATATCCTCTTTCTATGTAGACTCGACTAAGGTCTCTCCCAGAAACTGTTTTTAGACCATGCACTACTTGAGCTTCTTACATGTCACTATATGACACTATATTTCCTTCTCCTACCACTCTCCAGTGTCACCTGCGTAACTGCCTTTATTCATTCTCCAGTGCGTTTGTGTGCTTAATACACGTATCATTACGAACTCTCGTCCTTTTCATTTACATGACCCCCTTCTATTTGCCTGTAACTACGCTTGGGCTCGGGCTTGCAGTGTGTGTGGGGGCTTGCAGTGTGTTGGGGGCTTGCAGTGTGTGTGGGGGCTTGCAGTGTGTTGGGGGGGCTTGCAGTGTGTGGGGGGGGCTTGCAGTGTGTGGGGGGCTTGCAGTGTGTTGGGGGCTCGCAGTGTGTGGGGGGCTTGAAGTGTGTGTGGGGGCTTGCAGTGTGTTGGGGGGCTTGCAGTGTGTTGGGGGGCTTGCAGTGTGTGGGGGGGCTCGCAGTGTGTGGGGGGCTCGCAGTGTGTGGGGGGGCTCGCAGTGTGTTGGGGGCTCGCAGTGTGTGGGGGGCTCGCAGTGTGTGTGGGGGCTTGCAGTGTGTTGGGGGGCTTGCAGTGTGTTGGGGGCTTGCAGTGTGTGGGGGGGGCTTGCAGTGTGTGGGGGGGCTCGCAGTGTGTGTGGGGGGCTCGCAGTGTGTGGGGGGGCTCACAGTGTGTAGGGGGCTCGCAGTGTGTGGGGGGGCTTGCAGTGTGTAGGGAGGCTCTGTGGGTGTGTGGGGGGGGCTTTGTATGGCTGTGTGTGTGGGGGGCTCTGTGTGGGTGTGTGTGTGGGGGGCTCTGTGTGGGTGTGTGTGTGGGGAGGCCTCTGAGTGTGTGTTGGGGGGGCTCTCTGTGGGTGTTTGTGTGTGTCATTTGCGAGAGATAAAGCTAGTGGCATTGTAAATGACAATGCCATTTATTTATGTTAAAAAAAACATAAATAAAAATATTGTCAAGAGCAATGCCAATAGCTCAAACTTTAACAAAGGCAAAACCATTGCATTGTAAATGCTTGTTGGTTGTGGGAGCATTCCTGGTTGGGTCACCTCCATTCCTGCAGCTGCTACAGCTCTACTCTGAGGCATCATGAACTCTGGCCTATGCACGGCCCTCATTCGGGGCACTACGGGTCGTGGCAGTCCTGAACCAGAGGTCCAGTTATGGGATTTGGTTTAAACCCTGCGCATTTGTACATATTTGAATATATGTTTATATGAGCAACGATCAGCGTGTCAAAGGTAATTTGGATGTATGTACATGTGAAGAATAACACGTGGTTGCAAGTGTTTACGTAACAGAGCGTGTCAGTGTCTATAATGACATGGGAAACTATGAGTATGTAAGCAGATCTTTGTGTGTGCATGCGAGCATCCATGTGAGACTGTGTGCGTGTGTATTTGAGTGTGGTTGTATCTGTGCACATTGGAATGCATATATATTAAAATAGTTGTAGCATTCATTATTAAATAATTCACCCGTAGGCACGCAAGAACGAACACAAAGGCCCTCTTTATGAGTGGCCATGTTAAATTTCGATGTGTGCATTAACTCCCAGGACCACACATGTTGTTTGACGGATTTTATGGCACCTGATGCAATACTAGGTGTGAAAAAAACAGCGTTCTTTCGGATACATTTCAACAGGTCAAACCTGGCTTTATTTATTGGGGGAAATGCCTGAAAAATACCAGGACATTTGAATTTTGGTGTGGTAAGCATGAACTTTTGCGCATGATTGACCATTTTAGAGAAAAACTCATAATAGGTGCTATTTATTGCACCCAATAAATAACGTACCCCATGGTATCATTATTTATCATGCAATATCAAATATCAGGAAAGAGCGCCGAAGTCTATAGATAGACACTCAGCTAGAACAAATACAGCTTCTGGTTGATTTTCAGAGCCATCTAGCACTTGCAAGGAAATATTGACAGTTTTTTTTAGAAAAGACTATGCTAGAATGCAGACACAGGAAAAATGAGAACCTCCTAAAACTACTAGTAGACCAATAGTGGTGATCTCTTTGAGACTTTGGGGGTCATTAGGATGACGGGCGGACTTTGTCCACCCGCCACCCTATCGGCATGGCGGGCACATCCTTCATCTTTAGCATTGTGGCGGGCGGTGCACTCTGCACCGCCCGCAACAATGCTAAAAATGTTCAAAGGCATTTGCATATGCAAAGCGGCAGGCACCGCGCGGTGCCTGCCGCTTTGCATATGCAAATGTGGGGGGGGCACCATAGGTACCCCCCGTGTGCAGCCCCCACCCCTCCTTCACTCTGAGGGCCTGTGAAGACCGCATGCCGCCACGGAAAGGCATTGTCAAATGCCATTGTAATATGGCTGGCGGTGTCTGATAGACACCGCCACCATATTATTCTTTTTCCACCCCGGCCGCAAGGCAACCGGGGCGGAAAAGCGGCGGACGGTCTTTCCGTCCGCCGAGGTCCCTCCCGCCATACTAATATGGCGGGGGGGAAAACGAGTGAGGATAGCGGGCGGATTGCCCCCGCCAGGCTGGCGGTGGCTACCGCCAGCCTGGTGGGGGCAATTTGTCCGCCATGCTAATGGACCCCTTTAACTCATGGAAAGGAATAGAGCCCCAGAAGACGCATGGTGCATTTAAGAAGTGGACCTTATAACGGAAGTTTAGCGAACACATGGTCGAGATAAAATGTGGAGTTTGAAAGTATCAACACTTGGGAACCCATTTTTCACCTCAGACTCACCACTGGACAGCCCAGTGCCCATCACAAAGATAGCCATTGAGTTATCTCTGACTTTTTTGGAGCCCCACAGGATGATTATGAATATTTAAGAGTTTAGTGGAACACTGCATTGTCACTTTTGGAAGACTTCACAGCGCTAGGAGAAGCAAAGAAGTATACAGGAGTTGCAGAAAGGTTAATAGTAAGTTAATAGTGTGAGTGGATAAGAGGTCTGACCCTGTATTATTTCTCAATTACAGTCCGTATCTAAGTCGAGACTGGAGAGTTCAGTTTTCAAGCGTGTTACAAGTAGAAGCTGGTTGGGCTTAGCTTAGATGTTATGTTATGTTATGTTAATAACTTTTATAAGTCCCACGGCTACTCAGGAGTGTTTTGGCACAAAAGCCAACAAGAAACAGTGAAACTGAGAGAAGTGCAACTTAATTAAACAGCAGAGTCTTTAGGTGCTTCTTGAACAGCCTGAGATTTTGGGTGTAAGGAAGTGTGCTCCCTATCCCCTTTGTTTGATTGGGTTCCTTTGAGCTGATGAACTCCGGTTGAGGCGCCTGTGCTCAGTGAGTGGTACAGATACCTGAGGGGGCAGCAAGCAGCAGGGCCAGCAATCTAAAATGAAGTGTTGCTCTCCACAGAAGAAGCGGTACAAAAGGGGGTGGTGATGGACGGAGCATCTGAACCAATCAAACACTCACACCCAGTCAACAGATCTGGGTTTAATCCATCACCGTTCTTTAGCCCACTCTGCCACCCCAGTTCAGACATGGCCATATGCAAATGAGTCTGACCCTGTGCCTCATGGGAACAGTCCAGCCTGAACTGCCAAGCCATGCCTTCCCTGGACCGGAAACAAGCTCCCTAGGACCGGTTTCTGGCATTTCAGCGGTCTTCAGCCAGGCTTGCTTGAATCCAGTGGCAAAGTGAGCAAGGGACTCACGTCTGAGCATACCCTGCCAACTTATGGTGAACAAAGCGGTACAAAAGGGGGTGGTGATGGACGGAGCATCTGAACCAATCAAACACTCACACCCAGTCAACAGATCTGGGTTTAATCCATCTCCGTTCTTTAGCCCACTCTGCCACCCCAGTTCAGACATGGCCATATGCAAATCAGTCTGACCCTGTGCCTCATGGGAACAGTCCAGCCCGAACTGCCAAGCCATGCCTTCCCTGGACCGGAAACAAGCTTCCTAGGACCGGTTTCTGGCATTTCAGCCATCTTCAGCCAGGCTTGCTTGAATCCACAGAAGAAGGGCAATTATCCTGAAACACGTGTCTAGAGATTCATAGCAATGGTTGCAAGAACCATGGTCAAAACAAAAGTCTTTTATTGAAGTAAGTGTTATCATGCACTGCATTTACCATAATGCATCTGAGCAAACTGGGTGCGGGAATGTCATGCAGGGTGCTCCCAACCTCCTTTGTTTAAGGTTAAGGTTAAGGTTCAAGGAGCACCAGCCTCGGGAGCCTGGGGTATCCAGTGATTTGTCTGAATGTGCCTGGCGCCCCAGCAACCCAACTACTAGTTACCCACACCTCTAGGATTTTGAGGACAGAAATCTGCTTTTCCTCTCAATCCTTCAGTCTACATAATAAAATCACATTTCAGCTTGAAGAGACGGGGTGCTGTCGGGTGAAGGCGTTGCGAGTGAAGCGAGCGCTGAACGACGCCAAGCGTCAGCAACATTTGCCAAGAAAAGTTGGAAGCCAGTAGGAAAATATTATTTTTATAGAATGAATATGCTGTTTTTTCCAACTAAGGCCCTGGACCGATCCAAGCAGCGGGGTCAGGAACTTTTTACAGCCCCCGGCAAGAGCACATATAGCTGAGACCTGCCAGCACGGTGAGCTCTGCCAAGATAGTCTGGCCAGGAATTTGAGTTTTTTTCCAGCCTTCTTCATATGATGTTTCGGAAACTAATCCAGCCTGCCCCCTCCACCCTCTCTCCTTTCCTTCGCAGTAAAATAGCTGCCAAACATATGGTAAATTGTCCAGATCAGATCAGAGGGGACGTTGCAATATGAAGAGACAACATAACTTTACAAAGATGGCGGCCAGCCAGGTTGGAGCAACAAGTGCTGCCAAGAATTCTCCATCAGCATATCAAAGGAAATGGCCAAGAAGTGCACATGATGTGCCTGTTGAGCTCGCAGCCACAAATCGAGAAAAGCAGCAGGAAAAAGTCTCCTATTGTTCTCAACATGACATGGAACAAAAAACAATAGCTTGCAAAAATCATAAAGCAGTGGTAAGCAAAAAAGTGTTTATTTACTCAATCGCTTCCTGGTTCAGATCATATTTCCAAGGAAAATAATGAAAAAAATGTAAATGTAGCAACAACAAACTTGAAAATGATAGAAATCTGTTTAACAGTGGCATTCTGGAATGATGGCAGGCAGGCATGGACAGATGTCAGGAAAGCAAAGGCCACAGCTGGGAGTGTAGCAAGACCAGTACTGACCAGTTACTGGGTAAAAGCAGCCAATGAGGTTCCACAAACCTCTCCACCTGCGAGGCAAGCACATTGCTGTGGCCATGAATTAATTAATCTGCCGGCTTGGCAGAGGCCAGCTCTAATTAGTGCAGAACCTACTGTGACACCGAGACTATTAGAGGAAGTTGCCTGCTGAATCCCAATTATGGCTTGTTTTTACTACCCAGCTAGCTGCCGTTTTGGCCCACGGCACCCATGCTACTCCACTTCCACTAGTGAGGCAAGAATATTGCGAAGGCCATGACTGAACTGACCACAAACTTGGAAAACCACTGCTCAGTCCACCCATTGACTAACCACTTATCTGCCACCCTGAAGGGTGGGATGTTTACTGAGGCCACACTTAGATCACACACAAATCCACTTCCATGTGAAGCCTAGCTATGGATCACAGAAGACCTTACTAACAAATACCATTCTCTTTTAAGGTCTGGGGCGCAGAGAACTGGAAGCATAAACTTACAAAATTCAAAACAGAGGAAGTGCTCGGCAGGACTCCCAGTGGAAGCATGGGTACCAGGTTGGGGGGCAGCTGTACCCCCTAACTAGCCATGCTGGAGTTCATGGAGAACATGCTGTAAGAAAGCTGCTTCGGAGACTGTCGACTCAAAAGGGGATGGGCTGTTTTAGTAGGCCGAGCCTCATGCAGACTTTTACAAACCAGATTGCCATTGTTCAGGGCATTCTAAGAGCAAATTCCATATTGTGTTCTACTTAGTAACATAATATGGGCATATTTATAGAGCACATACTGAGTCCTATGGTGGTCTCTTGGCACTATGGATAGATAACAGAGGTTTATTGACACCACCCAGTATGATGTTAACAACCATGGTAGAATGAAAGGGTGAGTCAGCCCCGTGGGATTCAACACTCAGATTATGCACTCAAACATACTTTTGAAGTGGATGCATTAGCCAACTAAGCCACAAGACCCTTTTACTCTACTGGACCTCGTGGAAATGAGCATCGATTTTACTGTCGGAGGTAATCTTGCAGACAAAATTCATGAGTATTTAAGATGGTGGCAGTAACTCTGGTTTTATAGTTATAGCTATGCTCAGATTTCATTCGGACAAAACCTTAAAAATTCAGAAATTAAAGTTACCTGAGCTAGCTATAACTTACGCCCCCGCAATGCACTGCTTATGACCACACAGATTACATCACTCATGACATGACTAGTGACATCACTGATGACATCCCAAATGACATCACTAATGACATCACTGATGTCATCATCCAGTGACTGCGAGTGTTTTCTAAACGTTTATGAGTTTTAAACATATATACTAATGTACTACAAAAGCCAAATTACTATACTTTGTATACTACCAATGAGTGATACTATTACTAACATATAATATTTGAGTGGCTATGTGACTGTGTATCCATGTGTGAGTGGATGTCTGAGTAGCTGTATAGGTGTGTGAGTGCGTATGTGAGTGGCTGTATGGGTGAATATGTGGATTTGCGAATATCTGTCTGGGTGAATAAGTGTGTGTGTGAGTAACTGTATGGTTGTGGGAGTGGCTGTGTGACTGGCTGTATTGGTGAGTGAGTGCGTGTGTGAGTGGCTGTATGGGTGAATAAGTGGATTTGTGAATATCTGTATGGGTGTATACGTTTGTGTGTGAGTAACTGTATGGGTGTTGAAGTGGCTGTGTGACTGGCTGTATTGGTGAGTGAGTGCATCTGTGAGTGGCTGTATGGCTGAATAAGTGGATTTGTGAATATCTGTATGGGTGAATAAGTGTGTGTGTGTGTGAGAGTAACTGTATGGGTGTGGGAGTGGCAGTGTGACTGGCTGTATTGGTGAGTGAGTGAGTGTGTGAATGGCTGTATGGGAGAGTGAGTGCTTGTGTGAGTGGCTATATGGGTCAGTGAGTGGGTGTGTGAGTGGCTCTATGGGTGAGTAGGTGTGTGAGTACCCGTATTGGTGTGTGTGTGTATGAGTGGCTCTATGGGTGAGTGACTACCTGTGTGAGAAGCTGTATGGGTGTGCGAGTGGATATGTGAGTGGCTGTATTGGCGCTTAAGTGGCTGTATGGATGAGTGAGTGTGTGTGTAAGTGGCAGCATGAGTGACTGAGTGGCTGTTTGAGTGTGAGTGGCTGTATGGGTGAGTAAGTGGCTCTGTTGAGAGGATGTATGGGTGTGTGAGTGGTTGTATGGATGAATAAATGGTTGTGTGAGTAGCTGTATGTGTGAGACAGTGGCTGTGTGAGTAGGTGTATGGGAAGTGTGTGGCTGTATGGGTTCATTTATGGGTGTGTGAGTGGCTCTATGAATCAGTGAGTGGGTGTGTGTATGGTTGTGTGGGTGTGTGAGTGGGTGTATGAGTTGTGTGGGTGTGTAGGTGGATGTGTGAGTGATTTGGAGGATGGTGTCATCAGTGATGTCACTGACCATGTCATCAGTGATGTCACTGACCATGTCATTAGTGATGTAATATGTGAGGTCATAAGCAGTGCATTGCAGGGGAATCCGTTATCGTTAGCTCAGGTAACTTTAACTGCTGAATTTCAATGTTTTTATATGAGTAAAACCTGAGCCTAATTAAAACATCCATGTAACCTTCGTTTTTTCTGTGAATTTCTAAGGTTTTTAAAATTCTATTTCCTAACTATAACATTCCAGTAACCTTTGTTTTCGTTAGTACATTTCAAATGTTTTTCAAGTTGTATTTCCTAGCTGTAACCTCTAACCTTTTAGAGTGGATGTGTGAGTGGCTGTATGGGTCAGTGAGTGAGTGTGTTTAGTGGCTGTATGGGTCTGTGACTGGATGTGTGAGTGGTTATGTGGGTGTGTGAGTGGGTGCGTGAGTGGTGTGTGGGTGTGTGGGTGTGTGAGTGGGTTTGTGAGTGGCTGTATGGGTTTGTGAGTGGTTGTAGGGGTCTGTGAGTGGGCTTGTGAGTAGCTCTGTGGGTGCATGAGTGGCTTAGTGAGTGGCTTTTTGGGTCTGTCTGTGGGTGTGTGAGTAGCTGTATCGGTCTGTACTGTGGGAGGAGAATAGGTGCGGTACTCCGTGTAGCTCTCAGCAATCCCACAGTGTGGGATTCACTTGTGGTAACAGGCCCCCAACTATCCTCCGCATGCAAGGGAACTTCATCTTCCAACCAATTGTGTGGCAGGAGGCATGTTTTTGAGTGCTGGACAAAGGGGGCAGGGTCCCCGATGACCTCTCAGCAATCCTGCTGTGTGGGACTCTGGTGGGACAGGATGGGTTCTCGGCCTCCGAGGTCCCTCAGCGTCCATGGGGACTTCAACCCCCAACCAGTTGTGTGTCAGGAGGCGCGTTTGCAGAGGGGTGGAGAAAGAGGGTGGGTCCTTTGACGAGCCTGTAGCAATCCCGCTGTGTGGGACTTACTGGAGGTAACAGAAGGGGTTCTTGGCCCCCCAAGGACCCTCAGTATCCAAGGGGACTTCATCCCCCACCCAGTAGTGCACCAGGAGGTGTGTTTGCAGAGTGGTGGAGCAAGGGGGCGAGGTCTCCAACTAGCTCTCAGAAATCCCACTGTGTGGGACTTACCAGAGGTAACAGGAGGGGTTCTTGGCCACCAAGGACCTCAACATTCAAAGGGACATCTTCCCCCAACTATCAGTGTGCCAGGAAGCCCCTTTGCAGAGTGGTTGAGAAAGGGGGCAGGGCCACCAATGAGGTCCCACCAATCCAGCTTTGAGGGACTTGCTTGTGGCAATAATAGGGGTTACTGGCTCCCAACGACCATCAGCAGCCAAGGGGACTTCATCACCCAATCAGCCATGTGCCAGGGGGCCCATATGCAGAGTGGTTGAGAAAGGGGGAAGGGCCTCTGATGAGGTATCAGAAATCCCGCAATGAGTACTTACCTGTGTCAACTATAAGGGTTCTTGGCCCCCAACGACCCTCAGCAGCCAAGAGGACTTCACCCCCCCAACTAGTAGTGTACCAGGAGGCCCCTTGGTGGAGTGGTTGAGAAAGGGGATGGGGCCTCGGGTAAGGTCTCCCCAATCCCAATGTGGGGGACTTACTTGTGGTAACAATAGGGCTTCTTGGTCCCTAACAACCCTTACCAGCCAAGGGGATTTCATCCCCCAATCCGTAGTGTGCCAGGAGACCCCTTTGCAGAGTGGTTGAGAAAGGGAGTGGGGTCTCTAATGAGGTCTCAGCAGTCCCACTGTAGGGGACTTACTTGTGGCAACAATAGGGGTTGTTTACTCCAACGACGTTCAGCAGGCAAGGGGACTTCATCCCACAACTAGTAGTTCACCAGGAGGCCCCTTTGCAGAGTGGTTGAGAAAGGGGGCGGGTCCCAGAGAAGATTTCAGAAATCCCACTATAGGGGACTTACTTGTGGCAATAATAGGGGTTCTTGGCCCCCATCAGCAGCCAAGGGGACTTCATCCCCCAACAAGTAGAGCATTAGGAGGCATGTTTGAAGAGTAGTGGATAAAGAGAGTGGGGCCTGTGATAAGCTGCTTCAGGATTCGGAGTTCCAGAGGGGGCGGGGATCACGCTGAGCACCGCGGAGATCTTGGATTCCCACGTGCTGGCAAAAACACATTATAAGACAATTGATTGGCCTTTGTGACCCCTCTAACACACCCATGGGGTCAGGGTACCTGTACCCTGACCCCTTTATTTACTATGCACAGAAACGTTCAGCTTCAGGGACAGTTTCTCGACAAACAAAATGGCAGCCACAACTTTTCTGTGTAGGTGCGGTCAACCAATCAGGACTTTTCTTTGGAGTGTGGATCTGTGGATCCCCCTTGGGCAGATCCACACAGGATCCACGTCCCTATATATACAAATTTAATTTTCAGTTAATATTACTAAAACTACTGAATAGATTTACAATAAATCACAAAAAGCATGATCTGCGGAACAAAATCTACCTTTCTGCCAAATTTAGAGTGATTCCATTCAGCCATTTGGGCTGTAGTTGTGTTTAAAACTCTTATGGGAATTAACATGGGGCAAATGCCATTTGTTACCCTTCCCCTTTTTCCTGGCCCTCGCTTGACGGGCCACCCTGAACCTTTCCAGACAGCAGCTGAACTTTGGTGGAAAAATGTTGTGAAGATTCGTCTACCGGCGCCAAAGATATTGGCAACTGAAAAACAGCTTTTTAATAGAAATTAGGTTCTAACTATATCTACTGGCGACTGCCAGTAGGTGATATATAAATATATATATATATTGCAGCGGGGTAGCGGACCCCTCACATAACAACAATTTCCAATCCTCAATCCAAGGTGAACAAGGTGATTAGATCTCTGAAACGTGTCAGGCTGTAATCTATATATGTGAGTGTGTGTGTGTTTGTGTATGTGTTTGCATGTGTGTCCCTTGGAAAACCAGACAATAGGAGGCTGAGATGCGGTGTGTGAGGAAGCAAAGACCAAGCCATAATGATGCAGAGAGGATGACAGGAAACATCTGTCACAAAAAATACACCATCAGGCACAAAGTGTGCTGTGGATTGATGTGTCTGAGGGGGTCTGAGACACAACAGATTGAAGTGAGTTTGCTTTTAAAACATTCCAGGATGCTTACAAATAAATGAACCCATCAAGTGTGTTTGAGGTATTATACACTGCAACTACAATAAAACAACCATACCTGTTATAAAAAAAGGCAAAAGGCACTGAGAAATTCAGTGGCTTGGAGGCAGATTTACTAAAGTCATAAATGTTGCGCTAAGTTGTGTGACAATATGGGAGAAAGAGAACGCCATATCTAGAGATATGGCACTCTCCTACCCACTCCCTATTGTGAGAGCAGAATTTTGCTGCTGAGCGCCATGCACATACCGTTGCACCATAGTGCAAGGGTGTGTGCATAAGTCTAGCATAGATTTTGTACTGAAAGGGTTCCCTTCCTGTACCAAATACTACTCTTAAAACTTTTCGTACTTTGTATGTGTGCTGTACAGTACAACACACATGCAAAGTTGGACAAGAATGGTGAAAGGAAATGATTTTTAGCTTTCAAATGGCGTTCATTTTTGACACAAAACCCTATGTCACATTTTTGGTTATGGGGTTTTGCGTCAAAAAGCACGGGTGGTTGCATGGGAATACCCATGTAACACCCCTTGAAAAAAAAGTAATACAAAGCAGCACTTTGTGCTACTTTGTGTTACTTTTAGGCAGTTTTCAGCACAATTGTGCTAGTTTGCGTCACTTTTGTAATGCAAACACAGTGCAAAAATGTGTTGCATCTACCCCTTGGTCAATAAAAGTCAAAACTGATGTTTGGAACTGAAATCTCATGGTTTCCACATGGCTACTCTACCAGGCAAATTTAAAGAGAAAAACATGTCCTTGTCAGTCGAATGCAAGATGTGTGTCCAGTTCTTGCACACAGGGAGGGCAGCCCTTAATAAATAGAGAAGGCTTGCTTTAAAGCTATAAACAAATGTTGAGAAGTGGCGTAACATGCAAAATTACATGTATTGTAATCAGGCAGAGTTACCCAGGAATTAAGTGAGAAGAGTAATTCTGCATTTAGCAATATTTCTTAGTACAAAAATGCTCCCTCGCATCCAAAATGGATGCGAGGATGCAAGGATGCATTTTGGTCTAGACAGTGGTTCCCAAATTTTGGCTCCTGAGGACCCCCGTTGAGTCCCCCCTGGAAGCTGGGGACCCTCAAGCAATTTGTATGATTTAAATGTCAAATATTAAAACAGTAATTAAAAAAAAAAACATGTGTGCACACAAAACAAATACTCAAACTACTAAGGATTTTTGGGCCAGATGTACGACCATTTCATTTAGCGCCTCGCAATTGGTGGCAAATTACGAGTCGCTAAATGAAATGTACAACAGTGTGTTTAACACTGTTTGGGATTCCCAATGGGGTCGCAAATTGTGAGGTTCATTAATATTGATGATCCTCTCGAAATTTGCGAGCCCATTGAGAATGCCAGCCCTCCCAGAGATGGTGGCCTGCTGGGCTCAGCAGACCACCATGCCTGGGACTGCTTTTAAATAAAGCATTTTTTTTTTTAAATGCAGCCCGTTTTCCATGCATTTAAAAAAAAGAAAGAAAATTAAACGTTTTTGTTTCATTTTTTAAGGGCAGGTAGTGGTCCCTGGGACCACTGCCTGCCCTTAAAAAGTAATTTTGCATGCATTTGCATAGGGGAAGGGGTCTATTTGAAGTAGGTGGTAATTGCAAGTGCATTTGTACATGGTTTTGAGACTCACTATTTGGAAGGGAATGCCCCTTCCACATAGCAAGTAGCAAAACCTAAACAGCGAGTCGCAAAAAAATTGGGACTCGCGAAATAGGCTCTGTACATGGCCAATAGGTTTTTGCATGTGCAAACGGGTTTGCAAACCCGTTTGCGCATATAAAAATGGGTCGTACATCTGGCCCTTAGTATTTTATATTGAAGGAATTTGCAAAAAAGGAAAACATTTAATGGGAAGGTTGGTGCTGCATCTCCGTGACTAACTTTTAAATTGTTGGTTTTATTTCGCAGTACAAGGCTCCTGCCAGGGCCAGACTCAAAACCCAAAGTAGCCCTGGCAAATGTTTTCAGACCGGTCCACACACGGTGCACCCTAGTGCGGGGAGGGAGCCTGACCACAACCAAGGGGGCTTTGGGAGGCTCTCCTCCTCAAAATATTTAGGAAACAATGGTGCATTCTACAACACTTTTTTCATTATATATTGAATTGTATTAACTTTAAAAAATAGTAATTGAAGGCCTTACTATGCACCAGGATACACCAATCTTTGTTGGGGTTTTTCAATGATTCCCTTATTATAACCCTACAACAGTGCCTCTCATCTCTCCATAGTCCCTCTGTCACATGTATTTCATTTGTTTTAAAGCATCTCTCATACCATTGTAGGATGTCAGAGCACTTTACATCACACACATATAGAGACAATGAATCATACATGTAAATCAGTGTATAGAAAATGTTACATAGGTAAAGGGGACTACAAGGTATAGTATTCACGTCTTTCATACTGGTAGGCATTTTTAAAGAGTGCTTGGTCTGGAAAAGCACAAACTCAGGATTCAGAACATAACACAGTGTCTAGCACTGGCTTCAACATTCAAAATGTATTTCCACCCAAATAAGGGTGGAAAGCATCAGGATAATGAATGACTGGGGAAAAACATAAGCTACTAACTGGTACCATGCAGTTTGCAAGCAACTATTTGACAGTTTATAGGTGCCTCTGCAAGATTACGATTGTCACTTATGAAGTGTACAGTAACAAAAGAATCTGCGACAAAAGCAGTAACCTATGCACATAAAATACTGTTTTTTAAAATGCATGTTACACGTTCTTTGCAGTAGGCATATTAACCCTCTGTGCTACATTGGTTAAGTCAAAGCTGCCACTAAACAAAACTCTCATCTCTCTCCAGTGGTACATTAATCACTGGCATTATCTTGACACTTTTATTGTTGCTCGAAAGCTGCTAATTATACAGGAAACTTTGCTGTGCTTTTAAAACTGCTGCCCACGGACCCCCTGGGAATGTTTCACGGACCCCTGGGGGTCCGCGGACCCCAGTTTGGGAAACACTGGTCTAGAAGAAACAGCACTAAATTAAGCTGAACATAAATAGTGAGCAGCTTCTCATACTCATGCTCGTAAATGTGTTCTTGCGGTGGGATTTTCCCTGCAAATTGCTCCTAATTACGCGAGGTGGAGTAATCGCATAATTACCGGTAACCCCTCGTTAAAGAGTAACACAGAATTGTCAAATTTACTCTGATTACTCCGGCATCCTTTAAATTCCACCAAGGCCTACAAATGTTGCAGCATAAGTGTGGACCCTATAAAAACATGGAGACCTGGGAAAAATGACCCATCTGGACCCCATTTTACACGGGCCTGAGAGACACACTCTATTGCATAGCACCCATGGGTGATTTGCTTGTTTTCATTGCTCGCCGCAGTTTGCTGCATACTGCAATTTCATCAAAAGCATAACGGCCCCCGAGTGACTTGTGAAGAAGAACAACAGACATCACACCTGACATGGGCACCATAGTTTAGGATGCTAGAATGCGGTTAGAGTTAGGACTAATCAAGGTCACAGTGGCTCCTGGTGCTTGGAGTGCACTGTAGGCGCCATTTGCTGTTATCGGTTCCAGTCCGGTGCACCATTGATTGTCAATAAAGACTTGCAATATTGCTAAGTAAAGATGTTTTTACATAAAGTGTGAGTAGAGTCCCCCTTTAAAATCTTTTTTTGACAAATATATAATAAACAGCTTATACTTTTTTTTTTGCAGATTTTTCTAGTGCGAGCTCAACCCAAAGGTATTGGAGCACTTTACATGAGCACCAGTTACATTACACAAGGACACATTATTTTTATTTTTTGGTAGGCAGGGGGAGATAAAGTGATTTGCCCAGAATCACAGAATGTGGAGTCGACCGCGAGGCTCGAACCTTGGTTTCCAAGCTTCAATGTTGGCAATCTAGCCATCAGACCACTTCCTCTTGGAGCCATTTCTGAAGAGGATCTTATGTGCTATCCAAGGTTTCAAGTCTTTCAAAGTATTTATAACCAGGGGTTTTCCACAGCAGCAAAGGCATTTCATATGTGACTGATGAGGCACTTTTGTGAGCAAAGTAATCAACAAAATCACAGTGAAACATTATTGTGCTGTAGACCTAATGAGAGCCATTTCACAAAAAGCCTTTATGAGTACAGAAAATATATTTTTTTATTCTGCAATTCTATAATGTTTGTACTAGTTTGCTGTTTCGTGCTGTTTTACTGATTTCCATCACACAAAATGATGTAAACAAATCATGGTTCACATTGTTAAGAGACAGAAATTGGCGAAATTTCATGGAAACGTAGGAATTTTGCACAGTGGAACAGAGTCAGGAAAACCTGGGCAATGTGGGGCATATTACCGAGATGTGCGTTGCAAAACGCACAACGCACATCTCCGTATCGCCGGCTATCGCCGGATTTCAACGTCTAATTAGCGCGCAATTATCAATGCGCATCAGGCAGGCGATCAGAAATCCGGCGATAGTCGGCGATATGGCACATTAGCGCATGAAAGCAAACGTTGTTTTCATGCGCTAATGTGGGCCTTGATAATATGGGGGGGTGGATTCAGCTTTATGATCCACACCCCCATGTTAACAATGCGTAACGCCTGGTCGGAGCAGGCATTGGGAGACCTACGATATATGAGTTTATCGCAGGTTTTTGTCTCCCAACGCCTGCCTTGGTAATAGGGTGTTCCCACCTCCAGCCACATTTTACATGTGGTAGGACGTAGGAACGCCCACTTTGCATGTCATTAGCGATGTTTATCGCCGACATGCAAAGTAGGACAGGGCCAGACTTTAAAGTGCCCTTGGTAATAGGGCTCTAGCTGTATCGCCGCTTTCTCGGCACAATTTGCCGAGAAAGCGGCGATACAAGCCCTTGGTAATATGCCCCTCTGTTCCTTGTGTGAAATTTCTCCTTTTCTGGAAATTCTACAGTGTCTGGATTTCATGTCTTTTGCCAAATAGGGTTTCAGCACACTTTTGAATTCGTTTTATTTGTATTTACTACTCCAACTAGTGTCTGCTATTAGGGAATGGTAAATTAAAAATAGTAAAAAATAAACAAAATGGTGGCCACATCATGCTGTATGCATATATGTGTGGTGATGTATGCACACACGTCATCATGCTAGGCCACCGCAGGCTCATAACGCTTACGGACGCCCAGACATGTACACATCATCGTGCTATTTTTTTTATTCATTTTTTTATTTTTGCTAACGTTGCTAGACATTGACAAATAGTTTTCCTTTTGTACAGCATTATCAAAAATATTGGCACAGTCAATAGGTCAATAACGAGCCCTAATGGCTTTGCAAATTCAATTTGACAATTGCCAAACAAGTTACTTCTCTGCAGCCATTGGGTTAATATTTGGATCCTGAGGTTTCTAGGGCAGTGCGATTCTATGGATGAACACAAAAGTGTAAACACTATTTAATATTTCAAACTGCGTCTGTGCCAACAGCATCCTGTGACCACACAAGAAAGAAGCACGCTGTTTAGGTTGGAAAAACTCAGCAAGCTCTCAGGAGGCTCAGATCCAATGATTCACTGCATTGCAGCTGGACGAAATTGAACCCTAACTTGGACACGTTTCAACATTTGAAGATTGTATCATAAAATATGACTGAAGTAAGTAATTCGGCTGTCACGCACTATGGTGAGCTGACTGTAAGATATGAGGGGGAAATCCAAGCAATTTTTAATGTAAGACCATCCACCTGCAGCACATATACCTTTGTCCTCGCTCAGGAGTACCCCCTTACATCGAACCCTTGCACACACGTGTGTTTGTGCAGGGGTCTTGATTCCAATCAGCACAACAAAGTTTGCCCCCGCTGGTCTTTTCTCTATTTAAATTGTGACCGTTGAAACCTGGAGAAATTTAACGAGGGTTGGGGTTGATGAAGGCCTGGTAACTACCAGAACATGTAGACTTTGGCGCAGCGCATACAAAAATCAGCATGTAATGTCCCATTTTTATGGAGACCCTTGTAATTGGTGCTATTTGTTGCATGGGATGAATTCCGAACACCTGGTTATCAAATTTCACCAGGTGTCATAAAAGGCACCCAATCTTCCAGGGCAGTGGTAATGGCCACTGAATGTTTTACATAGGTATTGCAGACAGGCGCTGGCCTTTCATGGATCTTGGGGGAAAAGCTGATACAAAGAAGGAAGTGACCTGTCGCAAATGAGAGGACACGTAAAAACATGCAAAGAACTGTACACAATTGTCTGCAAGTTGCGCGTGTCAGAAAGTAGCTTCAATGACCAATGGCATGCTAGGATGAATCTAGGCAGAAAGTTCGAATCTCTTAGTTTGAAATGGAAGCACTCTGCAAATTTTAGTTCAAAATTAGGTATGTATTCCACATTTAGATTGAAAAAGTTTGTCCATCACACATTCGACTGTCCAAAGTTGCTAGCTTCAGTTAAGGAGTGACAGATGAAATAGTGCAAGACAGTCGTACATCCCAAAGTCATGTTTCTAAGCCCTATTTTCAGGCAAGCCTGTTGTGTACTGGATATAAACAGTGCAACAGTGGACACAGGTCTAATGTGAAGGGAGCCTGAGAGCCACCATTTGACCTTGTTTTCAGAGTTCTCCAAGCCTTGACTGCTACAGAGTCTTGTCATAACCTACGTAAGGTCTTGCAAGGGTCTCAGCAAACGAGGAACCTACCAGAACTGCTCGTGGTATGGGGGTCTTGAGTGATGAGGCCTGGAAGGACATTGAAGTGCTCTACCAGCGAGGCCTCAATGAGGTCCAAATGAGCTGCCTTGGGGTGGGGAAGGGGAGATAGAGGGGACTGGTGAGCACAAACCCAAAATGTAAGAATGACCTCCACTGGCAAGGGCGGGAAAGAGCAGAAGGCAACCTAGGAAGGAGTAAAGTACTGATTTAAGAAATCTGTTGTGGAAATTGGCCACAGAGAGCAGAACTAACCTGAAATGTTGTAAAAATAGGAAAAACTGTCTGAGAGACTCATTAAGAGGAGTTGTATAGTATTATGCTGTCTGTTTTCGGGGTAGCAATCTCCTTCGTAGCCTGCACCAATCACTCACACATATTCTATGACTGCTTTTCCAGCCAAACACCAAAAAATGGCCACTTAGTAAAATTCCAAGGAGCATCACTTCCCTCATTTTCCAGCTCTCACAAACACAGCCACTCACCAGCCAAAGAGACAACCACAAATATAGCTATGACTGTGCACGTAACTACACATGCACGTTAACATGTTTGCGAGTATTCATGCTTGCGCTCCTAAAGGAGGCAGTGTCCATTCACACTGTCCAGAAGTCAGGAAGTTTCATAAGGAGTCAGTGAGTAAGAACCTTATTTTACATTTTACACTAAGATTTTGTTTTACAATAAACATCACAATACATGCCTATCCATTTTTTCCAACACAGATGATACCCAGATCATCTTTTCTCTTTCAGCCGCTCAGTATCAGGACTCTACCCTCCTTCAGCTCGGACTGAGTAATATCTCTTTGTGGATGTCCAGAAATGCCTTGAAGCTGAACGGTACAAAAACAGAGGTCCTTATTCTGGGAAACAATCCTGTACTCTGGGGAACTACCCATTGGCCTGACACTTGATTCTTTGGGACCTTTACCTGCTCCAGTCACTAAAGTTAAGAACCTGGGTTTTACTATTGAGAACAACGTCTCCATCAGAGCCCAGGTGTCTGGGGTAACTGCTACCTGCTTTGCGGCTTTCAAGTGGCTAAAATAAATCCTCTGGTTAATTCCACCTGCAGCCCAGAGAACAGTAATGCAGGCGTTGGTGATTTCCAGACTTGACTAAGGCAATGTATTGTACTTGGGCGCTGATAAAGCCTTCGTCCATCGCTTACAGCTCATACAAAATGTGTCTGTTCGCCTTTTCTTCCGTTTGCTTAGCCTCACCTTTGCTCCATCAACTCAATTAGCTCAGGGTGAACAAACGCATCGAGTCAGGCCTTAAGCTACATGTTTCGGGCCAAACATGTCTTGGCTTCCCCCTACACACAAAGCCTGGTCAAACCTCACGTGCCCTCTCGACAGCTGAGTTCAGCTAGCCTTTCTCTGTTTTCTGTACCCAGAGTCTGTCTTACCCATTCTCTTACCTAGGTCCCAAACTGTGGAATTCTGTTCCACTGTAACTCAAAATGCGTCAATCGCTTCTAGCCTTTCGTAAGAAATTAAAGAATTTCCTTTACAACCAAGAATAATCCTTTCACTGCCTCCGTCTGCAATCTGTGGCTTGAGTATTGTCCTGCCCAGTGCCGGGAAATCCTGTTGGGTAGCAGTGTGCTCTATAAATATATAGATTTAAAAAAAAGAATAGGGCATACTGCATTTGTGCTGTGTCACTCTGGATGGGAACAGAAGTGAAAGGATTTTTGGCCATCTTGGGTAGATTTCATTTGGCCCTCAAACCTAGTAATGCTACCCTGAGGGCGCAGAGAGCAGGGCAAACGGACAGGAGGTCTAGCTGGTGCTTGTATGCTTGTGTAGTCTGATCAGACCACCAAAGACCTTAGCAGGGTGATTTATGTATGGGGGAGGTTCCCTCACCTGGGTCTGAGGAATCAAGGACTACAACAATGGAGTATTTACAAATCTTTAATATACAGCAACCTACAGTATAGAAACTGAAAAGCAGTTATAGTGATATAGATTTGCACATTAGCACACGCAAATATTAGGAAACTAAACTGAAACAATTTCCATGAGAAATTATAAAAGGGCCAATAGAATCCTGTATTGTATTGTCTCAGAATCTGTGAAATAGTAACCAAATCGACTCCAAGAAGCAGAAGGCCCACTCTGATCAACAGGAGCGACACTTCTCCTCTGAAAGCGGTGCATACTTGTGTACGTTTTAGTTCTTTGTGTTACAAACGTGACAGATAGGCACAGTCATGATAAATGCCTCAGGCTAGTCTAGGGCTAGTTAATAGGCAGAAACATGTTGACTATGATGGCATCTTGACATTTACAGGAGCCCACGTTTGACAATGCATAATGCTGTGGTTGCTGAACCCCAAGGCAGCCTAGGCTTGATCCCACGTCCTACCCCCACCCTACACTCCCTGTCACTTGCTCTCAAACATGAAGGTGTTTTTTCATCCCTGCATTGCACTCTCCCCTAGTCATTGCCTTCCTACCTTACTCCTTGCCTTTCTTTCTGGCCTTTTCCCTCTTGCTCTTGGTTCAAGTGTGCTGAAAATTAAATCCCAGCCATCAAAAATGAGTATTGGTGTCCACCACCTGCAACCACCTGCACAAATTAAGCCCTGTTTAATGGTCACCTGTTACATTAAGTTCAACCTCTTACGCATACAGTTATGACAAATAGAGGTGCTGATAAACCTGTGTATGAGCTCCGACTGGCTGGAACACCCTGAAAGGACACATTTAAACCAGATGTTCTCTTGCACGGATCAGCCATACTTTCCACTCGAAGTGCCTCTTCTGACAGGTCACTCTTGCCGTGGACAGATTTATTTCTGTAACAGCTTCCCTTTCTGCTCGCCGCTCCCAGGGTGACGCTTGATGTCGATTCATACATATCTGGTTCAGTTCCAAAGCTGCTGAGTGGCTAAGACATTGGCAGTCTTCCCCATCCTATGCTGCCCTTCCGTCCTGGCCTGATGTTGTTTACGTGAAAGCATAGGCTACGTGCTTTCCAAGTAGCTTCCTTGAAGACATTAAGCAGAGACCACGGTGTTTTTGCTGCTGGATTTATGTCACTTTTCTTAGAATCCCGGGCTGAGGCATAATGGAATATTCCCCCCCCCCCCCCCCCCTTCACATAGAGTGAGTCTTCCTGTGAGTGCGTAGACCCTTCCTGGCCTGCAACCGCTGTGGTTTCTGGTCAATGACATCTGCCTGGAGGGCTCTCCAAGACCGCTCTTGCCAGGTGCGTGACTCACTCAGTGCCCGTCGGGCGGGGGATTGGCACACGTCACTCAAGGCTGGCTGACCCAGGAGGCGGGCACAGTAGGAGGTCTGTCGCACTTTCCTGCTAGTGTCGTGCACATTGTTTTTGACCGGGGAATAGTGCACAATTCCACTTGAAAAGGGGAAAAAATGCAGGAGAATTTTCCTAAAGTTTTTCCGCATAACGTTATTTTGTGTGAGAATGTTCATACTAAAAGTAGCAATTATAGGGTATTTTCCATGCAAAACGTGAGATTTGCTGTATTTATCCCCTCTAAATTTTATAAACACATTGGTAATTTCGAGAATAAACAAACTAGTCTAAAAGGAGGAAGCGTGGGTTCCAAACTTCCGTCGTCACTGCATTCTGCCCTAAGACCTTCTCTTATTTATTCCTCCTTTCTGTCTCTGTCACCTCTTCATCATTATCCATCATTAACTCATTGTTTCTTCTTCACTATTTGCATTCCTCAGAACCTCTTCTCTGTCTCACTCTTCAGCTTTTCCTCTCTTTCCCATTTTGTTTGCACGTCTCTTTTCTTCCTGGCCACTTTCTCCTTACTCTATTAATACTCCCATCCTACTCAATAAATAACCTGTTTACTTTGTTCCTTCCCCTCTTTCTTTCCACGTCACTACGTAGTTTGTTTCATCTTCTTGTGTTTGTTGTTTTTGTTTTGGCAGGAAGTCCGCTGCTACGATCCAAGTCTGATTCTTGACTCTGTCTCAGGCAGCCAAGTACCTTGTGCCCCAAAAGCACCAGCCAGCCCCCACCCACAAGACTCACCAGGGCTCATTCACAAAAATATATCCGAGTATGAAAAGAAGTCATACAGGGGTACTCTTTTATGTATCCTTACATGCATACAACGCCTCGTCAGGGGTAGTAAGCGCTATATAAATGCAATTACAATACAATACAATATGTGAATGGGCCCTGAAGAACCGGGTTATTTAATACCCAGCGGCGCCAGGGGCACGCCCAAAGTCTTCGGGTTCCACCTGTCTTAGAATACAGAGACACGGAAACTTCTTGGTGACGTCAAAGATCAAATTTATTGGCTGCAGCCAGTAACAGAAGTCCTAGAAATCATCACGGTATGAGTTCTCAGGAGACTGCTCAATTTTACACAGCAAGTCATCCCTTTTTATGCCAAAAATCACATTCCAGACAAATACCTAATATTTACAAACTGTCCAATCACATGTATCCACACCAAAGGTATCGCATGACAGTAAAACCCACTTTTCAGTTGCCCAGCCCATGATCAATCATCGGTCAAACCCAACATTCTTCTTTAGACAGGTCGAACGAACCCATAATAAAAAAGGCCACAACCCAATCATAAATAGACCATAAAGAAAGGAGCAGAAACAGGTGAGAGTAGGATAAGGCATATTTGTGTGCAATAAAACTTTACGATGTCTTGTGCTCTGATCCTTAATCTTGATCAGCTAAAGGGCAGGAACTGGTTTAACAAGGTCAGCTTCAGGCAACAGGGTCAGTTCACTCAGGTCAAACAGGAGTCAGCACGAACTGGAGCTAAGGTGTACATGTCCTTAAAAAGACTAGTTCAGCCACAGTCATCGGCCTATGTGAGGGCAACCACAAAATGTCTGCCATACACAAAATGGAACCCAAGGGTTCAGAACGAAATCCCTAAATACGTAGTGAATCCATCGGTCTAACGTGATGAAAACACTCATACTTGCCGCACTAACTAGTTACGGTTCGCTAATATCAAATTCGTAACGAAACCATGACCTTTATGAAACGGGTTCAGGATTCACGGAACCTCAGCCCCTCCTTTTGCCCTTACATAGGCAATAACCTAAACTCACGTCAATCTGAGTCCAGGTCTATATTCCTCAGATCATCAAGATGTTGCTGGAGCATAATCCTATTACTTAGTACCTCTCTTGGGACAGGTCTCCTTGCACACGTAGTAGCACAGAGGCCACATATAGCAGGAGCGCACTGCACACAAAGACAGAACAGGAAAAGAATCGCTAAAGTCATCCCAATAATCATCAGAATCTTCCATCCCCAGGTCGATAACAGTTCCCAAAACCATCCAATCAACATCCAATCTCCTTTATCCACATTTATAGACTCAGAGATCTTATGTAACTTAGAAATGGCCTGGTATACTGTAGGAGCATTGTCTGGTATGAAAAAGCAGCAACTCGATTGGATCACTTTACATACCCCACCTCGGTCCGCAAGTATGACGTCCAAAACCATTCGATTCTGTAATGTCATAAGGCGATCCGCTTGAAGCTCAGCGGTCAGATTACTAAGGGCACCAGCAGTTTCATTTATGGTGGATTCAACCACTCTTGTCAATTGCCGTAGGTATCTACTGTTTGCCATAGGTCCCCAAAACGGTAGGAAACCCTTGAAAAAGTCTCCCACTTCTTGTCCCGTAGTATCTTCCTCACTGAAGACACCCCTAACAACTCTCGTTCTGTGGTAATCTACAGCAGCAGTATACGTAGGAGGAAACAAATATGCAACATAACATGTTCCCGAAAAGTCAGGGGGCAACCATGTATATGCTCTATCATAGCAGACAAAATACGTGCCCTTAGCTGCTAAAAACGGTGGGGAAGTTTGAGACGCAAAGACATACGTCTGAATACAAACACTCTTCCCTAACCGAGCTCTCGGATTCTTGCCCTTCCCTTGCAGACAGAAATGACCACGATGGGGTACAATCCAAATCGGAGGTGACCTTTTTCGTCTCTGCTTTTCACTCAGACTAATACTATATCCAGTCACGTTCCATCTGATATAAGCTAACACCTCATCTTTGGGAATAGTCTCATATGTATCGATATCTCTAATCATATCTGTTATTCCCTTCACTAAGGCACTATTGTTCGAATTGTCTCTCATGGAACGCAGGGGATAGACTTCGTTGGCATAAATAAACATCGTCTGATATGCCCATACGGACCCATTATAACTGAGCGGCAAAACCAGATAAGGAATACCTCTATCCATAGTATGTGGCATAAGACCACACACCCAACAATTAGTGGTGTTCACTACTAACTGGTGTTGATGAAGAAGTTGCACAAACGAGTTATTGATGAATTCTGTCCTTCTAATTAGTTCATGTTCAGGTAGAGGGTGAAACGAATGTAAAGAAACAGTAGTAGGAAAAGGCATAGGTTGTGAAGTAGGTGCAAACGGCTGTTGTGTGGCATAGAAAACCAAACCCACACAAACTAACACAATATTCAAAAATATTAGAATACACATTGTTAAAAAACATTTGCTACGGACCAATATACGTAATCGAACTTTTGAGTCCATTCTTCTAACATTTTGGGCAGCATCAAAAAACTCCATCCTCTAACCGTGCTGTTCGCAGCAGTTGGTTTTCTTCTGCTAAGGAATGCGCCTGTCAGTCTAGGGAACTCCCTTGAACCAACCAGAACTGTCGACCTTGTGTCTACACAGTTTGCACTCCCAAGTCTTTATACCACGACCCTACAGCTGAACCCGGATGGTGGTTCGAAAAATAAAAATAAAAAAGTTTCTTGATCTGCCAAAGTGTAAATTCGCTATAAAAAAGATTTTTTTTGCTTTATTTGTCCGTATGTACAGTCTTTCTTGGTCTCAAATCGTAGCGTTCTTTACCAGGTACAGTCTGATCCTTAAACAGAAGATCCGGATTGGTGGTGTCAATCTTCAGATGAGGAGGCACAGCAGCTTGCAGAACGTCGTCATCCTCGCGTTCAGACCGTGTCCATGTCAAATGAGCATCACTAAACGGGGTGAATCTAGGGACCTTCTCACAATCTAAATCAGCTATACCATCCCTTACCCACTGATCATATGGTAAAGGCAAAGGAACTTTTTTACAGTGGGTGGCATGCACCCAGTTCTTTTTGCCTGCTACTCTAACAGCGGTTCTAGTAACCAGCAAAATCAAATAGGGGCCGGTCCATCTAGGCTGTAGATTCTTCATGCGCTGGAAATTCTTTACCAAAACGTACTGACCAGGTTCAAGTACGTGACTTGGGTCTGATGTAGCTGTCGGCAAAGTGTCATAGACCTGTTGGTGGAGACCACGTAATTTAGCAGTCAAGTCATGTAAGTAATCCACCAACATAGGGTATTCAATACTGCTGTACTCTTTCGGACGAGGCACTCCCCAAACATTCGCTGGCCGACCAAACACGATCTCATACGGACTAAGTCCCACTCGAGAATGCACAGTCATTCTAGTTGACAAAAGAGCCAACGGCAAGGCATCTGGCCATGTAAGACCAGTACTCGCTTGTACCTTAGCTAACTTAAGCTTAAGCGTACCATTGTAACATTCAACAAGTCCAGCAGACTGGGGGTGATTCGCTGCGTGAAATTTTTGATTAATCCCTAATCCAACACACACCTTCTTCATAATCTGACCCACAAATTCACTCCCATTGTCCGACCATACAATTCTCGGCAATCCATACCTAGGGAAATACTCTCTCAACAAATCCTTGGCTGTAGACAAGGCAGTATTATCTTTTAGGGGGTAAGCCTCTATCCATCTTGAAAAGGCGCAAACAACCACTAGAACATATTTCAAATTGTTGCACCTCTCCATGTGAATATAGTCTAACTGTATCACCTCAAACGGATATGTCAGAGGAGCAAAATGGCCAGCTGGAGTTGGAATTCCCTCACCAGGATTATATTGCAGACAAATCATGCAATGTTTCACCACGTTCTCTGCACATTTCGGAATTCCAGCATTCTGCCAAACTGGAGCCAACAACTTACATATCCCTTTCGAACTTATATGAGCCGACCCATGAGCCATTGTAACCACTGGGAGCACATACGCATCTGGCAACAACCATCGCTGGTGTTCCGACAATTCAATCCAACAACCTGTAGAATCCAACATACCCGTACTCTCTCTCCAAACATTCATTTCCTTCTCTGTAGCTTCAGCCTGAATCGTCTTCACACTTTCTATCGTGTCTTCACACATTCCACCAGCCATAACCCATCTCGCTGGTCCTGCTACATACATACGACTCATCATATCCTTCGCTGTTTCCTTCGCAACTTCATCCGCAAACGCATTCCCTCGACCAACATCGTCCACAACTCTCTTATGCACACTACATTTCACAATTGCAATCTGCTTTGGGAGAGTGAGAGATTCCAAAAGTTCATTCACTAACTGCCCATGCTGGATTTTAGTTCCATGGGAAGTAAGGAACCCACGCTCTCTCCACAAATGCCCAAAACTGTGAGCAACACGAAACGCATACTGACCATCGGTATAAACATTCACTCATTTCCCTTCCGACAACACACACGCTCTAGTCAGTGCAATCAAATCTGCTGCTTGCGCAGAATTCTGTGGTATACGTAGTGTCTCAACAACTGTATTTAAAGTTGTGATAGCATACGCTGCAGTCGTCTCACCATTCGGAAGCTTAAAACACGAACCATCAACCCACAGCGTACCATCCACATTCTCAAAAGGAGTGTCTTTTAGATCCACTCTAGCTTTTGTTTCTTCCTCTGTACGAAGAAAACAATCATGCTGTTCTTGAGCATCCGTCTCTGTAGAGATCGGCAATAACGTAGCTGGATTCAACATGTTACATCTTCTGATGTGGACGTGGCTAGCCAACAGTGTCAACTCGTAGCCTGAAAGACGTGCACTAGTAAGGTGCTGTGTCTTAGTCCTGTTTAATAAGGTATCCACTGCATGCGGAACCATCACAATCAGTGTATTATCTAACACCAAACCAGCAGACTGTCGAATAGAAACGGCAGCTGCGGCTGTAGCTCTCAAACAACTCGGCAATGCTTTAGCAACTGGATCTAACTTTGATGAAAAATACGCGCATTGACGCTGCTTGTCCCCAAAAGATTGTGTCAACACTGACAACGCACATCCCTCTCTCTCGTGCACATACAACGTGAAAGGCTTGCTATAGTCTGGAGTACCCAACACAGGAGCCGAACACAATGCATCACGTAATTCCGAAAAACTTTTCTGACATTCATCAGACCAAGGAAGAGGATACGGAGTATCTTTCACCGTCAATGCTAACAGAGGCTTCGCCAACAATGAAAAATTAGGGATCCATTGTCTACAATACGATGTAATACCCAAAAAGGCACGAACTTCTCTCTGTGTCGTTGGCACACTCATTTGCGCAATCGCCTGAATTCTTTCTGGGGTCAATTTCCTTCCCTCGTTTGACAAGAGATGACCTAAGTAGGTTACCTCTTGGCGGCAATATTGCAACTTTGATGGCGATCCTTTATGTTGAAGGTCAGACAAATATTGCAACAACGAAAAAGTAGCCTCTTTACAAATCTTTTCGTCATCAGCCGCAATCAACAGATCATCGACGTACTGAATAAGAGTCGAACCAACTGTTAACACAAACCCGTCAAGCTGAGCTTTCAACGCTTGACTATAGATTGAAGGACTTTCACAATAGCCTTGTGGAACTCTCTTAAACCGGAAACTTCGGCCTCCTAATGAGAAGCCAAAAATATCCCTACTTTCCTCTGCAATAGGAATACTGAAGAAAGCATTCTTCAAATCGATGACAGAAAAACAGGCTGCCGAAGCAGGAATCAGAGTTAACAATGCAGTGATATCAGGTACCACAGGAAACTGTGGCACGACAATCTTGTTGACCTCTCGAAGGTCGATCACAAACCGGTACACAGGTGGCTGAGAAGCATCTGTACACTTAAGAACAGGCAAAACCGGACTATTGCACACGTTACCTCTCCTTTCCTCAACCACACCCTTCTCAACCAGATCATAGACAATCGCTAAAAGAGCTCTCTCACCATCGCTCGATATTTTGTATTGTGGGATACGAGGCAACTTAACATTCGATTTTAGCGTAACAACATACGGTGGAATCTGCAAAAGACCAACATCATTTGGACCCGTAGCCCAAAGCGTTTAAGGAAGCGAACTCAATTCCAGTGGCAAACAATCTTTGGACAAATACATTGGAGAGATCACTTTCTTACCAAGAGTAAGTTGTACTCCCGAAGGAGAACAATGCAATGTCGCATACAATCTTTTCAGCAAATCCAAACCCAACAGATTCTCACCACAACCAGTCATTAGAATAAGTGGAGCTTCCAATTCACAAGGGCCAATGGAAAGGGACAAAGGACTAGAAACCGGATTACAAACTGGGGCGACTGAAAATCCTACGGAAACATTGGTCAAGCCAGACAAAGGTGCGCCAGGGAGTTTAGAATGCATAAAAGAACTCTTTGTCGCACCAGTATCCAAAAGAAAAGGTTCTGTCACACCTGATGTAGTCACTTCAACATACGGTCCACTCTGATCTACTGGAACTGACACTACTCCCTTACTTTGTCCATGGCTGTCCTAGCTATCATTATAACCAGCACTCTCACCTTCAACATAGTAGTCCTCAACATAGTACTGAGGAGACTGACCACTCGGACAACTCTGTCCGTCAAAATAATTCGCAGAATTCTGTAGGGAAGAGGAACGCTCATTCTGAGGGATCACACCACAACCTCTTCCTATAGGCGCTTGCTGAAAACCACCAAGACCTCTCTGACCAGGTGCACCATTCGCACGCTGTGACAAAGCCGGGCAATTATTCTTAAAATGACCTTCCTCTCTACAGTAAGCACACTGATTAGGACCTGGAAAGAATCGCTGAACATAAGGTTCAGGCTTCTGCAACAATCTCTGAAATTGCGGAGGTTGCTGAAACTGCGGTTGATTCTGACGAGGCGGATAAGCTTGCTGCAAAAGAACTTTCGTCTTTAAATCTTTTGTTTTCTTCTCCGCTTTATCCTTCTCATCTTTATCCCTATTCTCGTAATATTGGGCAGTAGCCAATATCTGGGCCGACGAAGAAACAGCCCATGAACTCTCAGAGTCCTTCAACTTATTAGATAGTTCGGGAAGCAAATTAAAAACAAATGTATCCACGAACAACCTTTGACCACCTTCCGTACTCATATCCTGACCACTGTGATCGATAAACATCTCTTCAAACCTAGTGAAGAAGTCAGACACACTCTCGTCTTTCTTCTGCTTGCATGCTGCTAACTTATCCCAATTCACTCGTAAAGTGGGCATCATCGTCTTCATCAGAGTAATAATTCTACCGGGTAAATCTGCAACTAAAGGTTTAGGTTTAGCACCTCCTACTTGTCGACCATCTGCAGCAACAATATTCGCCCAAGTATCTCCTAACTCAGCTGCATGATTCTCATGACGAATCTTCGCCCACAAAGGTTGCGGAACTACATTACCCATCAACATGTCAACGTCAACTAAATTCATTATACACGCATCTACTGTCTGAGACAACTCTTTGTAGTAACCAGCAGGATTCTTACGAGGATCAGGTAAGGTCTGCTTAAGAGCCAAGACCTCTGCTGTCTTCCAAGGAACATGTACCCATATTCGCTGAAAATGTAGCAAAACAGGCGGATTAGCATTTGCATCTCCTTCTTTCCAAAGGGAAGGAACCTCTCTCATTGGATACTGTCTCAATTTCCTCCTAACAGAGGAATCAGGTTCGTACAACGTCTGAGACGGAAGTCTAGATCTAATAGCCAGTATCGTCTCTACCGCTTCTGTAACATCAGTGTCCACTATCATCCCTTTAGCAAAATCTGACTGAACATTGAGCACATCCTGCGGAATCGGACCCAACTCATTATCTTCCCATTCCTGAATCAGGAAAGTACACATCATATCGAAAACATACCTTTGCTTAGGCGGTTCCCACTGAAAGAAAACATCCATAACTGCTGGCAAATTATACCTCGAAGCATTCGAAATCCACCTACGAGCCAACAAATCCAACGCGGTCCGTTCCTCGGAACTAGGAAGCTGACTACGACTCTGCTTACGTTCCGAAACAGGGGTCATATTCAATGACCCAAACAATGGAGACAATAAACTAGAACCAGTTTCTGTCATTCGTCTTCGAACAGAAGGAGAAGAAACAGTCATAAGAACAGGAGAATAAGTGTTTTGAGGCAAAGAAGGTGTAGGAATAAGAACAGTAGGCGTCTCAGATGCAGAAGCAGAAGGCAAAGGAGTTTGAGGCAAAGCTGGTAGCAAAGCTGGCGACCCTAGAGCGGGTTGTGCAGGAGGAGGTAAAACCACCTGTGGAGTACCAGGTGGCTGAGCAACAGCAGGAGGTTGAACAACAAAGGGTTGAACAACCGGGGGTTGCGGAGGTGCCGTAGCACTCTGTGCATAAGGGGGTGGTAATCTCAACAAATGTGACATCAAAGGATCCTTCTCAGGGTCCTTTGTTGCATTCTCAAGAAGAGATGGCAAAGCTGGATAACATTTATCAATAGCCATATTATGTTGCCTATCTAACACCTCAATTGCTTTATCTTCTTCGTTTTCTTTAAACTACCTAGCAGCTTGCATTATTAATACATCCTTTTCTCTTTTATCTTTTTTAGCTTGTTTAATTTCTCGTTGTCTGGCTTCTTTACGCCAAAGGCGAAAGGAGTCAAACATTGCCGGCCGGGCTTTCTTCCTAAATAATTTAGTTTCTAAATTGTCTACAATCTCTGTGTTAAAGCTACCATGTTGGGGCCATTGTAAGACTTTGGAAATTGCAATTTTCAAATCAAAACTAAGGACCAAACTAAGAACCAAAGGACCAAAAACTAAGGACTGGGAGCGACCCACTTATACTTAACTGAGGTATCAGTCACGCCACCAGAAGACCCGTCTATCGTCTCGCCGTACAAAGCATCACAAATGGGTCCTAGACAGGGCGACAGTCAGGGTAGCAGTCCTTCGTAGCCGTCAGGAAAGCGGGAAGCCTCGCAGAAAAGACCTTCAGTCCACATTCGACATGCCGGGGTCGATGAAGTGGTGGCCGTCCTCCAGAATTTCCTCACGAAGCTCCTCACGAACCTCAGGCTTGGACCGGTACCGCTGAAGTCGCCCCACGTTGGAAGCGCCAACTGAAGAACCGGACTATTTAATACCCAGCGGCACCAGGGGCACGCCCAAAGTCTTCGGGTTCCACCTGTCTTAGAATACAGAGACACGGAAACTTCTTGGTGGCGTCAAAGATCAAATTTATTGGCTGCAGCCAGTAACAGAAGTCCTAGAAATCATCACGGTATGAGTTCTCAGGAGACTGCTCAATTTTACACAGCAAGTCGTCCCTTTTTATGCCAAAAATCACATTCCAGACAAATACCTAACATTTACAAACTGTCCAATCACATGTATCCACACCAAAGGTATCGCATGACAGTAAAACCCACTTTTCAGTTGCCCAGCCCATGTTCAATCATCGGTCAAACCCAACATTCTTCTTTAGACAGGTCGAACGAACCCATAACAAAAAAGGCCACAACCCAATCATAAATAGACCATAAAGAAAGGAGCAGAAACAGGAGAGAGTAGGATAAGGCATATTTGTGTGCAATAAAACTTTACGATGTCCTGTGCTCTGATCCTTAATCTTGAACAGCTAAAGGGCAGGAACTGGTTTAACAAGGTCAGCTTCAGGCAACAGGGTCAGTTCACTCAGGTCAAACAGGAGTCAGCAGGAGTCAGCACGGAGTCAGAACTGGAGCTAAGGTGTACATGTCCTTAAAGAGACTAGTTCAGCCACAGTCATCGGCCTATGTGAGGGCAACCACAAAATAGCTGCCATACACAAAATGGAACCCAAGGGTTCAGAACGAAATCCCTAAATACGTATTGAATCCATCGGTCTAACGTGAGGAAAACACTCATACTTGCCGCACTAACTAGTTACGGTTCGCTAATATCAAATTCGTAACGAAACCATTACCTTTATGAAACGGGTTCAGGATTCACGGAACCTCAGCCCAAAAGGTCTAAGTCCCTATTAGTAAAAATGCAAAGAGTACACTGTTCTTTCTATGTTTACTACTTGTATATTTGTATGATCTTAATATTTCAATTTTATCTCCATTTATATATTATGTGGGCAACTCTAGACTAAGGTACTGCATCACTGGTCTTTCCAGGAAGGCCTATGCTGGTCCTAATCTCAAGTTGAAGAACGTTTACGGGCATTCCCTGGAACTCCAGTAGGATCTTAGTAGTCTTGTAGGACCGCATGGAATTATCCAAAGATTAGCAACAGGACTTGCAAAACTAATGGGTGCTCTTGTGAGCCTGACCTACAGACATGGCTCTTCGGATGTCCACAAGATCATCAGAGCCATCACATTGCCACAGACTACATACCAGTGACAGTGTCCAACCCCCAAATTCTACATTCATCACTTGCAGGGACAACAGATCATCGCTGGTTAGTAGTGTAAGAATACACAGAGTTCACGAGCACGAGCTGCCGCTCGGGTAGAATTTCTACCCGAGCGGCAGGAATACCAGCACAAACTGCAGTTCGCACTGCACTCCGCCACTCGCGGAACTTCACAGAGTTTTTTTGAAACTTTGCGGAGTTTCTCATAGCCAAACGACACGAACTACGCCAGGCCTTTGATCTGACACTTAAAAGGTATATGTCTAATAGGTTTACCTACAAGAGGCTTAAGTTAACTTGCTTATGACTCCCTAGTACATGGGTACTCACAACCATTTTCCCAGGAGCCAAAAAGTTTTGTCTGTGATGTGCTTGAAGGCCACATTGATTCCAGTTGGATGGTGGTCAGGCGAGAGGGTCGGGGGGGATTGGTGGTAACGTAGGTGTTGGCAAAGCTAGTGGCTTAATTGAACAAGGTGAAACCAGAAAACCTGGGATTAATCATGGCTTCCCCACTTTTCAAAATTGTGTGATCCCAGGCAATTGTTTAATTTCATATCCTCCCCCCTTTTTCTTCATGATCACATATAAGATGACCTCGAAATACATTATTTTATGGGGTGTGTTGTACAAAACCTGCTCCTATGTTTGATTTAATTAACTATACTGTTGTTATGTTATGTTATGTTATATTTACTTTTGTATAGCGCACGGCTACTCAAAAAGAGTGTCCCGGCGCTTTGAGTAAGGAGGACTACAGTACAATAACATAACACAGTTAAAAAAAAGAAGGAGACAGCGATAAAGAGGGCAAACCAAATATATGCAGCCTACTGGGTAAACAACCAGGTTTTAAGACCTTTTCTAAAGGCAAGTAGGCTGGTGGCTCCCCGAAGTGTGAGCGGCAGAGAGTTCCACAACTGTGGCGCCAGTAGTCCAAAGGAGCGACCTCCCAGGCGAGCTCTCTTCACTCGCGGGACCACCGCCAAGAACAGAAATTCCGATCTCAAGGAACGAACAGGGTGGTAGAATGCAAGTCTCTTTTGGAGGTACTTTGCTCCAACCGCATGGAGGGCCTTGTAGGCCAAGGTCAAAGCCTTGAAGGCGATCCGCTTGCGGATTGGAAGCCAGTGCAAAGTCTGCAGCAAGCCTGCTGCACTGGCACGTCTATTCAAGCCAAAGATAGCTCTCGCAGCAGCATTCTGCACCACTTGGAGCCGCTGTAGCAGATACTCTGGCAGGCCCAAGTAGAGAGCGTTCGAATAATCTAGCCTAGAGCCGATCAGGGCCTGCACAGTCAGCTTCCTGTGCTCCTCAGACAAAAGAGGAAGAAACCTCCGCAGCATCCTAAGGAGGCCAAAGCACATCCCTGACACCCCGAGAATCTGGGATTTCAACGTAAGCCCCTTATCCATCTTGACCCCCAAGTTCTTCGCAATCTGGGATGAACAAGACGGAGGGAACATATTGATGGGCCACCAAGCCTGCCAGTCTGGCTCCGTGTCGCACCCAAAGAAGAGTACCTCGGACTTATCGGAATTGCACTTGAGGCTGTTCAGTTGGAACCATTGAAAAACAGCCCCAAGGCAATCCCGGATACTCTCCCCATCAAAGTCTCCTCCTCTCTTACACGAGAAGAGGAGCTGGGTGTCGTCTGCGTAGGATACGATCTGGGCCCCGAACGACTCCGCCAACGCCGCCAAAGGGGTCATGAAGATGTTAAAAAGGGTCGGGCTCAAAATAGAGCCCTGTGGGACCCCGACTCCCAAAGGCGGCATCACGGCGGAATCTGGCGAGGCCCAGACCGTTTGCCGGCGGCCAGCTAGAAAGGAGGAAAACCAGCTGAGCACCGTCCCCCGTAGTCCTATCTCATAGAGTCTTGCGAGAAGGCCATCATGGGGGACGGTGTCGAAAGCCGCCGACAAATCCAGCAACACCAGCATGGCTTTGCCTCCTGAGTCCAGAACCCCTTTAATGGTTTCTGATACCTCAAGGAGCGCGGTCTCTGTGCTGAGATTTGGATGGAAGCCAGACTGAGTGGCATGCAGGATCTCATTTGTCTCCAGAACATTGGAAAGCACCATCTGAACGTGCTTTTCCACAATTTTCGTGAGAACCGGCAGCAGAGAGATAGGCCTGTAGTTGACTGGGGCCTTCGGGTCCAGACCAGGCTTCTTAAGCAGCGGGATGACCATTGCCTGCTTCCAGGCCTGCGGAACCACCCCCCGGCTCAGCGAGAGATTCAATAGCGTGATTCAATAGTTCATGTATAATAGGAACCCAGGCCACCCAAAGAGTGCACACAACTGGCTTGCCTCTTTCGTTCACTATTGGCATTGTTCGCAGTGTAGGGAAAGAATAAATGTTTCTAAATTCATGCTTGAAAACTATCACTTTTAAATTAATACTTCTCAAAGCGCTGATATAATTAATTATTCTAAGGTGAAGAGGCTCTGCATGTTAATTAAATACACTTTTTGAACTTTTAAGTGTGTCATAATTTTACACTTTTGCTGCAAGTGCTCTTTAAAAGTGATGTTGGATTCCGTAGTTACTTCCTTTCTTTAACACCAACCAAGCTTGAAATAAATCATTGCCTGTCTATTCAATATCTTTGTTATTGTTAGTGCTCAGTGGAGTGAACTGCAGCCCAGTGCTCCTGTTGATCAGTGGTCTGCATGTAAAGGTCAGGGGGGGCTGCATGCAGCCCCCAGGGCGTACTTTGAGAATCCATACCCTAGTATATTGCTCCAGGGTATCCAGGGCCGGTAAGTTAAGTGTACCTCAAGGACAGCAGCACTGATTTTGCAACAAGTGTGACAAAGCAAAGCATGACTCCCAGTCCGCCATTTCAGGATGCTGAGTGATGTAAACTGTTAACTTGACTTTGCCATTTAGCACAATTGCAAAGCCTAAAACCTTCCCTTTTAATATTTATAAGTCACTTCTGCTGCAGGTCTACTGAGCCTTGAAGGACTAGCAAAGGAAGGACTGTACCTGTGGTGCAACGCTCATGTAAATTTTCCCACGAGCCCCAGACAGAGAAAGTAACTCCAAAAGTCAGTTGGCTGACTCCCTGTTACAATTACAGGGCCATAAAAGCTGGGGAGCTTGTACCATTAACAGCCCAATGCCAAAAAGCCTGCCGCCACTGGACACTGAGGTGCAGCCTAGGAAACTGAGTTCTGACCCTCAAAGTTGCAGGAGAATTGTCACAGTGCAGTTTGGTTGCTCGGCTCAGAAGTTAGTGCACATTAAAGGGAACTGCTGGTTTTGCTACAATCAGAGACCAGTTGCAACTGGCTTTGTAATAGACTTCACTCAGAATTCATGGGACATTGACCCCTGAGGCCAAAGTCACACCCCTGTGTCTGTGGACCAAGTGGTGGCCATAAGAAGAACCCAGAGACCGACTCAGTTCCCAAAGCATCCTTAAGAATCTTCAACATCCTGTATCCCTTGCATCAGGACCACTCTATTGACTTCCATGGCGGTCCTCCCATAGGACTTAGAACTGGACTGGAGACTGCTCAAGCCAACAGGTAACTGCACAACCCCTGTGACTGGCTCATTATCGGAGTTGGTCCCCACATAAGGCCATAGAGCTGTTTTCAAGATACTTGTAACTAACCATAAACCGCAAGTCATTGTAGGTTACAAAGATTTCTTGTATTTAATGAAAAGCAGTGATTTATTGTTTCTTTCAAAAATTCATATTTCCGAAAGTCTCCGGTGGGTTTTTGTTGTTGAGGTGGCTATATAACAATAAAAACAAAACCTATTTTTATAAATTAGTTTTGGGTTCTTATCATGTTATGTTTCTTTTTATTCAACATTTTGATAATTCTTAATGCTTTACACTTGTTCCTTTGATAAAGCCGGACTGCTCTGAGCCACAGTTACCCAGGACTGAGCTAAGGTTTTACAAATCAACCTGACTGGATCGTATAATATTGAATTGTGTCATTATTACACAGTGAAGTCGCACAACCACACCATATAAAACATTGCTTTCCTCACACCACAAAAGTGCAGTTTGTGAAAACCAAAAGGTAGTAAGCTGACTCAAAAGTGTAAACTTACTCAAAAGTGCAGTTTGTAAATCAGGCCACAGGTGTTTTATGGGGTTTTTGTAGTTCTGCCTCTGTGTTTAGTTCCCTCGATATTCTGACTTCAATAGTTAGAATGTACACCATTGTGCATTTCTTTGGATCTGCAGATGAACCATCGTACCTTTTACACACTCCCGTACAATGTCACTGTGGCTAATCATGGGTATGGGTGTGTATACCTGCTGATGACTTGAATCTGATGCCTTGTTCATGCACAACTGTTTATGATACCTGGGAGTTTAAAGCCACATTCCTTAAATGTGCTGGTTACTGTAGCATATTTAAGTTGTTATGTTAAAAACAGAATACACTCAACACCATTGTACAAGGTGATGAGTGGCAGTGACGAAGCTATCCACTTTCTTTGGCGGCTATTACACCTGGTCTTGCTCTGCAAGTATGTGCACTGTGCCAGATTTCGGATGCTGTGTTTGTTGCTATGTGTCTCTTTCTTATAGCGAGTTTCTGCAAAACATACAGTTTTTGGTCACTCAGAGTTCATGATAATTATCATACTTTTCTTATTTCCAACCCTCAAGTCAATATTACTAACAATTTTCATTTGATCTTAATGACGTGGAAGGCTATATTTTGAGATGTTAACACTGAAAAGCTGAAATGTTTAAATTGCAGAATAAAAAATATGTATTAGACCCATTCTTCCAACAATGGTCTACATCATAGGTACTCGCAAACATTTTCTCAGGGGCCAAAATGTTTGGTCTGTAATGTGCCGAGGGCCACATTGATGCCAGCAGGATGGTGGTAGGGGCAAGAAGGTTGGCGTGGCGGAGTCTGTGGTAAGGTGGGTATAAGGAAGCAAAGTAAATATCTAGTGATTAACTGCACAATTAATAACAGCTTCCAAAATTTACCAAATTGCATGATCCTAAGCAATAGTTTTCGCTTTCCCTCTTTTTTCTTCATTATCACATATAAGAAGACCTCAAAATATATGACAGGATGTACACTTTACAAAATTCTATACTGTGTTTGATTGAATAAATTTTAATGCTGTTCATGTCTAATAGGAACCCATTCCACCCAAGAGGATGCACATAACAACTGACTTAACTCTTTATTCTGTATAGACATTGTTAGGGTGAGGGTATAATTAATATTTTTAAATTTATGTTTGAAAACTTGAATCAAAAAATACTTGTCAACTTACTGATATAATCTGATGTACTAAGGTGAAACCTTCTGCATGTTAAAAAAATGCACTTTTTTAATTTTGAAGAGATTTTATTAAATGTTCAAACTTTTGCTGCAATATGTCTTTAAAAATGAAAGTGATCCTAAAGTTAAGGCTGGAAGATGTGTTTAAAAATGAGTGTTCCTAAAGTTAAGAGGTGCAGTACACCCTAGTAACTTCCTTTCTTGAACTTCACTTTACCTTTAAATAAATGCTAGGCAGTTTATTTAACATCTTTTTGGTGTTCGTGCTGAGTCGAGTAAACAGCAGTCCAGTGCAAAGCATTAAGAGGGCAGGATGCCAGCACCTTAGATACTGCAATCACTTGTGCTTACAGAACTATATTCTCCCTGCCAAGCTACACCTCACCCGCACATATGAGATTAGAATTCGGGTTGCTAAAACAGTCACTAGCCAGTCGTGGATCCTACATAATATGTTGGAACAAGAGTCGGAAAGCCAAACCCAATACATTGAACCACACGTTATGGGACGAGCTACAGCACCGCAATACATCACTGGCAAGAGTTTACCTGCAAGAGTCACTTGTCCTAGCAGGTCTCACACAACTTTGGTTAATTTCTAATAATTTTCAGATGTTCAAGCGTCTGGTCATGAAATCTCTCAAAACTCAATTTAACTCAATCTGTTTTAGAGGACCAGGCCACACAAGCAAAAAGAGTGCATGGGTGAATGACGCTCAACAACTATAAAACTATTACCCTTCAAAATTACTTTGCTACTGGTTACCCAGCTTTTATCAAGCTGCAGTTTTCAAAATATTGCCTGTTTTGACCCAGGGGACCCCCAGCTAAACTGCTGCTTCGTCAAATTTGTGCTAAAGGCGGATCAAAGATTACACCATAACGCAATCTGCTCAGCGCAGCAGACTCAAACTGCAGCTCAAATGACTACATCATTTTTTAAGGAACAATATGCTCATCCACCAAGGTAGCACTGGGGTCGACCCTGGCTTAGAAAACTCTGTTTTACAAAAGCACTGCTCTCCATCTTCTTTTTATAACTCAGTACTTTTAAAGTGAAACTCACAGACTCCATTTTTAGGTCTCGCCTGTCGATGCGCATGCGCATCGAGCAAGCGAGACTATAGGGGCTCATCGACTCTTTATCTAACTTGCAAGGAATCGTGGCGATTCCTTGCAGTGCCCGTGACTTTTAAGCTCAATGCGCATGTGCATTGAGCTTAAAAGCGCGTGCACAGCCGCCCGCATTCCTCCGACACCTTTGAAGTGAAGCTTAGCTTCACTTCAAAGGCCCGGCTTCTTCACACCCACATGCCGCTCTGCCCCGCTCCGCCCCCTCCCCTGAGTCATCCTGCCTGCCCTCGACGTTCCCCCCGCCCCCCTCCCAGCTTGTTTTCTTTCTTTTGAAATAGCTGTCTTTCTGACACTTGATAATATTGCATGTTGTCAATCTGACCCTATGCTTGCCTGTTGGTTATTTTTTTAATTTAAATTACGCGCAGACCTACGAAAATGCACCCTTTTACATTAATAGCAGTCAACAAGGGCGCCCGCCCCCTCCCTATCCTGGGCGCCGCTTAGGTTTCAGCGCGGCACCCGCTTTCACTTTTAACACGGCGGCCAGTCAACAATGGCGCATGCAGCTCTTTTCTGTCACGCTGTAAACATTCAAATTATTTGACTCCAGGAATTCCTGCCCCGGCCTGTTTAGACTCCGAGCACTCTCTGGTATGACAGAAGCACTTTTTATGTAGTTCGGCTGAACTGCCGCCGCTCCTCCAGCTTGTTTCAGAAGAGTTGCCTTCATGCATTTTAAGTGCGTTGGCTAAAAGTGCACGGCATAGTTTTAGTTTGCGGGCAGGTTTTCTCATCTGATGCTCTTTCTGCTGTTCACTTTGTCCCATGCAGTTTTTACCAGTGTGCGCATTAAAAATAATGATGTTTGTCTGAAATGCAGCCGCCGCTGCGCTGTGTTTGGGACTGGCCTCGGTGCTGCAGATTAGAGTGGACGTGCTAATCAATTGCCCGTTTGAGAGGAAGTCATCCCCCCGCCCCCCTCCCAGCTTGTTTTCTTTCTTTTGAAATAGCTGTCTTTCTGACACTTGATAATATTGCATGTTGTCAATCTGACCCTATGCTTGCCTGTTGGTTATTTTTTTAATTTAAATTACGCGCAGACCTACGAAAATGCACCCTTTTACATTAATAGCAGTCAACAAGGGCGCCCGCCCCCTCCCTATCCCGGGCGCCGCTTAGGTTTCAGCGCGGCACCCGCTTTCACTTTTAACACGGCGGCCAGTCAACAATGGCGCATGCAGCTCTTTTCTGTCACGCTGAAAACATTCAAATTATTTGACTCCAGGAATTCCTGCCCCGGCCTGTTTAGACTCCGAGCACTCTCTGGTATGACAGAAGCACATTTTATGTAGTTCGGCTGAACTGCCGCCGCTCCTCCAGCTTGTTTCAGAAGAGTTGCCTTCATGCATTTTAAGTGCGTTGGCTAAAAGTGCACGGCATAGTTTTAGTTTGCGGGCAGGTTTTCTCATCTGATGCTCTTTCTGCTGTTCACTTTGTCCCATGCAGTTTTTACCAGTGTGCGCATTAAAAATAATGATGTTTGTCTGAAATGCAGCCGCCGCTGCGCTGTGTTTGGGACTGGCCTCGGTGCTGCAGATTAGAGTGGACGTGCTAATCAATTGCCCGTTTGAGAGGAAGTCATCCCGTGCCTTTTCATAATCCATTTACATATCCCCAGAAGGTGCCCGATGCCTGGATTGTGTGCTTCCTGTTCTGCGGGGCCCCAGGGCCCTCTTTCTGCCATTTGTTCCCCTTCAAGAGAGTAAGATAGCGTGGGAATATTTGGAGCTCTTCAGGTTTGGGGCCCAATGCCACTCCGTGCTGGTTCTCCTGGCGTCATGTATGTCTCTCTCTGAAACATGCCAAGGACAGGCTGCAGGCTCTGCAGCTTGTAGTGCCTCGTTTTGTGTGGGTAGGGGAAGGGTTGACCTCACTACAGTGTTTACCACAGTTAATGAAGATCAGATGGGAGAGTACACACAGAGCAGCTCTCTGGGCCCATTCTGAGCCACGTACTAATGGACACAAACAATGCATCCGTGACGTTCGTCTTAAGGCAGCCCTATTATACTAAACCCGCCTTTTCTTGACTTTTTATTTTCCTAAACCCATATTTTGTTAATTAAAGGTGTAAATGTTTTAAAAAGAAATGTTTGCAAATTTTTTTTCATGTAAGGGCCCACTGTTCTCACACTGCTTCTCCCAGCGTTCTTTGCATTCACGTTTGAGAGAGGCTCCTCTGAGACCGGTAAGTGCATACATGGATCTATATAATGCGTATGTAACTCCAAGTGGTGCAGTGAAATATTTTAACTCCTCCACGGGGAAGAACGCATTGTGTTCTCGGTTTATTTTTCCTGACACGAAAACTTGTTTTAGAATAGGAAATGGAGTTTTCGCTTGCCCCTGCCTCTGCCGTGCTCTGTTAGCAAACACTGCACATAGAAGTCACGCGCCGGATTCCTTCGCATTTCCTACTGCTAGTCAATGGCTAGTTTTTGTTTTACTTAAGGCAATATTACTTATTTCTTCCGTGGTGTAGACCTTTCCTGTTAGGGGCTTTGTTGTTCTGTGAGGACATTGAGTAATCGTGCTCATTGAAGACGATAGCAATGTTATAGCTGTTTGAAGAGCACCTGGAATGGCTCGCCTGCCCACACACGGTGACTGTGGGGAGGGAAGAGCTGAGCCTCCCTACTACAAGTGTTTAGATGTATCTGCTAGAGGCTGCCAAGCAAACTAGCAAGGCTTAGAGTACGATGGATGTTGTCTGCCACTCAATGTATACTTAATGTGAACATTTGCTATTAGGTCTAGGTTTGCAAATCACAGCGTTCCCCGTTTGGCCCCATGGCGCCCTCACCCTCACACCCCCTCACACACCCTCACTCACCCTCTCACCCTCACTCACTCACCCTCATACACCCTCATCAGCATAGCATAACAAAACATAGCATGGTATAGCAAAAAAAGCATAGGATACACAAACTCACAACCCTTTCACCCTCACCCTTGCTCTAACACTCACCCTCACTCACTCACCCACCCACCCTCACCCACCCTCACTCACCCACCCTCACTCACCCACCCTCACTCACCCTCACCAGCATAGCATAACAAAACATAGCATAGCATAACAAAACAAAGCATATGATAGGAAAACATAGCATAGCATAACAAAGCATAGCATAACAAAACACAACACAACATACCATAGCATAACAAAACATAGCATAACAAAACAAAGCATAGCAAAACAAAACATAGAATAGTATAACAAAGCATAGCATAGCAAAACAAAACATAGCAAAACACAACAAAGCATAGCATAACAAAGCATACCATAACAAAGCATAGCATAACAAAACATAGCAAAACAAAACATAGAAAAACACAACAAACCATAGCATACATAACAAAACATAGCATAGCATAACAAAACACAACAAAGCATAGCATAGCATAACAAAACACAGCATAGCATAACAAAACAAAGCTTAGAATAGCATAACAAAACATAGCATAACAAAACATAGCATAACAAAGCATAGCATAACAAAGCATAGCATACCAAAACAAAGCAGAGCATAACAAAGCATAGCATAACAAAACATCTCATAACAAAGCATAGCCTAGCAAAACACAACAAAACATAGCATAGCATAACAAAACACAACAAAACATAGCATGGCTTAACAAAACATAACAAAACATATAATAGCATAGCAAAACACAGCATAGCATACCAAACACAGCAAAACATAGCATAGCATAACAAAACATAGCATAACAAAACAAAGCATAGCATCATAAAACACAACAAAGCATAGATAGCATAGCATAACAAAACATAGCATAACAAAGCATAGCAGAACAAAGCATAGCAGAGCAAAACATAGCATAGCATAACAAAACATAGCATAGCATAACAAAGCATAGCCTAGCAAAACACAACAAAACATAGCATAACAAAACATAGCATAGCGTAACAAAACAAAGCATAGGATAGCAAAACTAAACATAGCATAGCATAACAAAACAAAGCTTCGGATAGCAAAACAAAACATAGCATAGCATAACAAAACATAGCATAACATAACAAAACATAGCATAACAAAACACAACAAAACAGCATAGCTTAACAAAACAAAACATAGCATGGCTGAACAAAACATAACAAAACATAATAGCATAGCAAAACACAGCATAGCATACCAACACAACAAAACATAGCATAGCATAACAAAACATAGCATAGCAAAACAAAGCATAGCATAATAAAACACAACAAAGCATAGCATAGCATAACAAAGCATAGCAGAGCAAAACATAGCATAGCATAACAAAGCATAGCATTGCATAACAAAACATAGCATAGCATAACATAGCATAGCATAGCAAAACATAGCATAGCATAACAAAACATAGCATAGAATAACAAAACAGCATAGCATAGCATAACAAAACAAAACATAGGATAGCAAAACAAAACATAGCATAGCATACAGCATCACTCAGCACCAACACAGCATCACTCTGTGGCACCACAACATCACTGAGCTCCACCACAGCATCAATCTGTTCAACCATTCAACAACAACTGGTTCAAATATGTTATCTCAATGTTTCAAGCTTTATTACAAATGTAACAAAAAGATGTTAATATTTGACATATGTTCTTGGATTTTCGTCACAATAAAATACACTGAACATAATCTTCACAAATGTTATTTACAAAAGTTTAAGCTATTGCCATTATAAATTACAATGACTTTTATTTAAGTATTAATTATTAAAAAAATTAAAAGCCATCGTTATTTGTAATATCAATACATCTAAGTCACGTAAATACAAAACATGTTGCATTACAAATTCTATAGGTGTCACATTTGCGAAAGTTATAACTATTGGCATTGTAAATGACAAAGCTAATAATTTAGCTATTTTCAAAAACAACACATAAATAAAAAAATTGTCATTTACAAGACCAATAGCTCAAACTTTCCTAATGCGAGACCTATTGCATTGCCCTAACTCACACTCACCCTCACTCACCCTCACCCTCACTCACCCTCACTCACCCTCACTCTCACTCACCCTCACTCACCCTCACTCTCACTCACCCTCAACCCCTCACTCACCCTCACTCACTCACCCTCACTCACCCTCACCCACCCTCACCCACCCTCACCCTCACTCACCCTCACTCTCACTCACCCTCACTCACCCTCACCCTCACTCACCCTCAACCCCTCACCCTCACACAGTGCAATTGGTCTCGGAGCATTTGAGTTAGAGCTTTTAGATTTGTTTATGGCTTTTTTTCTTTGTAATTCTTTAGCATTGCCTACAGGAAACAAAAATGCTAAAGATTAAAAAAAAAAAACCATAAACAATTCTAAAAGCACTAACTCTAATGCTGCGAGACCTATTGCATTTCCAATGCTTGTTAAAATGTGTTAATTTTATGCATGTCATGAATTCTTGTATTTACTTCCCGGGTAACTTTTATTGCAATGGTTCTAAGTAACTTAGCAATTATTAATATTTAATAAACTACATAAAGCTGTTGACCAGGGGCCTCCATGTAAAGGTCAGGGGGGCGCATGCCGCCCAGGCCGTACTTTGAGTATCAGTGGTCTACATGAAGAGAAAAATCTTCATTACTACAGGCCAGCGGGCATCATTCGCTGTTCCACAATGTCATGGGAGTGGTCAGGGAGGATTTAACTAAAAATAGAGACAATGTTCCATGTAGTTATGGGCCACATGCATCAAAGTCAGGATTTGCGAATCCTAAATAACGAATTTTAAGAAATCGCTATTTAGGACTCGCAAATCCCTACGCATGAAAGATTTGTAAAATAAATTGTGATTCCTCCATATTCCTTAATTGCGACTCGCAAATTGCAAATCACAATTAAGGAATAGCTACCCATTCATTCCTATGGGCTTAGAGGCCCATAGGAATGAATGGGAATTGCATGTGCAATTTGTGAGTACCAAATTGGTGCTCGCAAATTGCGCATGCAATTTCAAGGGTGCAAGGGTGCCAGAAATGCACCCCTGAAATTGCCATGGTACCACATGTTGCGCACATACATGCCCCAAAGGCATGTGTGTGTGTAACATAAAACTTTGAAAAATGTACTTTAGTGCATTTTTCAACGTTTTTGCAAATTACCATCAAATTCAAATTGATGGTAATTTGCGATCCCTAATTGTGAATTCGCAATTTTAAATTGCATCAGGCATTTCGTTTCGAGAATCGCAATTTGCGATTCCCTAAATGCAATCACAATTTAAGAAATTGCAAATTTTGGAATTACTCAAATTTCGATTTTGCATTTGGGTTGATGCATCCCAAATGCAAAAATACCGGTCGCAAAGGGGTAGATTCTATGAATCTGCCCGTTTGTGATTGGTATTTTCATTGATGCATGTGCCCCTATGTCCTTTTATTCCAGTCCTACGACATTGTGAAATTTAAACTCCTTGTTTAATTCATTGCTTCACTTACATTTACCAATAGCCGCCCTGGTTTCTTTTTTTTTTTTTTAAGAACCTTTATTGTTACTGCAAGTAAATACAAGCACGGGCCTACAACCACCCTGGCCGGCCGCTAGTCAAGTCGTAAGTACAGCAAGTCAGTTTTAGAAAAATACAGCAGCTCGAAAATCGGGGTCTGATAAGTGTCCAGGAGAGAATTCGTATTCAAGTGTACTGTGCAAGAAGCAGGAGTCGAGAAGGTTCATTTTACAATAAAGAAAAATAGAAACGATGCCATACGGGCTTACATGGCCCCACAGTAGCAAGCATGAAGCAGGAAATCCGCCAATAATGCAAATACGTTTGAAGTATTGGGGGTAAGGCACACGAGTCAGGATAAATGTAAAAACAAACACGTTTCGTAGCGAACTGTACCCCACCCCTCAAAACGAAACATACTGTAGGAAACATGAAAAGCGACGACACCAAAAAGAAGAAAGACAAAGGGTCATAGAAACAAAGAAAGGACAAATGAACAAACCCCATCCCCCTACCCCCCACCCTGCATCCCTGCAGAAGGCTACGGCCTATCCCCCCCCCAGCAGCGTGCCTGTACCCTAAATAAGAGACCCGAAATATAGAAAAAGAGAAAGGAAGAAAAAGAGAAAAAATGTGGGGAAGGGCCATCGATCTAGCCACCCGGCCCCCTCTCCACCACCGCGTGCAGTAAATGTCCTAAAAGCAAGATCAGAGTAGCCACGGAAAACAGTAATCACCGATAGCACAATCAATAACATCCCCGCTAAGTGACCCCCAAATCACCGACAGCCAACAATGAGGTCCACCATGTCCTAGACGGTCTCACCCCTGGCCTTTTCTATCAGTAGCACCAACATATGTCCACATATCAATCGGCATAAAGAGCAGCGTGGAGGGTCCGAGTGATCTGGGCGGACCGGGCAGTGTTGTTACTCCATGGGACCTCAGCCACCAAAACCCAGCCGAATATGTATGGCGGAAGTCCATCTGTGCCAGTATCGACCCCGAAATCATCCTCCAGTCCGAACACAGTCTCACCAGCCAGGGAGATAGAGTCACACCTTCCGGAAAGCGCCGAAACGCCGCCGGGGCAGTCCAAACCATAGATCGACGTTGTTTCCCCAGCCACCGAATAAAGAAGTGCGCCGACAAGTCACTCACATGTACAACAAATCTGTCCAAAGCGATCTCATGAACCGGGTCTTCCAACGTCTCCACGAACATAGGCGTTGCTGGAGCACTCATCACTGACGCAGAGGCGGGCACATCGGTGCTTACTTGAGACCGAGCCATGCCCGTGTGGAACGGTGGGACAACAATGGCGGCCATCCTCCTTCCCAGATCCAGGGCGTCCCGGATTAGGGACGTATGCAGAGTTGTTAGCGCAGCCAGGATAACTCTGGACGTGGGTTCTCTCTCGTATCACCAGACCCCAGGACTCTCTCGCACAGCAGCTTCTCTGCCCGGGTGAGGTGTGCGTATAAGGGTGCCATCCGCCATCTTAGCTGTTCCGGCCTCGTCCTTCTCCACCTCACCTCGGGACCGGGCCCCACACCAGGGAGCAACGGGATTCACCACGGGGACCCCGAAAGTCAAGGCAGGCTTCACAGCGGAGGGTCACCAAAAGGCTAAACAAAATCTCTGCCGCTCCTCGGGAGCCGCCCGCCGATTCCGGGAGAGGCCTACAATCATGCCCGGACACAACACTGGGAAGGGGGCCAAGTATCGTGCACTCCCCTCGACCCTGGTCCACCGCACGACCCACAAGGCACTCCGCTAGATGAACTGGGTCGGCACTGTCACCATCGGCTCATCAGATCTCCGGTGCTTTCTGGCCGACTCCCCACAACCACCAGAGGCCGCTGTTGTCGCAGTTGCGGCCGGCCACTCTCCTCACTCGACACCCCGGTCCCAGCTCCGTGAAGGCCGCAAAACAGTTGGGGACATTTCCACGGGTCTGCCGCACGTAAAAGCCGCAGGAGCAAACAGTAAGTGAAAGTTGTCCTTCGCCTACTTAAATATGCCGTTACGGCTCAGGATAATTGCCAGGATGTATGCATGGGGTGAGAAGGCTCACGGAGCCGAGCGTCTATGCAACCATCTCAGTCGCCATCTTGGCTGCTCCCCCAGCCGCCCTGGTTTCTGTTCATGTTTACTGAATGTGCCTGTCTCCAAGAAGAGCCATAAAGTACCTTGCTTAGCTGAAACTGTATGTTGTTATTCCCAGAGTTTGTTTATGTTTTCTCTCAACATCTCATCACTACACCTTCTGGAGGCTTTGTGAAAAAGTAGGCATGTGCTCATGACTAGCAGTAGAGGCCGGCATTGCTCGTGGGTGGAGGGGCAGGAGCAAGGGGTTGCGGGGGGATTTACAGGGGGTGTCGCTGGGGGATTCGCAGGGATATAAAAAAATGAAACTTACCTTTCTGCCGCACCGGGTCCCGCACCTTTTCGACTCCTGCTCTCCTGCCTCCGACAGGATGCAGGCAGCCAGGCTCCTTCCCAAAAGCCAATCCCAACGCTGCAAGCAGCGTTGGGATTGGTCGGGACGACACCCAGCCAGGGGCTAATGTTCCATGCAGGCTGCTATGCAATAACTTTTAGTTATTACCATTTTATGTTTTGGCTTTCTCGCACTGCGACAAAACAGTGGGGTGACGCTCCTCCGCCCTAGTGGAGAAGCCACCCGTGATTACTAGTAACTTCTTTAAAAGGGTATTAGTGCGTGACCCGTCCTCTTTGGAGGAGCTTGTCTCCATTGCAGGTGTCAGGGGGAAATCCTTATCTGCTGACTGTGAGTCAGAGCATCTTCTTTCTGCAAACACAACCATCAAAGTTGGGGCTTTCTTCTACAGTCTTTTTCAAATTTTCTATCAGAGCAACTATTTTATCGTGTGCTGGAGTGATGGACATAGTCGGGGAGATGCAGAGCTCATTAAAACTACAATTTTATCCCACAGAACGTTATGCTTTTGTCTCTCAAGGAAAATCTCCATCGTTTTTAGGTCTCGCCTGTCGATGCGCATGCGCATCGAGCAAGCGAGACTATAGGGGCTCATCGACTCTTTATCTAACTTGCAAGGAATCGTGGCGATTCCTTGCAGTGCCCGTGACTTTTAAGCTCAATGCGCATGTGCATTGAGCTTAAAAGCGCGTGCACAGCCGCCCGCATTCCTCCGACACCTTTGAAGTGAAGCTTAGCTTCACTTCAAAGGCCCGGCTTCTTCACACCCACATGCCGCTCTGCCCCGCTCCGCCCCCTCCCCTGAGTCATCCTGCCTGCACGTGCGTCTTGTTTTACCCGCTCCGCCCCCTCCCCTTCCCGCCGTGTCGCATTTCTCCTCCCCCCTCCCCTCTCTTCCCTCCGTCTTGTTTTGCATTCTGAGCTCATTACTCTGAGAATTGCAGCCTCTACCTATTTCTTTAGAGTGAGTTTATATTTCCGGACACTCTTATTTAAACAGCATTTGCCTCACTGCCAAAGTAACCTGCAGCTCGGCTTCCGTTAATAACCTTCTAGATTTCCTCCATTTCATGCTACCTCATTCCCTCATGTTACCCATGGTAACCTCCTACGTGCTTCACTTAAAATCCACCCTCTAAGAAGAAATGCACTCAGGCCCTCGGCTGCGTCTTGTGGTCTCCGCATCAATTTGTGCTACTTGCTGGTCTTGCTCATGTTATGTGATCCACGGCATGTCCTGATTGCACGAGCGGGACCCGAGGGCTCAGGAAGAGCTCGGCCGACTTCATCCAGAGCGCGCGCATCCCATCCCCGCCCCCTCTGACATCTGCCCGCGAGCGGGACTCTGCTTGATTTCCTCCATTTCATGCTACCTCATTCCCTCATGTTACCCATGGTAACCTCCTACGTGCTTCACTTAAAATCCACCCTCTAAGAAGAAATGCACTCAGGCCCTCGGCTGCGTCTTGTGGTCTCCGCATCAATTTGTGCTACTTGCTGGTCTTGCTCATGTTATGTGATCCACGGCATGTCCTGATTGCACGAGCGGGACCCGAGGGCTCAGGAAGAGCTCGGCCGACTTCATCCAGAGCGCGCGCATCCCACCCCCGCCCCCTCTGACATCTGCCCGCGAGCGGGACTCTGCTTGAATAATCCCCGCCGCACGAGGCATGGATCCCATTACCGTTTTATGGGTAGTTTAGTAAATTGAGATTTTTTGTCTAGTTGGCAGACTCAGCTGAGAGGCCAACAACTGAATGGGTGCGTGCGAAGAGTCCGGTAGCCTGTACTTCTGCCACGCACTTTTGTTTCTAATGCTTACAGAGCAGGCAGCGCTAGTATCTCACTCGCCTCTCGGCATTCATGCTTAGCTCCCTTTGTTAGTTTTTGGAGGGCAGTGTGATGACCCACTTTGTGGGATAGTTCAGAGTCAGGTAGCCTGCACTTCTGCCACGGTCTCACTAATTCAGAACGCATTTTTTTTTACTGCCTCATTAGTTAACCGCTCCACCTCCACTTTTTTGTCTAGTTGGCAGACTCAGCTGAGAGGCCAACAACTGAATGGGTGCATGCGAAGAGTCAGGTAGCCTGCACTTCTGCCACGGTCTCACTAATTCAGAACGCACTTTTTTTTTTACTGCCTCATTAGTTAACCGCCCCACCTCCACTTTGTTGTCTAGTTGGCAGACTCAGCTGAGAGGCCAACAACTGAATGGGTGCATGCGAAGAGTCAGGTAAGCCTGTACTTCTACCACTCTACCGCCCTCACTCTACCACCCTCACTCTACCACTTTACCGCCCTCACTCTACCACTCTACCACCCTCATGCTACAGCCCTCACTCTACCGCCCTCACACCCTCACTCTACCGCCCTCACTCTACCACCCTCACTCTACCGCCCTCACTCGTTGCCACCACAACATCACTCAGCGCCACCACAGCATCAATCTGTGCAACCATTCAACAACAACTGGTTCAAATATGTTCTGTCAATGTTTCAAGCTTTATTACAAAATGTCATAAAAAGATGTTACATTTTTTCACTTCTGTTCTTGGATTTTTGTCACAATAAAATACACTGAACATAATCTTCACAAAAGTTATTTACAAAAGTTTAAGCTATTGCCATTATAAATTACAATACCTTTTATTTAAGTATTAATTATTTAAAAAATTAAAAGCCATTGTTATTTGTAATATCAATACATCTAAGTCACGTAAATACAACACATATTGCATTACAAATGCTATAGGTGTCACATTTGCGAAAGTTAAAACTATTGGCATTGTAAATGACAAAGCTATTAATTTTGCTATTTTCAAAACCAACACATAAATACAAAATGTGTCATTTACAATACCAATAGGTCAAACTTTCCTAATGCGAGACCTATTGCATTCACCCTCAACCCCTCACCCTCACACAGTGCAATAGGTCTCGGAGCATTTGAGTTAGAGCTTTTAGATTTGTTTATGGCTTTTTTTCTTTGTAATTCTTTAGCATTGCCTACAGGAAACAAAAATGCTAAAGATTTAAAAAAAAAACCCATAAACAATTCTAAAAGCACAAACTCTAATGCTGCGAGACCTATTGCATTTCCAATGCTTGTTTATTTTTCCAGACTGCATTCGATGGTGGTGAGCAGAACTCCAAGCTGCAGGGCATCGAAGGGAGTTGAGTAACAAGACAGAGAATAAAAACAATCCCTGGTCCGTAGCATGTGATGAGAATCTTGAAAGAATTGCAGAATGGAGTCTGCCGGCGCAGGCGATCCTATCCATATCAAAGGAAGGGGTGCATCAAACGCTGCAGGGAAGATTTCAATAAGACCTTCACTTCACACGCTGTCCTTCCGAGGATGCGGCTTCCTGGTAACACTGTGTGAATAACAAGTGTCTCCGATAGGCTGACTGCCCCACATTCGCTGTCTGCCGACTGCGTTCGCAGTGATGTGCGGCTCCCCAAGCACAGGGAACGAGATGAAAAGAAATGGCCCTGGGGACGTTTCTACTAATATTTTAGAAGATGGAGAACCTTGTTCTCCAGGAAGAGTCAATTTCGAAAAGCCGAACTTTAAATCCCCGTGGGAAATTGCGCTCGGCAAGTAGCCAAGGATGAGAATCCTTAGCCACACACCGCCTAGGCCACCAGTTCTGGTTGGCACCGCGCCAATTTCAGAACTACTGACAGGATTCAGTGTGCCACTGGGCCACAACTTAAGCTTCTGCACATCAGGGTGGTGGAGTTCTTGTTCATATTAAAATATACTGTGATCATTCTTTCGGAAACATACCGCATTGTCCACTGAAATAAAAGTCATCTCTTCCTCCAGTTGCATCCGTGGACCTTTGCCATGCATATGTTCCACTGCAACAGAAACTGCAGTCTGAGCTGCTTTGATTGACACTTGGTGGGTCAGAGAGCAGGGTCTAGGAGCATCCTGTTATGTATTAGTATACAGGAAGAGACTAAGGTATCAGGGGGACCTACCTTGCGACAGAGTTCCTGCTGAGGTAAGAAGGGTAGCCCAGTAGAGAGGCTTAGGCCTCTCCCCCCATTCTGGCAGCCATTGATTTAGCTCAATGCTTTGCCTTATGTATTGCAAGACTTGCCGATACACTGTTCAAAACTTTTAGCCTCTCATTAGGTGTCAAGGTATAATTGGGTGAAAAAAATCAAATAGTGAAATATTGTTGTTTTCCTCGTGTGAAACTGAAATTACAGTCTGCTATCTCATGCTTCCAGTTGGGCTCCCAATACATTTTGGCTTTGCATAATCCCAATCACTTGCAGGGCCGGCTTCAGTGCGGGTGGCGTACGGTGCAACAATCATTTTTGGCGCCCCTGCAACCCATGACCGTCTCCTCGGATTCTCTCACTACCACCGGGTAAAAGTGCCCCATATCGCTCCAATCGTAAGCTATTGCTAAACACAGCGCAATAGCTCCACAGGTGCCCCCTCCACAGGTCATCGCCCAGTGCGGTCGCACCAGTTGCACTGCCCTGCTCACTTGATTAAACCCCCCTCTAGGTGTCATTGATGAGTCGTTTATCTGGTACTAGATGGCACCTTGCTTTTATTTACATTTAAGACTGTAAAAGAAAGGTCATGACACAGTATTCCCTGCTGGGAAGCTCCTGCACTCCTCATGTGCTGTCCCTTTTCATTGCTGTACTGACCCCCAGACCCTCAGGGTGCAGATCCTTTGACCAATGCTGTTGGTTAATTGCTTATTATTTTCACAAATATGATTTTTGGGTGATTTAAACACAGGGCCACATTTTTGGGGGTCTCACTTAGATAGCAATAATCCTAAAACCTGTCTCAATAATTATCAGGGACCAAGTGAAACTGAAGGGCACTCTCTTGACCTGATTTTTTCACCAGGCAAACTGATCATAGCATCCTGCCTCTTCCAGTGGCTTGGGAGGGTCACGCCGCCATTGCATCTTATAGATCAGATTCAGCTTTCACGACTGCAGAGTGGAACGGATGCAGCCTTAAAAGGCTCTTGACATTTGTGGAGGTCAACTCGCTCCCCTTGCTTCACAATGCCCTAGATGGTCCCCCAACTGAGCCTCTACGTCAGGGCCTCTACTTAATAATTTGCAACTACTTAGTAGGGAGCAACTTCAATGCATGCACAGTATAAGCCTTAGGAGCACCAGATAATCCTTTGACTGGCTCACTCTGCCTGCAACTGATATTATACCCACCTTCAGCAGCACTAACACAGTGCTTCATTAGTGCTTCAGCCCTACTTCCATCACAGTTAAAAAGGGTTGTTGTTTGGTTGTTGACATCATTGCTTGCCCCGCATAAGGCAAATAACAACAACCCTAGTTCCACTGGCCCTTCCTTTTTTCGCTTTGAAAAGTGCTGTGATAAGTCAACCCCTGCTCATTATTAAAAGCTGAATGTAGTCCCTTGAGAGAAGGTGACTCTGGGGGTCATTTAAAGAACCACTGGCGGTTGCCAACCTACTCGAGTGGTAGAGGTTGTATCGTCACCATCGAAACAGCATCCCAGCCTGGTGTATCTTCAACATTCTATAGCTGAGGTCGGCCATTTTTGCTGAAAGTGTTCAAGCTGAGGCAGTGGGAGCAACTCATGTTTATGCTTCTCATAGCGGATCACTCTGTATGTTTTTTTGTTTTTCTGAAACCAATCCTGAAAGTGTGTCTGATTTTTTTCCTAATAATAAAACATATAAAGTACCTGACGGGCAAGGTGTTTTGGTCCCCTGTGCCAAGGACATTTCAGTCTTTTTCTTCCATGGACCACCACACCATCTGTTACCGCCCTGGGCAGGGCAAATTAATGGATGGCCCACCCTAAATAGGCCTGGCCTTCTGATGTTTTTAGGTTGAGCGAGCCTGGGCAGCGCATGCGCTGCTCTGTGAGGCATGCTGTATTCAAGTATAGACTTGAAGCCCCGCCCACTCTCCACCCATATTTTTTATTGGCCTGTGTCATCGTCCTTTGGAAACTGTGGCTTTTCATTGGTCAATAGGCTTAGTAGCCCCTCCTTAGTACCGTCTTGTCTCATTTTGTAACCTCCCATGAGGACACCCCCTGTTACATGTGTTTTTACTCTGTAGGCATTAATTACAGCCACCGAGAACTATTTGCTAGCACAGGATTCGCTTTCCCTGATTGCTCTAATTATTCATTTTTCATAGCACGGCATGCTCATACAGCGGCGGCCGTGCCTTTGGTTTATTTACAGCACCGAATGCGGCTGCATAATTATTTTACTTTTGTATTTATTAACTTCTTTTAAAACTTCCCCATACCGCGTTTTCACTTTATTGGCGGGTGCGCCCCTTTCTTTAGACATGGCTCATCTAAGGAAAAGGGCGCAGCTGACATTAAAGTGAAAGCACCACATGGGCGCTTTTACAAAAAATCATCTGCAATGCAATAGGTGTTGCATTTTCCAGAGTTTTGTAAATGCAAGACCTATTGCATTGCAAATGCTTGTTTTATCAACAGCCTGACTGCTAGTCAAATGTTTCCAAATGCGCAACCAGCTAATGCTCTGCTATCAGCAACCTGGCCTTTCCTCCAGCTCTAAAGAAGATAGGGGAACTAAAGGTTTGGTGGGACAGGCTACTTTAGACACCCACTCCACCAGAGCATAACCAGGGCTCTCTGTGTTAAAATGCATTTTGGACAATCTACATCTTTTAGTAGACAAAAACAGTGTTAGTGTTAGTGCATTGGCCCTTTTGAACCTGTCAACTGTTTACAATACTGTCAGTCACAATATCTTTCTTACCAAGGATCGAGAAGTAAAGGGGAAAAGTCTTTACACCAGAGTCTTTACCCCACAGCCTTTATCGCAAATCCTTTTGTCTAGCTGGTAAGTATTTTTTTAAAAGGTTTAGGTTTAGGTGCGGGTAGTGGGAAAGGGAGGCAAGGGTAATTTTAGGGATTGCGGGTGATCAGTGGTAAAGAGAGGTAACAGTAAATTTAGAGTTTAGGGGTGTGCACTGGCAAAGGAAGGTACGGGTATTTTTAAGGATATGAGGTTGGTAGTGGTAAAGGGAAGTTAGGATTAAAATAATACAAAGGACGGTTTGGGGTTTTCTCCCCCCAATCAATCAGGTCATTTGTAGAGCGCACTACTCACCCGTAGGGTCTCAAGGCGCTGGGAGGGGGGGGGTGCCGCTACTGCTCGAACAGCCAGGTCTTGAGCTTCTTCCTGAAGGAGAGGTGGTCTTGGGTCAGGCGCAGATTGGTGGGAAGTGAGTTCCAGGTCTTGGCGGCCAGGTAGGAGAAGGACCTTCCTCCTGTTGTCTCTCTTCGGATGCGGGGGACGGCGGCGAGGGCGTGGTTGGTTGATCTGAGGAGGCGCTTGGGAGTGTAGAAGTTGATCCGGTTGTTGAGGTAGCTCGGGCCTTGGTCGTGTAGGGCTTTGTGCGCGTGGGTGAGGAGACGGAAGGTGATTCTCTTGTTGACCGGGAGCCAGTGCAGATCTCTCAGGTGTCCGGAGATGTGGCTGCGTCGGGGGATGTCGAGGATGAGTCTCGCCGAGGCGTTCTGGATCCGCTGGAGTCTCTTCTGGAGTTTGGCCGTGGTTCCGGCGTAGAGGGCGTTGCCGTAGTCCAGTCGGCTGGTGACGAGGGCTTGGGTGACCGTCTTCCTCGTCTCGGTGGGGATCCACCGGAAGATCTTACGTAGCATGCGCAGGATGTTGAAGCATGACGAGGAGACGGCGTTGACTTGTCTGGTCATGGAGAGGGAGGAGTCCAGGATGAAGCCCAGGTTGCGTGCGTGGTCCGTCGGTTTGGGCGCGGTGCCCAGGGCGGGGGGCCACCAGGAGTCGTCCCAGGCGGAGGGCGTGGAGCCCAGGATGAGGACCTCCGTCTTGTCTGAGTTCAGTTTCAGGCGGCTGGTCGTCATCCATTCGGCTACGTCTCTCATCCCTTCGTGCAGGTTGGCTCTGGCGGTGGCGGGGTCGTTGGTCAGGGAGAGGATCAGCTGGGTGTCGTCGGCGTAGGAGATTATGTTGAGGTTGTGTTGGCGTGCGATGGCCGCGAGGGGGCTCATGTAGACGTTGAAGAGGGTGGGGCTCAGTGAGGATCCTTGAGGGACGCCGCAGATGACTTTGGTGGCCTCTGACTTGTACGGTGGTAGGCGGACTCTTTGTGTTCTTCCGTCGAGGAAGGAGGTGATCCATTCCAGTGCCTTCTCCTGGATTCCGATGTTGCTGAGGCGCTGTACTAGGGTGCGGTGGCAGACAGTGTCGAAAGCCGCGGAGAGGTCCAGGAGGATGAGGGCCGCTGTTTCTCCGTTGTCCATCAGAGTTCGAAGGTCGTCGGTGGCGGCTATGAGGGCGGTCTCGGTGCTGTGGTTCGCTCGGAAGCCGGACTGTGAGGGGTCGAGGGATCCATTCGTCTCGAGGAAGGCGGCCAGCTGTTTGTTGACGGTCTTCTCGATGACTTTGGCCGGGAACGGGAGGAGCGAGATGGGACGGTAGTTCTTGAGGTCGGTGGGGTCTGCTGTGGGTTTCTTGAGGAGAGCGCTGAGTTCGGCGTGCTTCCAGCTCTCAGGGAAGGTGGCGGAGTCGAAGGAGGTGTTGATGATGTCCCGTAGGTGGGGTGCGAGGACAGCGTCGGCTTTGTTGAAGACGTGGTGAGGGCAGGGGTCAGTCGGAGATCCGGAATGGATGGAGTTCATGGTGCGGATGGTGTCTTCGGTGCTGATCGGGGTCCAGGTGCGGAGGGTGGTGGTGGGTGGCGTCGTTGCGGTTGTGGCTTGCGTTGGTTGGTTGTTGAAGCTGTTGTGTATGTCCGTGATCTTGTTGTGGAAGTAGGACGCGAGGGAGTTGCAGAGTTCTTGCGACGGGGTGATGTCATTGTTTCCGGCGTTGGGGTTGGATAGCTCTTTCACGATGTTGAAGAGTTCCTTGCAGTTGTGTGCGTTGTTGTCCAGCCGGTCCTTGTATGCATTTTTCTTGGTGGCGCGGATCAGTTGGTGGTGCTTCCGGGTGGCGAGCTTGAGGGTGGTCATGTTGTCCGTCGTTGGTTCCCTTCTCCAGGCTTTCTCGAGGGCTCGACAGTTCTTCTTGGAGCTCTTGAGTTCGTCGGTGAACCATGGTGTTTTTCTGCTGCAGGATCTGCTGGGTGGGGTTCTCAGAGGGGCGAGTTCGTCCGCGCAGTCGTTGATCCATTTCGTGAGGTTGTCGGCGGCCTGGCTGGGGTTCGCTGAGTTGGCGGGAGGGTGCTGGCTCAGGGAAGCGGTGAGCTGGTCGGCTGTGATCTTGTTCCAGCATCTTCGAGCAACCTGTTGCTGGTGGTGGTGGATCGTCGTTCTTCTGAAGGTGAAGTGGACGCAGCTGTGGTCCGTCCAGTGGAGTTCTGTGGCGTGGCTGAAGGTGACGTCTTTGCTGGATGAGAAGACGGCGTCGAGTGTGTGTCCGGCGAGGTGGGTGGGGGTGGTCACCAGTTGCTTGAGTCCGAGGTTGTCGAGGTTGTCGAGCAGGCTGATGGTGTTGCGGTCGTTGTTGTTCTCCAGGTGGAAGTTGAGGTCCCCCAGGAGGATGTAGTCGGCGGAGGGGAGAGCGTGCGGGCTGACGAAGTCGGCGATGTCCTCGCTGAATCGTGTGCGTGGTCCCGGGGGTCGGTAGATCAGGGTGCCTCTGAGGGTGGTGGTCGGGTTGGTGTGGATCTGGAAGTGCAAAGAATTTAATATCAATTAAAGTATGTGTATATATATATACCGACACACACATATATATATGGGTGTGTGTGTGTGTGTATATATATATATATATATATATATATATATATATATATATATATATATATATATATATATATATATATATATATATATATATATATATATATATATATATATATATATATATATATATAGGTACCATGCACAGTAAAGGCATCTGTGAGGTAAAGCCTGAGTGGAAAAGGTATGTGTGGTAAAGTCATGCTGCCAACACTCAAATTACTCTAGAGCTGAAGTCCTTGATAGAGAGTCCATTACGTTGCTCTTTCAGGCAAAGGGCCCATCTTATAATTTGGCAATCAGGTAGTCCTCCGCCAGGGCTAAGTAAATTACTCTGTTATCCCGGCCGAGGTCCCGACAATCAATTTTTGAAAGGTCCATCAGGCTGGCGGACATTTCAAGCATTGATAGGAACCGACGTCAAGGCATTTCCTGCAAATGTATTGTAACGTTGCCATACAGCTCTGTCAAACATGATGGAGCCATGCAGCAGTTGCAAATTTTTTCTATTTTCAAAAACAAAACCCCTACGCAGGATTTTGTTTTTCAAAAATAAAAAAAGACCCCATTTCCCATCAAAGCTATCTCCCATGGTGAGTGGGGCATTTTGCAGTTTTCGCTGTCCCTTTTCACTAGGCAGTGAAAACTGGCCTCTGTGTCCACCCATCTAAATTAGGGGGTGGGCATACAGGTCAGCCTCTGATCGTCCTTATACCTTGGGCCTTTAGAGGGGTTAAACCACTGCAGAGATGGAGTAGTCTCTGCCGTCATTGCATCAAAGGCCTGCCCTTATTTAAATCAGGTGGGTAGACCTTTATGTTGCTGGAATGGGTACTCCATCACCGTAGCGACAGAGTACTCTTTCTGCCAACGTATGAATCAGCCACAAAGTATTTTAATCTTCTACAAGTGAATGCATGAAAACATTCTAAAATGTAACCCATCAATGATAAAGATTCTAGTAGATGGTTAAACAGATTTAGACATTCAGCACGTCCCTCTGCCTTAGGTGAACCCCCTGCACCAGACGGTTGTTAAAAATCCTGGTTACTAATTGATGCAGCTTTGTATTTAACCTGCAAGGTAGCTGACACTCCAAACACCTCTTTTAAATGCTCCATTTCTTATGCCTCCAGATCAGCCTAAAAAATACAAGCTAACATACACTTGGTACTTTCCAGAATTAGTCATTCTAGTGCTGTGTACATGGGCATACAGTATATCTGATGAGAACACTTCAGTGTGTAAAGAACATTGCTCCCACAGCAATGGCCATGAACTTGCAAGGAGGCTTCATTGGACCTCTTTTGGGAAATGTACCTTGACAACCCACAGAGAAGTTCAAAAATTTTTGCAGGATTCATAGCAGGACCGGACTGGCTGTGGTGGGCATCGGACATTTTCCTGTGAGGCTAGAAGGGTGGGGGCTGGTTTTGCAGTAGTGGGGACCAGTTTTTGGGTTTCGCCTGCCGAAGGCTGCGCTCTGCGCAGCTCTTCAGCGCAGGTGAAATCCTATGTCGTCAATAAGGACTCCTGGAACGTCCCCCGGCTCTCATTGGCTAGCTCCATAAATGGAGGCTAGCCATTGAGTGCCGGATCTGTCCATCAAGGCTGGACCAGATTCGGGGGCGTTCCGGAGATTTTTTCCCAGGGCGGAGTTACGTTTTTTCCCGTTCCCTCCCCTTTCACTGAAAGTGAATTCAGAAGCGCTGTCCTCTCCCGCCCCCTCCCGCCGTCCGTCCCGCTCCCTCCCTGTGCCTTTCCGCCCCCCCTCGCTGTCCTGTGCACGTTTCCGGCCGTCCGTGTCCTCTCCCGCCCCCTCCCTGTGCCTTTCCGCCCCCCCTCGCTGTCCTGTGCACGTTTCCGGCCGTCCGTGTCCTCTCCCGCCCCCTCCCTGTGCCTTTCCGCCCCCCCTCGCTGTCCTGGCAATGTTTCCGGCCGTCCGTGTCCTCTCCCGCCATCCCTGCCGCCTAAGCTGTTCCACGACGTGATCAGGTAAGCAGCATTTAATTTTTATTAGAAATGCTCTCTCTTTGTAAGTTTACAGGGCGGACTGTTGTGTTATTTTTGTGGGGGGGTACATTTCTTTGAATCTGTATTTTAAATTGCTTTTTTGACGAAAGCGCTATTGATGTTATGTTCTGGGTGTGGCGCACTTCTCCGGTAAGCTGTTCCACGACGTGATCAGGTAAGCAGCATTTAATTTTTATTAGAAATGCTCTCTCTTTGTAAGTTTACCTGTCGGGCGGACTGTTTTGTTACTAGGAACCTGTTTTGCAGCAGTGTTGCAATATCGTCACCCAGTAACAAAAGCAGCAGGGCTTCACACTTGCACCTTGCCCAGCTCCCGGGGGGTGGGGGCTGGTCCTACAAAATGCCAGGGCTGCTTTGAGTTCCCTGTTGCACCCTGATTCATAATCACATCATGGGCATCCAGGGATCCCCACTTTTTGATGAGTCCAAGCCTGTATTCCAATAATTTGCCTCTTTTTTAACCCTTCCGTTCTAGCACAATTGTATCTTTCAAGACCGTGGCCCTGCATTCTCTTGGTACTCTGAACGCAACACGTTTTTAATAGTTCTGAAAGAAAGCTGATGATTTGATTTTTTTCGAATGATCTGTAATAAACTCTGGACATTCAGGGGCACATTTATCAAGGTTTTGCATCGCCCTTGCACCACACAAGGGAACTGAAGGGCAATTCAAAACCTTATTGAGACTTATCAAGCCTCTGGAGTACCGCAAGACAGTACAAATCACTGCTTTGCATTACACTGACCCAGGAAGGCGTCCATGGGTGGAGGATGGGTGTTCACACGCATCCACCCTTGGATTTTGGCGTAGTCCCAAATTTCCATTAGTTGGAGATCTGAGAAATTTGCAAAATGCTATGCCTCCCCAGGTAAGGCTTAATGAGGAGAAATATCTTTATTGCTTCTTGTATTTCCTCTTTGTACCCTTGCTGCATTCTCCAGCACACATAGAATGAGGACATGCCTCTGACAGAGACGTTTTAAGGCATGAGCAAAGTGGGCTCTGGCCCAGGGCCCCAACCTTTCAGGGGCCCCCCAGATAAAGCCAGCTCTGTTATTCAGAGAGTCTTGCCCTAATGGCCTTAAGTAATTCTTAAACAGATTGCCTTAAATACCGTTTTCTTCTGTTTTATTTTTAATGTGGGTGATGTGTGAGTGTCTATTGGAGAATTTTTTTTAATTGAGAAATGTGTTTATTGCATGCAACATCCACAAAAAAAGTTTCTTTTGTATCAAATCATGACCTCACATATAAGAAATGGGAGGGTGTCACATAGGTTATTTGCAATAATATTAGTGAGCTGCTGTTGTGTTACAATAGTGAAAACACACATCACTATCCCTAAATATTAGATGTAAACACATTTAGAATATGGACAAGTGTGCCTGTGTGCTGTCAGTGACGCTGCCGAAGAGGGCAGGAAAGAGCTAACATTGGATCATAAATTGAAAACTGCAAGAACAATCCTAACCCACCGCTGCACGGTCATGGTGACCAGGGGAAGAAATGGGCGATGCGCCTACCATATCCTTTTCTTTTGAAATTGCACAGGAGAGGCAAAGCTTTTTTACCTTCTTTGCTTCTCGTTTGGGTTTTGGCCAGCATGCTAAGGACAAAGAAGACTCAGGAAGAACTTGGGGGGGGGGGGAGTGGGAGGACCCTTGCTGCCGCACACCCGTTTTACTACTGACGGGGGGGAGGGGGGAGGGAGGGAGGGGGTCGGGCAAGGGGGGGGGGTGAAGTCGGCGAATATGAAGGTACACGGCAGAGCCGCCAATCGCTTCATGGACAAAGGACCTAGAATCTTGCCTTTCTCCACAGGCATTCTACACTTTCACTATCTCTTTTTTCCCATCCACTACCCCGGGGGGGGTCGCAGAACGCAAAGCACAAGCGACGAAGAAAAACCACCATGACAAACCCAACTAGAGCGGGCCTGGCCACTGACCTGAAGGTAGTGTCCATGAATGTTAAAGGACTGAACCACCCGGTAAAACGTAGGAAGATCCTGGACTACTTGTCCAAACTAAAGGGAGATGTGTACATGCTCCAAGAGACCAAGCTCTCCAAAGAGGAGGCGAATTCGCTCAAAGCGAGATGGATAGGGGAGGTACTCTGCTCGCCGGCAAAGGGGAAAAAAAGAGGAGTAATAACCATCCTAAGCAAAAAGGCCGCCATGACAACACTAGCTGTAGATACTGACGATGATGGCCGCACGCTAATAGCAAGCGTCCAGAGAGGAAGCGACACAATACACATGGTCAATATCTACGGGCCGAACTCAGAAGACAAGCAATTCTGGCTGGAAGTGGACAGAAAGCTAGCAGATCTCCCCCAAGAGGACCTCCTGATCACAGCGGGGGACATGAACAAGACGATGGACCAGGCAACGGACAGGCACCCGAGCAGACCAAGTCATAACTCCAACAACAACAACAACACCCTCAAAGACCTTTGCACCAAACATCAACTGGCAGACCCGTGGAGGCTCCAACACCCGACAGCGCGAGAATATACCTTCTACTCACACCCACACAACTCCTACAGCAGGATCGACTACATACTGATGTCCAACACACACACCCACCTCATAGAAGACACGGAGATAGCCACAATCACCGTCTCAGACCACGCTCATGTAACACTCACTCTAAGTGGGAAACACAATGAGAACCCAACGAGGAGGTGGAGACTGAACGATGACATCCTCCAGAACAAAGAGAACGTCAGAGAAATCGAAGCCACAATCAAAGAGTACCTCGACCACAACGACAATGGCGAAGTAGGGAAAGACACCGTATGGGACGCCCTCAAAGCGACAATAAGGGGAACCTTGATAAACATCAAAGCCAGGATGAACAGAGGGCGGAACAAAAAACTCCGGGAGCTCGAGGAGGAAATAACAGCACTGGAGAGAGGTCACTGTGCCAACATAACGGACAGAAACACGCTCACTTTGCTAACGAAAAAGAAATACGAGCTGAACAAGATCCTAAGTGAAAGAGCGGGCTCCTGGCTGACGAAGTTCAAGTCGGTCAACCTATGTGCCGCAAACAAAGCGGGGAAACAGCTAGCGTCCTATCTGAAGGCAAAACAAAGGCAACACACGATTGCAGCGATAACAGACCGCACGAACAAATCCCAAACAACGAACAAAGGAATACTAGAAGTTTTCAGACAATTTTACCAAGAGCTGTACACCGAGGATCAAAACTTGAGCAAAGATGCAGGACGTGACCTACTCAGCAGGACCAATCTGCCGAAGCTCGACGAGGCGGAGAGGGAATCGCTCGAAGCTGACATCTCGGAAGAAGAGATTGGAAGCGCCATTAGCCAGTTGAAACGGAACAAGGCACCAGGACCAGATGGCTACTCGGCGACATTCTATAAAACCTTCAGCGAACACATCAAAACACTAATGGCACAAACATACTCAACATGCATCCAGAAAGGGAGGATGACGGAGTCCATGTGCGAGGCCAACATCACCATAATCCCTAAGGAGGGGAAAGACCCACAGTACCCCCAGAACTACAGACCAATATCGCTAATAAACGTCGACTGCAAGATCTACGCAAAAGTCTTAGCCAACAGACTAAACAAGATCCTGCCGAACATCATCCACCCCTCACAAGTGGGATACATAAAGAACAGACTGTCGCAGGACAACACGAGGTTACTGTGCCACCTGATCAACCACACAGCAAGCAGCAACGAGCAGGCTGTCATGATAGCGCTGGATGCGGAGAAGGCGTTTGATAGAGTCTCGTGGCCCTTCCTGGGCAACTGTCTGGGAGCGTTTGGCCTAGGCAGGAAGTACACGGCGATGGTCATGGCCCTCTACAACAAACCGAAAGCGAAGATAGTGGTGAACGGGAGCGCATCCGAAACACTCACGCTGGGCAGAGGAACCAGACAAGGATGCCCCCTCTCCCCCGGACTATTCCTGCTCGCACTAGAGCCCCTGCTAGCCCGAATCAGGGACAACACCGAGATAACAGGCGTAAAGCTCAAGAAAAAGACCGTCAAGCTAGCGGCATACGCCGACGACATCCTAATCACAACAGCGAACCCCTCCACATCGATAAAAGCTCTGATGGCCACAATAGGTGAATACGCAGAAGCCTCAGGCTACAAACTAAATAAGGAGAAATCGGAGTGCAAACCTATGAATGTCCACACCACAAGAGAAGTACTAGGGGATTCCGGCCTAGCATGGCAAACGAAACCTCTGAAATACCTAGGGCTCCACTTTGGGAGAGACCTCACGTCAACTCTCCAACACAACGAGGATCTCACGCTGAAGAAGGTTAAGGAGAGACTGGAGCTATGGTCACCGAAGTTCATCAGCTGGTGGGGACGCATTGAAACGATCAAAATGATGATAACCCCGGTAATAAACTACACGCTATCAATGCTACCCCTCCCAATGACAGAGACATTTCACAAAAAATTGGACCAGCTGATAAACATCTTCCTGTGGAAAAACAAGAAGCCAAGGATAAGCCTAAAAAAACTAAGACTGTCAAGAGACCTCGGAGGCCTCAACCTGGCGAACTTCAAGACATACCAGACGGCCTGTCTGGCAAGGCAGGGTATCGCCTGGGTAGATGCCACACAAACGTACAGGCCGGTCTGGCTGGAGGTCGAACAAGACATCCTAGGAGGACTCATGCCAATAGCACTCCTAACAGCGAACCGGCACCCACTGAAAACAAGCGCCATACTAAAGTACACCAGAGAGGCCCTGCTGAAAGTGGACAAGCTCATGGAGCAGAAGCTGAAAGGCACGGCTTGGGAATCCATCTGGTTTAACTCTAGAGTGACCTACCAAGGGACGATACTGCACAATGACACGTGGATTGGCAAAGGCATCAGCACACCCAGCCAATTGGAAACAAAGAAGAAACCGCTGACGTTCCAGAACGTGCAGCAGCTACATGACCTCCCGAACCAAGAGTTCTACAACTTCTTAAAAATTAAGACTGCGATAACAAAGGCTAACCTGTGCGGAGGAGAGCCGGGGATCATCAAGTATATGCAGCTCATTGACTCAGCAGGTCATCAAACGGCAAAAATCTACAAACTACTCAGCCCATCTAAGTTAACGCAGAACAAAAAAGCAACCAACGCTTGGGAGATGCGCCTGGGCAGGCAATTAAATGAAAAGGAACGAGCAATAATGTGGAGTTCAGCGACAACGAACAAAGTCACCCCACAACTTGCGCAAACAAAATACTGGCTGCTCCACAACGCATACTGGACACCATCCAGACTCCACAAGGTCGGCATAGCAGACTCAGACAAATGCTGGAACTGTCTGAAAGAGGAAGGAACCCTCGAACACCTTGTCTTCACCTGCGTGAAAGTTAAGAAGTTCTGGGCACAGATCAACGCCTTCCTGAATGATATGCTCAAAACAAAACTGGAGATCAGCTTCGTTAGCCTGGCGACTGAGCACCTAACAGCGGACCTAAAAAGTAAAGAAGAAAGAGAACTCTTAGACCTACTCCTCACGGCAGCCCTCAAAATGATCCTAACGAACTGGGAAAACACAGCCAAAGCAAATTTCAAAACATGGATCAACTGGATTACCTTCCTGAGGGGGGCCGACAACATCACAGGAACGTTCTCGAAAGAACACAAGGCCAAGCTGCACATGTGGGACCCGCTTGATGAGCTCCTGAGGACGACCCAATAAAGGACAATCAAACCCCCCCCCCCCCCCCCCCCCCCCCCCCCCCTCTCTCTTCTTCTCTCTTCCTTTTCTTCTTCTCCAGTGGAGGGAGACCAATGGACAATGGACATATATGATCGACGCCTGTGTACCTCTACCTGTACTGTATATATATATTTTTGTACACCAATAAAAATTTCTAATAAACGGAAAAAAAAAAAAAAAAAAAAAAAAAAAAAAAAAAAAAACTGTTCTTAATGGGGGCCCCAAAATATGCTTGGTCCCGGGCCCCCAAAATCCTTATGTCCCTGGCCTCTGAAGATTGTTTTTGTGCAGAAAGTGTCCCTTCCTGCACAAAAACAATACTGTCTACAATTCAGGCTCCCTTGCACCATGACACAGGGTGCCTGTGTTAGTACTAGGCAGCCAAAAATGTGCCAGCGCTAGGAAACGACAGGAATGTGATGCATAATGTTAAGTATGGCACATTCCTGGCCTTTCAGACAGTGCAGCAAGGTGGCTTGCTGCGTTGCACTGCATGAAAAAAAATATGAATATGAGCCTTAGTTTAGTGCCAAGGACATACAGGTGACAGCACACTCTATAACAACAGAACGCAAACAAAAACATAAATATTACATGAAGTCTGTGAGCATCATTTCGAGTTGGCATTTCAGTCCCAGAAGAAGCCCACAATTGTCTCCTGTTCTAAGAAAGTCATAGAAAGCCACCATAACAAGAAAGAATGAGTACTCCCTCAACTGGCTCACTACTACAGGGTCTACACTGCACCTACTGTGGTTGCCCTGTGACATACTCTGTACCCCACTTGGTCTCTCTGGTTGAACTGACAGGAGATTCGACCTAAGACTATAGGCAGCTGCTGGATTCCAGTGTCAAAGTATCAGGACGAAGAAAAGCAGGCCAACAAATCAATCTAATTCAACACATTTGTGGGTGACTCAAAGTCCAGATGGACTCACGTTTCTTGCACCCTTCCACATGGCCACTTCCGTAAATAATTCAGCAGATGATGCCTAAAAAGGTGAACCATATTTTCAAAACCAAAAAAAACATAAGTGGACATAGACATTGGCAATGGCCATGGACACAGGACTACAATGAGAACAATCAACCCCAGAATGAAAGGATTACACACTGCCAACTGTGAAGGAAGACACAATTTGTAGAACGCTAATCTCATCTATTAAAGTAGACAGATAATCAATTCCTTCTGACAAGAACACTGATTGTCTGTGCTTATCCATATTGGTACATACTTCAAGGAGCTGCCAGCTACTTGAACACACAACAAATGCTGTTAAGGTTCCACTCACCTAAACTATATTACTGCCTGAAAAAAACTATTTCAATATAACGGCAAATCTGTGGAAGGACAGGGGGCACATGTTAAAGATCCTTCCCTAATTTTACTATTTCTGACACATTTTGTTCAGGATACGTTTACTGTTGTTAAAGCGCTGTGACTCAGATGCTCTTACAGACTTGTTATCTTTGATGTGAACATTTTCTGTTGTTAAGCGCTCTGATACCTTCGGGGCTAACTAGCACTGTATAAAACTCTCAAATAAATAGATAAACAGAAACATACATTTTCACCTATAAATTCCACACGTTGACATAGCTGCCAAATTTCCAAGGCCCAAATGGAAAGACAATGGGGGATGGATTTTATACAGAAATATGGCATTAAGCTCGGGCACATTCTAGGGAAAGCGATTAGCACTCTAGTTGTTAAAAACTCCGAACACACAGCTATGTGTTGGAACTAGACCATATATGACACTGACTGCCTGATGATCTACTGCAGGGCGTCACCGATTGCATCTGCACTTTTATTTGTATATCACTTGATACCCCGTTTATGGTGCCAAAGAGCATTATGGGACAGGTAGTATTCTATACCCTGGGAGAGTGCTTGATTGAAAGAATAGCAATGATATCTGTTTGGGAAAACATTTTGATGTCATGCAAGACCAGAGTAGCGCTCTTATCCTGTTGTGGGTCACAGCGCTTAATAATGTAATGTACGCAAGAAGATGGAGATATAATCATGTGCAGGATACAGTCAGTTGCTGTCAGGTACATTTCATTGTGGAATTATTGGGGAGACAGTCAATCATCACCTCTCATCCTGCACTGGAAACTGCAATAAAGACAGAAACATTGTATACTCTTTGTGGGAATGTTTGAGGAGAAGGGGTAAGAGGTGAAAGGGAAAGGGAAGAGGGATTCATTGAGACAAGGTTTCCCTGATGTGAGTGGTTGTTGCAACAAAAGAGTTTAATATTCTGAGGTGTCCAACTGGGTAGGGAGAGGGGTGTGTCCGCTCTTCTAGTTCATTCCATTCGCAGCTCCATGAATATCCTGGCTCTCAATGGCATCAACCCGGCCTAAAACACGAGACTTCAGGGTGAAGTTGGTGGAGCTCCATGCAGGAACATGATGCGGGTAAGTGGCCTCTTATTGAGGGAGGGTGTAAATGTAGGGTGACCAGAATTTTAAAGCAAAAAATCCTTGCCTGTGAATTAAATTGCTTTCTTGGAACAACTGCTAACTATTCCTGCTATCTAAAACATAAAAAAACACCTACCCCGTTTTTAGTCAACTCTCTCGAAAAACCGGGACATGAGCGAAATTTCTCGAAATCTGCCCGGACAGCTGGTGAAAAACAGGGACCGTCCTGGCAAATCCGGGACGCCTGGTTACCCTATGTAAATGGGACTGTCCTCCTCCAGCACTCTGCCATAGGTGCCTCCTGGTGCATCCTCCAAGAGAAAGACAGGAATCTGCTGAAACTAACCCAGAGGGGCAGATTGGTATTTCCATTTTCTCTTTGACTTGCTGTTCCGCTCTGATGCATGGCAACCCTGAGCCGAGGTCCTAGCTGAGAGAGGTTGACATCAAGGAGGTGTGTCTCTTACTCCATGTGCTGCACCTTCTTGAAGCAATGTCTGTTCTGCATCGGAGGGGGCACTACTGAGCCTTCCAGAAACAAGAGAAAAACTCATGATAAACACAGGAGTTTACAAGGAGTCAATAGTGCTGCGTGCAGCGATCCTGCCCATAGGGTGTTATTGACCTTTGTCTCATGAATGGAGCGCAGAGATGAATCTTGCTGAGAGGCAGCCTCCAAGACATTCTTCCACCTCATCTTCTGTGCAAACTCTCCTTTTGAAAAGGTTTAAAAGAAGAGGTTTGGTGAGGTCATCGTTTTGATCAACGTAGGTCTGTTTCCAAGTTCAAATGCAGTCAAAGAACAATTGCAAAAGGATCTATGGAGCTTATTTGAGCCAGCCGCTCTAACAGGGTCTACAACTTAGGGTTGAAGCCCTACGGCGTTGTGCCAAAGATTGGAGGCCAGTTCCCTATCATGACATTCACTAAGGGGGATCTTTTGGAGGCTTGACCTAGTTTAAAAAATGAGCTGTGAGTGGACTTGAAGTATTCAAGGTTCAAAGATCTACAAGAGCACAGAGATGACCCAAATCCCAAACTGTAAAACATTTAAGGTAAGAAAAGATGTTGACTCCCTTGGTGTGAGATTGTTGGAGTTAGATGCCAAATTGGATTGACATTAATCTTCTGAATAAACAATGTCAAGAAAGTTGGAAATGCTCACAGGTTCAACTGAGGCCTTTTTCTGATTTGGTGTAAATCCATTCAGTAGTTTGTGAGTTATTCAAGACTAACAATTTACAGCTACCTAGGGATGCAAAAATCTCCACAGATCCTTCAGATCTCATGCTGTGATCTGATTAGCTGCTAACACTTCAACCAAGGAGTGTTGGCAGCCATCTTAGGACTTGGACTCATCCGAGTTCCAAGAAGAAAGGTGAAACCCAAATAGGGGGGGCAGGATTGGAATACCGTGACCCGCCTAGGATGGGTGGCACCTCCTGGGTCATTTTCTCTCTTAAAAAGAGGTGGGCCACGCAACCCTTCTCCTAGAGCCATTAATGGCCCTGGGAACCCCATCCTCCATGGCCAGGCTCAGCTATATCCCAGACTGCCCACCCCGGGGGCATAGCTGTTTCGGAAACACATTTTTTCTCTTGCTAGGTGGGAGCAATTTTAAGCTCCCTTCAAGTGAGCGCTAGCAGTAAGTCTGCTCCCAGCAGGAGGGTTCATTAAAAGTGCTCCCCCTGCTGTGAGCTGACTTTTCATCTGTTTCCCTGCCCGCTTCAAATAAAAAATTGCTCTCACCATTTTTGCCTCTCCTTACGTGTGAGAGCAATGAGCTGCACTTCTGTTAAGGAGAAATGATCCTAACTTTTCGATCTTTGCGAAGGCAAAGCAAGTGTGTTTTCTTGGCAATTCCACCTTGAAAAATAATATGAAACCCATGATGTAAGTGAATGCATTGTTAATCTATCGGAGCGCAATCTCTCTGACTGTGATGAGTGGGCTCTTTATTCTCGTCTCCTGGTGAGAACTGACTCTATGGTTGTTCTTTTAAATACCTACGAGTATGCAAATGTGTAAAATCACTTTAAAGCACCGGCCTTTTGGCCCACACCGTCCACTTTAGCAGCAGGCAAAGGTCTTCTTGCCTTTTCCGAGGTTGATGGACATCTTACCAAAAGGCCCCCGAGCAAGTTTCCCACCGATTTTAGTGAAACGTTCTTGATGCAGAGGAATATGAGGACATCTCCACCAAACAAAGAAACATTTCATGCAGTTAAAAGGAAGTAGCCTTGTTTGGTGGAGATTCACCTCTTTGTAGTCTTGTCGTGTTTTCTATTCGTGGATTGATGTTATCACAGATTTCAGGAATAAAGCTCTCAAGGAAACAATCACATTGCAGAAATTAAACACACATAAAGTAATTGGATACATTTCCTCGTGGTCCAGTATGCAGCCGTAGTGCAGAATATGCAATATACATTTACCCAATGAGGCAACAGTTACTAATTAACCAGTAAAAAGTACTCCAGATGGGTAGACATTTTGTGAAAGCCTGTGGACTCTGTTTGGATCACATTGCCGAAAATAAGCACACACGAGGTCACTGGAGATATTTCCTTGTGGTCCATTACAGAGCTGTAGTGTCGAATTTGCACTAGACATTTACCAAACAAGGTGGAATTTACTAATCAACCAGTAGAAAGTACTCAGTTGGGTTCTTTCTTGTCATCTCCTGGTGAGAGCAGACTACATAGTTGCCCCTTTAAATCACTATGAGTATGCAAATGCACAAAATCACTTAAAAGCTCTTCCCATTTGATACCGCACCATCCACCTTAGCATTAGGAAAAGGTCTTCCCGCCTTTTCAAAGGTTGATGGACATCTTACTAAAAGGCCCCCAATCGGGTTTCCAGATGATTTTAGTGACATGTTCTTGATGCAAAGGAATACGAGAACCTCTCCACCAAATAGTTAAGAGGAAGTACCTTTATTTGGGGGAGATTCCCCTCTTTGTAGTCTTGTTGTCTTCTCTATATGAGGATTGATGTTATCACAGATTTCAGGAAGAAGACGCCCAAGGAACAATGAAATTGCCAAAGTTAAAAACGCTCAAGGTCAGTGGACATGTTTGCTTGTGGTCCATTACGCAACCGTAGCGTAGAATATGCACTTGACATTTACCCAACGAGGTACTACTAACTAATTACCCAGTAGAAAGTACTGCAGTTGGGTAGACATTTTGTGTAAGACTGTGGACTCCTATTGGATCACATTGGCAAAATAACAACACAGAGAAGGTTACTGGAGACATTTCCTCATGGTACATTATGGAGCTGTAGTGCAGAATTTGCAATAAACATTTACCCAACAAGGTAGCATTTACTAATTAACCAGTCGAAAGTACTCCAGATGAGTAGACATTTTCTGGAAAACTGTGGACTCTTCTTGGATAAACGGGCAGGTGATGTTCTGTTCTGGCAGAGTTGTTCACACAGCTAAAGACACACTCAGATAGCCACTCAAATACTCACCCACATACCCATACAGCCACTCTCACATCCACTCACAGACCCACACAGCCACTCACACACCCATTCACACACCCATACAGACACAAACACCCACTCACAGATGTACAAAATCACGCACACATCCACTCAGAGACCTATACAGCCACTCACACAACCCCTCACAAACCCTCTAAACTACTCACATACCCAGTCATACACACATACATATACTCACACCTACTCACAGACCCATACAGCCATGTGCAGACCCAGTCACTGACCCATACAGCTACTCACGCACCCTCCTACAGACCCATACAGCCACTCACCCGCACACCCACTCGCCTACCCATACAGCCACTCACACACTCATTCACACACCCACAAAGCCATTCACACACCCATACAGCCCCTCCACACCCACTCATACACGAATGCAGCCACTCATACACCCACTCACTGACCTAAACAGCCACTCACCCACCCACTCTCAAAGGTTACAAGTTACAGTTAGGAAATAAAATGTACAAAACCTTAGAAATCCACCAAAAAAAAGGTTACAGGGGCGTTGTAGTTAAGAAATTACATTAATAAACGGTATAATTTCATTGATTAAAACAAAGCTTACAGGGACGTTAAAATCAGGAAATAGCATTAAAAAACATTAGAATTTCAAAATAAAGGTTAACAGGACGTTATAGCTCGGTTCAGATTTTACACACACAAAACCATAAAAATTCACCAGTTATAGTTACCTGAGCTAACTAGAACCTATTTCCCACATGCACTGCTAATGACCTCACACATTAAATCACTCATGACATGGTCAGTAACATCACTCATGACATCAATGATGACATTTCAAATGACATCACTGATGATATCATTCAGCAGAGTAAACTTCAATACATTTAATTAAATACCATTTCGATTTATTTCAAAGTAAGAAGAAGACACAGGTGAGAAACGTACAACACAGAGCTCACTGCTACCTTATCTACTACTACATTCGCTTATCACCTAAGAAACAGTTCTCAGCGGATAGTCCAGTCTCTTCTGACCCCCCTACTCTAAACACTTATGACCAAAACAATACATCTAACCATAAAGGCTAGTCAATTGCAAGCCACAACAACACCATTCATGAACTTGGAAAAAAGTTTTACTGCAAATGACAGTATCACACATACCACTACGACATACACCAGTAGAGAGGTCTTAGCGGACAGGCCACTGTGTCTCAACCAAGTAGTGAAATTATTCTTCATCCTGAACAAAGGTGTGAACATTGAGCTGCGTCTGTTGTAAATGTCTACTACACTGAGCCATCACCCTAGATAAAGGTCTTAGTGAACAGATGAATTTATTGTAATCTACTTCTAGATTCAATACTCGTGCCCTAAGGTAACTATAACTCAATCCACCACCAAGCAACGTTTTAACGTCACTAATTTTCTTGCAAATGTAGCAGTTATATTATGAATGATGTCATACAAGATGTCATCACTGATGTAATATGTGGGGTACGTAGCAGTGCATGGCGAGGGCCTGAGTTATAGTTACCTTAGGGCACAAGTTAAAGTTTCTTAAGAGGACTGTAACTATAACTGTTGAATTTCTATGGTTTTGGGCACGTAAAATCTGAAACTAACTATAACGACCCTCTAACCTTTGTTTTTTCAGTAAATTTCTACGGTTTTTTAATTCTATTTCCTAACTATCACATCCCTGCAACCTTTGTTTTTTTCAGTGAATTTCTATGGCGTTAACATGAAGTGATATTTAATTACCTTACGTTAATCCTACACCTGCTCGCATGGCCTTCTGCGTGCACAATGGGGGTTGGTTGCAGGGCATGGCCTGTGGCCAGGCCATGTGCCCAACTCCTGAGGCACCCAACCCCTCGCTAAGCATGACCATCAGCCATGCACAGATGGGGGTTGGATGCACGACCTGGGATGCGCCCAAGTCCTGCACACAACCTCCCTGTAGGCACCCAACTCTGTGCCACACATGGCCTTGGGACGTGAGTGGCAGGGGTTGGCCACTAGGCCTAGCCTGCACCTAATGCTCCCATAGCACCCAACCCTGTGCCAGGTACGGCTTTTGACCGTGCGCAGCAGGGATAGGCTGAACAGAAATACCTGCTCCACTTGTAAGAACAGAATTTTGTAACAGGCTCCATATTGGTCAAGGAGGGGGAAGGGAGGTACAAACAAAATAGACATTCCACTGCCCCTATCAGATGAGAGTTGACTGCACGCTTGTCTAAATTTCCATTCTCTACCAAAAGGGTCCCAACAAAATAATGTGTGTGACATTCCAATGGACAAGGACATAAATTCACACAGTACCCACCCAGAATCCCTCCACCCATAATTTACTACTTCCACTCCTTTCCATCCCGTCACCACTCCCACTCACAGTCCTGCCACTCGCATCATGATCTCCCTACAATCCTCTCACGATCGCCCCCACTATAAACCCCCACTCTTCCCACCCTTGTCCTCACTGTGAAACCAGTCATGTGCAGAGCTCAATTACTTTACAGCAATGTTCAACCAATATACATCACACACGCATTGTCATACATACATAAAAGTGAGACCACTGTGTACTGTATTTAGTGAGAGGACACACAAGAAAGGTCATTTACAACACCACTACAGGGCCTATTACGATGACGGTAGGACTGCAACTTACAGCCTGTTGGTTTTGGTCTGGCCGACATCTTGCTATGCAGTCTGACCGCCTCATTATGATATGGTGGTCGAAGGCAGGTGGCGGGGGGACCGACTGCTGCTTTTCCGACAGGCTCAAGGAGCCCTTCGGGGAAGCGGTTGGAAAGTAATCGCCTAAAATCGGGCAGTGCCTGTTCTGGCACTGCCGTAGAGATTACAACGTCCTTTTCAGGCAGCCTTTTAATAGTGGTTTGACCGCCATTAAAAGGTTGCCTGAAATGGACTTTGGGGGCCCTTAGCAGGGCCCCTGTCCCTCCACGGCCTCCACTAAGAGGGCTGTGGGCACTTTTGGTGTCCCCCAAACATCCATACCCCGCGTGCCAGGCACCATATGGTGCCTAGCACCCAATGCATGGATGTTTGCAAACACCCATTTGTTTAATGCGGGTTGTGCAGTGACCCATTTCCAGCTGCTGCACAAGCCACAATGGAGAAAAGGATGTTGACAAACGCCTCATGGGTGGGCGCATCCCAGCTGACTACTAGTGGGTCGGTTTCCATTTCCGACCAACATCATAATTAGGGCCTATGTTTTTAGAGAAGCCCAAAACTATGCACTGCAGCTGAGGAATATTCAGAACACACTGGAAGAGGAGATTCAAATAGTTTGTTTCAATAAGAATTAGAATGTGGGAAACGTTGCCTTGAAGCCAGATGATAAGTCAATATTGTACACAGAACAATTATCCGCGCAAGAGTAATTAACCATTTCCTCTAAATGGCAGGGCTGAAATGTGACGTTTAGACTTTTGCATGTGATTGTGGCATTTAATTGTCTAAAGCAGTGGTTCCCACACTTTTTAGACCTGTAGCTCCCTTGACCTAATTGGCAGTTGGCCGTGGCTCCCCACCATTTTTTTTTACAGGTGGGGGGATGTAAGCCCGACCTCGGGAGTACTTCCAGTTGTCTCCCTGAAATTAATTGGGATGCGAAGAATGTATTATAATCATATTTGTAACAAAATAAAAATCTAACAGTTGTTCAATTAGAACTCGTTAAGTGAGAAACGATACAATCACCTGTTGACTTTATTTAATTTTTCAAATTTTTGTTGAATATGTACTTTCTTAAATTGGAAACAGGGTAAAATCGGTAATAGAATCATCATTTTTTTTAAGGGAAGACTAGGAAATAGAGAGCCCTAACTTTTTTGTTCAGCTCACAACTCTGAATATGTCTGTGAGTACTCTTTCTGATTTTCCAATTGATGACAAGCAGAGGAAGTCATGTTTTGGAGCATTTTGTGATCGTTAAAGGTTCCCCGGCAGGCCAAAACATGTCAGGTCAAGTTATCACAAAGATGGGTTTATGCCAGTATGCCAGGTGATGCAGTGACAGTTGCATGCCATGTCACTGTGCACGGGCAGAGTCAGTGGCCTAGTAAAGGTAGTTCAGTAGGGATGGGGCAGTCAGTTGGATGGCAGACTGGGAGGGCTGGTGAACAGCAAGTAATATACTGTCAGTGGGGCCAGGTCAGCGAGAATTGGTAGAGCTAGTAGGCACACTGCAGGTCACAGGGGCTGAGGCAGAGCAGGACAGTAAGGTTGGGGGCAGAACAAGATGAATGGCAGAAGACAGGGCTGCGTAAGATCCAGCCAGCTCAGTGGGGCTGGGGTGGAGCCAGTCTCATGGCAGGAAGAATGGACGGGCAAGAGGCAGTTATGTAGCATGCTGGTATGAATAAGGTAGTCAGTTGCACAAGGTGGAGGTGGTAGACTCAGTTACATCCCAGGTCAGTGGTGGTCAGGTTAAGATATGCATGGCATGCCAGTTGGACGGAGACTGAGACCGATTGTATGACAAGCAAGAAGGACTTGGCCAAAGTCAGTTGGAAGGCGAATAATGGGGACCAAGCTAATTCTGTTTGCAGGGCAGACAAGTAGGTCTGGGATACAGCCAGGCACAAAGCAAGTTCATATGGTGAGCCTGTCACATGCCAAGTCTGCTCGATGGTGGGAGGAAAAGTCACTTTGCACACCCTCCAGTTTATCTTAACCGAGCAAGCCACATGGCAGGACAGCAGGGCAGCAGAAGAACAAGTGACATGAGAGGCTAGTACAGTAGTGGTAGATGAAGGTTTGGGGTCCTGCCAGTTGCTTCCGGGAGTAGAACCAGCCTAATTGTGCATTATATCCTGCAATACAAGAGCCCTAATTAAAAAATATTCATTACACTCCACATCCACATCTCTGGATTGCTCTGTATTCATGTGCATTGGGTACGGAGGGCACTGATATATCCCTGTCTTTTTAATAAGAGAGGCTTGTGTCCTGCAATTCTGGGTCACAGGCTGCTCCGGTACATGCAAGACACAATGCGCGCCTGTTAACAGTGAGGAAACAATCCTTTCACCCTCATTGAGTGGGGAGGATGACCACAAATTTCAGCGCTGCAATATCTCATCCGAGGTTGAAGCTAGTCAAGTGTAAGAAATAGGGACGGGTAGTACCCGTCCCAGAAAAAGTTTTGAAACATGGAAACATGTATGGAAGGTTAGACTGGGGTCAGGAGTAGGGCTGTGAAATGAATCCTGGCTGCAATGTGGCCTATTTCCACAGCTACGAGTTTGCCCACTGGAGTTTCAGATTTATGAAATCAGGCCGGTGTAGGAAGGAAGGAACCTGAAGGAAGACCTCCCATTACTGAAAATGCTTTATTCCATGACTATGGAAGTGCCTTCCCAGTGTGTTCTTGTGGTTGGAGTGTTTGCCATTTATTGCATTATTATCCTTCTACCTGTGTTTAGTACTCTTTTGTAACATGCACACACCACTTTTCTCTGGTAACACACTGTTTGCTACCTCTCACATTTTGTTTGCTTTTGATACTTGCAAAAGTGCCACCATTGCCTACGTAACGTTTGTTCTTGTGCCTGAGTGTCTAGCATATGTTGCAGTATTATACCTCTAATTGTACATTGTTTTCTCTTGTAACCTGCACACTTGTCACTTTTTTTCCTGTATTGCACCGTTTGCTACCTCATGTATTTTGTTTGCTCACAATTGTCACTTTTACCTCATGTAACTTAACGTCTGCTTTTGTAATTTGGTAACTTGTAATTTCCTCCTCATGTATCACTACTGTTCCTATTGTGAAGAGCTCTGACGCCTTTCCGGTAAAGTCTGCACTATATAAAAACGCATAAATAAATAAATAAGTGCACTTAAAGTGCGGGAACAGCAGCCAGCATATAATTATACAAGGGATGTGTTAAAGTAGCAATATTTGAAATCTTTCTTTATCTTGTGCTGCGAGAAGCCTGCCCTACATGTTCTTTAAGATGCTGTCCTGTTTTCCGACGAGACCTTGGGCCACTGCACAGACATGTATTTAACACTTGTCCCGTTCAAACTCGACTTGACAAAATAAATGAGTTAATCATGAGCAAGCAGTGAATCTGCCCTCTTACCTATGTAATTTGAGAAGAGGGTCCCACAAGGCATGACAGAACACGGCGGGCAGAAATAATGCTCAACAGTCTGCTGAGCATTACGGGGTATGCGGAGGCTACGTCTGTGAATGAAAGCACGTATGTATGCACCTTGCACGTATGGCAGCACTGCGTTCTTACTGTGCCAAACCATGTTCCTGCATTATGCATTTCTTACTCCCCGTTATGTTGCGCTGCGGCTGGAATAACATTCAATTGCTCACTGCATTCAGGCCCTGGTAGAGCGTCTTGTTCAGCACACGGCCAGACGCTATTTTCCCACATCGTGCGCGGCGCCCCTGGCAACTCATAACGGTGCACCAGGGGGCCGCAGCGCACAGTTTGGGAACCTAGGGTCTAAAGATATATATATATAAGCCCAGTGGCGTCACTGGGGTTGGTGTCACCCGGTGCGGGTAACTCATGGTGTCACCCCCTCACGACTTACCGCATGGACCACCTCTGTCGGAAATGTACGGTGCTAGGTACTGTCTTACTCCCTCTAGCTCCCTCTCTCTGTCTAGCTCCCTCTAGCTCCCTCTCTCTGTCTTACTCCCTCTAGCTCCCTCTGGTTCCCTCTCTCTCGGTCTTACTCCCTCTAGCTCCCTCTCCCTCTGTCTTACTCCCTCTAGCTCCCTTTCTCTGTCTTGCTCCCTCTAGCTCCCTCTCTTACTCCTTCTAGCTCCCTCTCTCTCTGTCTTACTCCCTCCAGCTCCCTCTCTCTGTCTTACTCCATCTAGCTCCCTGTCTTACTCCCTCTAGCTCCCTCTCTGTCTTACTCCCTGAAGCTTCCGCTCTCTCTCTTACTCCCTCTAGTTCCCGCTCTCTCTCTTACTCCCTCTAGCTCCCTCTCTCTCTATTACTCCTTCTAGCTCCCTCTCTCTCTGTCTTGCTCCCTCTAGCTTCCTCTCTCTGGTTTACTCCCTCTAGCTTCCTCTCTCTGTCTTACTCCCTCTATCCCCCTCTCTCTTACTCCCTCTAGCTCCCTCTCTCTTACTCCCTCTAGCTCCCTCTCTGTCTTGCTCCCTGTAGCTCCCTCTCTCTCTTGCACCGTCTACCTCCCTCTCTCTCTGTCTTGCTCCGTCTAGCTCCCTCTCTCTCTGTCTTGCTCCCTCTCTCTCTATCTTAATCCCTCTAGCTCCCTCTCTCTGTCTAGCTCCCTCTCTCCCTGCCTTACTCCCTCTAGCTCCCTCTGTCTCCCTCTCTGTCTTACTCCCTCTAGCTCCCTCTCTCTCTCTTACTCCCTCTAGCCCCCTCTCTCTGTCTTACTCCCTCTAGCTCCCTCTCTCTCTGTCTTACTCCCTCTAGCTCCCTCTCTCTGTCTTGCTCCCTCTAGCTCCCTCTGTCTCTCTTACTCCCTCTAGCTCCCTCTCTCTCTGTCTTGCTCGCTCTAGCTCCCTCTCTCTCTATCTTTCTCCCTCTAGCTCCCTCTCTCTCTGTCTTGCTCGCGCTAGCTCCCTCTCTCTCTATCTTACTCCCTCTAGCTCCCTCTCTCTGTCTAGCTCCCTCTCTCTCTCTTACTTCCTCTAGCTCCCTCTCTCCCTGTCTTGCTTGCTCTAGCTCCCTCTCTCTCTATCTTACTCCCTCTAGCTCCCTCGCTCTCTGTCTTAATCTCTCTAGCTCCCTCTCTCTCTGTCTTACTCCCTCTAGCTCCCTCTCTCTGTCTAGCTCCCTCTAGCTCCCTCTCTCTTGCTCCCTCTAGCTCCATCTGTCTCCCTCTCGCTCTGTCTTACTCCCTCTATCTCCCTTTCTCTCTGTCTTACTCCCTCTAGCTCCCTCTCCCTCTGTCTTACTCCCTCTAGCTCCCTCTCTCTTACTCCCTCTAGCTTCCTCTCTGTCTTGCTCCCTCTAGCTCCCTCTCTCTCTGTCTTGCTCCGTCTAGCTCCCTCTCTCTCTGTCTTACTCCCTCTAGCTCCCTCTCTCCGTCTTAGTCCCTCTAGCTCCCTCTCTCTGTCTTGCTCTCTCTAGCTCCTTCTGTCTCTCTTACTCCCTCTAGGTCCCTCTCTCTCTGTCTTGCTCGCTCTAGCTCCCTCTCTCTCTATCTTTCTCCCTCTAGCTCCCTCTCTCTCTGTCTTGCTCACGCTAGCTCCCTCTCTCTCTATCTTACTCCCTCTAGCTCTCTCTCTGTCTAGCTCCCTCTCTCTCTCTTACTTCCTCTATCTCCCTCTCTCCGTCTTACTTCCTCTAGCTCCCTCTCTCTGTCTTGCTTGCTCTAGCTCCCTCTCTCTCTATCTTACTCCCTCTAGCTCCCTCCCTCTCTGTCTTAATCTCTCTAGCTCCCTCTCTCTCTGTCTTACTCCCTCTAGCTCCCTCTCTCTGTCTAGCTCCCTCTTGCTCCCTCTCTCTTGCCCCCTCTAGCTCCCTCTGTCTCCCTCTCTCTTGCCCCCTCTAGCTCCTTCTGTCTCCCTCTCTCTCTGTCTTACTCCCTCTAGCTCCCTCTCTCTCTGTCTTACTCCCTCTAGGTCCCTCTCTCTCTGTCGTACTCCCTATAGCTCCCTCTCTCTCTGTCTTCCTCCCTCTAGCTCCCTCTCTCTCTCTTACTCCCTCTAGCTCCCTCTCTCTCTGTCTCCCTCCCTCTAGCTCCCTCTCTCTCTATCTTACTCCCTCTAGCTCCCTCTCTCTGTCTAGCCCTCTCTCTCTGTCTTGCTCCCTCTAGCTCCCTCTGTCTCCCTCTCTCTCTGTCTTACTCCCTCTAGCTCCCTCTCTCTGTCTAGCTCCCTCTAGCTCCCTCTCTCTCTGTCTTGCTCTCTCTAGCTCCCTCTCTCTGTCTTACTCCCTCTAGCTCCCTCTCTCTCTCTCTTGCTCCCTCTAGCTCCCTCTCTCTTATTCCCTCTAGCTCCCTCTCTCTCTGTCTTGCTCCCTGAAAGCTGAAATTTGGAACTGGTTCACTGAAAACCTAAAGACTGCAAGATACTGAAAAATAGGAAACTATGCACCCTCAGATGAGCTAGGCTGCTATAGAGTTGCCTTGTGAGCAAAGAAAATTACAGTCAAGCATTGCAGATCTCCTGCGAGACGCTGGCGAGCGTGAACAGCATGAGGAACAAGCTTGCACAGGGAGCGAAAGTAAAGGTGAGAGCAGAGGCGAGGCTGCAGGGCAGATTGGTGTCACCCCATGTGTTGGTGTCACCCGGTGCGGGCCGCAACCCCGCACCCCCCTAGTGACGCCACTGTATAAGCCGAAACACGTTGTTTTATGCAATAAACACCCTTGAAATATAAGCTGGCTGGGTGACGTTTACTGAGAGCGTACTGGAGTGCTGTTGATATAAGGATATATACATATATATATATATATATATATATATATATATATATATATATATATATATATATATATATATATATATTATCGAGGAATGAAATGATTAACTTAAAATATATATTAAACCTAAAACTTTTACCACTGCTGATATGTTAAAGTTGTTAAAAGGACATTGAAAAACGGTGTGCTGAATTTGTAACTGGAAATAAATTCTTGTGATCTTAACGTATTACCTGCTCTCGATTACCATTACTCTAAAGGAATGTTCACTTGAATGAATTGAAAAATCAAGTTCATTAGTGAGTATGGTGCATATAAACAAAATAACCACAGTAAAGGTAGAAAATACCCATAAAACCATAACATATATACTATTATTTTACAAATATATTTTCATTAAAATGTCAATGAAAAAAATTAAAATTATATTATAATAGACAGACAGAACAGACAGACAGACGGACGGACGGACGGACGGACGGACAGACAGACAGACAGACAGACAGACAGACAGACAGACAGACAGACAGACAGACAGACAGACAGATAAATATTTAGGGGTCCATTATGATGACGGGCGGACTTAGTCCGCCCGCCATCACATCGGGACTCGGGACCGCCCGCCTTAAGGGCGGGGGTCCCGACCAGGGCATTAGGATGCGCCCGCCACACAGGCGGGCGCATCCTGTATGGGGGCTATTGCGGCGGGCGGAGCAGAAATCTCCGCCCGCTGCCATGTGTAAAGTGCACGTTGTGCATTTCAATGCACAACATGACAGGCACCGCGAGGTGCCTGTTATGTTGTGCATTGAAATGCAGGGGGGTACCATAGGTACCCCCCATGTGCACCCCCCACCCCCACGGAGTCCCTGGGGGCCCGCAACGGGCCCCTGCAGGGGGACTCCGCCTGCCTTTCCGTGGCGGCATTGCCGCCACGGAAAGGCGTGCCAGAATGCGCATTGTAATATGGCTGGCGGTGTCTAACAGACACCGCCACCATATTAAACATATTCCGCCCCGGCCGCAAGGCCACCGGGGCGGAAAACAGGCGGGCGGTGATTTTCACCGCTGCGGTCCCCCCCGCCATCCTAATATGGCGGGGGGAATTTGGCAATGGATGTCGGGCGGATTGCCTCCGCCAGGCCGGCGGTGGCTACCGCCAGCCTGGCGGAGGCAATCCGCCCGACATCATAATGGACCCCTAAGCCTCAGTTTTTAAGATCATATTCTTCCAGAACAACGGACGCCTGAACAACTGACGTGGAACTTAACATGTAGGGCACAAAAACAAGAGATCACTAGTCCTCTGATCTCACATTTACATTGTAATGAGACGGGAAGAACCAAAAAGACCCAAACACATATTTATAAGCATGAATGAGGTGTAAGATATAAACAAAAATAGAGAGCTGTTCCAATTGTTACCTGTTGGTTGGCCTAAAAAAGACTTTACTAAAAGAGGTGCTTTAGAAATGTGAGTCCAGAGACACCAAATTCCAATTTTCTGTCTGTTCCAGATTGGCAGATACTCTTATAAGACGTTACAAGGCAGCTCTAATGCTGACCTATGGTACAGATAGTTCTTGCCATAGTGAAAACAAATTAACAGTTGTTCACTACCAGGACACGTAGGATCCATTCGTACATGTCCTACCTTTTAAATACACTGCACCCTGCCCACTGGGCTAGCTGGGGCCTACCTTAGGGGTGCCTTACATGTAATAAAATGGAAGGTTTGGGCATGGCAACTAGGTGCACTTGCCAGGTTGCTGGGACAGCCTGACTCTGCACACACAGGCGCTGCGGTGGCATGTCTGAGACAGGTTTGAAGGGCTACTCCGGTAGGTGGCACAATTGGTGCTATGGCATTTGAGTTACAGGCCCAAGGCACACATAGTGCACTGTACTGGGGACTTACTAGTAAATGAAATACGCCAAACATGGAGAAACAAAATGACATTACATTTTAGTCACAGAGCACATGCACTTTAGCACTTTAGCACTGGTCATCAGTGGTAAAGTGCCCAGAGTCCTAAATCCAGCAAAAATGAAGTTCAGCACACAAAGACAGGAGGTCAGAAGCAAAAAGAAAGGGAAATCACACCAAAAGATGCCATGTCTAAGGCCGGGTCTAGGCAGGATAGCCACATTTGAAGAAATACATCAGTCTCTGAGAGACGCCTTAAACAAACAAAAAAAGAGCAAAGCAGAAAATGGAGTCCTCATGCTGAAAATATAAGCCTCCTTAGACGGAATAAAGTTCACCTCCTAAACTGTAAAGAAGTGTTTCCCCTAATGGCAGATACATCTGAGAAACAGGGGTATAGCCCAAAAATTAACATCATGTCCAAAAAGGTGGCACTGTTCAGAAAATGAGCATTGCGACATTACATGGCTCCTACCACCTCGTCTGCCTTGCCAGCCACTTCAATCCTCCCAAGAATGAAGAAAATAAATGTGGTGAGAGGTTGTGATTCTGCTAGCGGTTCATCTTTCAACAATTTAACCAATGTAAGGACTGAGATACCACAAAGAAGGAATGTTGAAACCTTCTAACCCTGCAAATCTGTTAATCCCTAGAGATAGAGCTAAATGCAAGCGGTGTCGTGCCCGTAAGAGCAATTTTTAAACCAGAATATACATCTATCGCGCTCAGCAAACAATGAAGTTATTGAGAGAGGCGGGATTATATGCTAGTGTCAGACGTCACCAAAATAACCAAAATGGTATACCGGAAATGATGCTATGCGTGACCACTAAGTATCAGGATACTGGAAGAAACAACCAGAGTTTTGTAAAAAGCACACCCATGTAGTGGGAGAGGTGTGGCGCCGCGGCCAGGGCGACTGACGCTGGGATCAGGGTTCGATCCCCGGCTCCGGCGGCAGGTTAGCCCAGCACCATGTGACTCTGGGCAATAGCTTGCTTAATCTTCCTGACGGCCCCCAGCGCCTAGAGACCCTTACGGGTGATTGTGCGCTTTACAAATGTGGATTATTATTATTATTATTATGGCCTGACAAGCAAGCATAGGATCGATATTTAAGTGATGAATAGATGAAGCTCGAAAACAGTATAATGCTATTGACATAAATCCACGTCCATGGGGCCAGCATAACCCTCTACGTACAGCTCCCCCCAAACACTGTGGGGATGATTAACAAGTCCGTTGCCCCGCTGGTGCGTCACTTTTAATATGGGAAAAAGTCATGTAACATTGGCGCAAAGAACTTGTAAATAAGCCCCTGTATGCTTTTAGTTTCGCAGGCCATTCCTTTATTATGGCTCTGATATGGGGCAGCTCTCAGACCAGTGGCGCAGCAAGGGGAGGGGGGAGGGGCGGTGCGCCCCGGGCGGCACGAGGTTTGGGGGCGGCAGCACAACCCCCCTTACCTGCAGCCACGCAGGCCAGCAAACGCTGGATTTCTTCGCCAGCACCCCCACTCTTATGGCAGCCACGGGGCGTCAAAGCCTTGAACCAACAGGTTCAAGTTACTCCACTGTCTCAGACCCATGCAATACCCACTGACAGACAGACTTCAATTGTGTATATGATGGAAATTATAATTATTTTTCAACTCTGAGTCACCTGTACCAAATTTGGCTGGTATAGGGGTCTTTTATATAATATTATGGAACTGGTTCAAATGCACAAAATACTTTCTTGCTCTCAATTAAACACATATTCAAGCCATAAATATGATTTTCTTGTTTGCAAACAAAAGGGAAAATGTACCAATAGAACATGTACTAAATGTAACAGATGTATATAAAAGAAAATCTTGCTTTCAGCTAACATATCTTCTAACTACAAAAACGATGTTTCTTGTCTGTTTTCAGAGCAAGTTCTCCAGGAGAGTACAGGACAATAAACCGCTGTGATTATTGTAATAGACTGCGAAAGGTGAAAACGATGGCTAAGTCTGCATAATACACATTGAAAGTAGTGTAACGTCTAGCGGCCTGCAATTTATCCAGGGCTATTGTGTGACTCAGAGGCAGTCAGGCAATCCTGGGACAAGCATTGCTGCTGTCCTTGGAAGCACTGGAACAAGGTGCTACTATAAGTACACTGAATTACCAAAGTGCGCCTCTTTCGGCTTTGGCTTTCAAAAGGTAGCGAGGCCCAAGAGTCAAGACAACAGAGAGGAAACTATTAGTCTGGAGATGCATACCTCAGAACCTTTTACATTACCATGTGCTGCCCTAAAGGGATCATCTCTGAGTCCGACACTTTTTAACATGTATATGAATCCCCTGATGAAACTGATTAAATCTTTTGACTTGTTCTCGGTATCCTATCTGTAGATGAGAACATGGATGAAATCTCTGCTAGGTTTAATGCATTCATGGCCCCAACAATAGATTGGATGAGCTCCCAGGCCTTGAAAGGGAATTCTGATAAAACTGAAGTTCTCCCATTCGGGCGAGATTCCTCCTTTTGGAATTCCTCCTTGTGGCCACAATCCTTAGAACCCTTGCCATGCCCAGTCCCAAACGTTTGGCATCTAGGTGTCTATTTCGGTGCCAACCTCACTTTTAGGGATCAAATAAACCCTCTCACATCATCTAACTTTCTGATCCTGAAACTTCTCAAGAAAGTCCTCCCTTTCCTAACACCTGAGCTCCAAAAATCAGTGGTCGTTATTCAGGGCTTTTATTATTTGCAATAGGGCCTTCTCCCCTGCCTGCGGTATCCTATACTGTGGAATACACGGTAGAACAGCATTATCCTTGACCTTAATAGAGACCGGTGGGATCTGTAACAACCCCACATCCATGTCTCCTGTAGCCCACAAAGTACGTGGCACATCCTTGAACTCAGCACAGAGGGGGGCATCTTTAGTAAAACATTGTTTTGTCCTGATCACCTTCTGGCCAATGGTCATATAAACGCCATCCTGTGGACAGGATATGGTGGCATGTAGCCTTTTCAACAAATCCAATCCCATCAATTTCTCTCCACAATTCGTTGTCGATAAAATTGGCGATTCAACCGTGAAAGGGCCAATAGTCAATGTAAGAGGCTTAGAAATGAGGCTCACACGAGAAACCTACTGAAACATGGGTTAGTCCAGACAGAGCTACCCCTGGGACCAGTAAACGAGAAACAGAGCTATTCATAGCACCCGTCTCGATCAGATACATCTTAGCCGTGCCATGCAAGTACGCGGTGACATACTGTCCACGCTAATCTACTGGCACTGCAACTGGTCCCTCGCCCTGTCCGTGGCTATCCTAGCTGTGAGACATTCCCGTCACCTCATTCATATCATAATCATGATAATACTGTCCTCTCTGAGTATTGTCAAAATAATTCTGACTATGACGACCATACGACGAATCCTCTGTCTGCACCTCATCACAGCTGCCTCCATCACGACCACGTCCTCTAAAACCCCAACCTCTTGGGGCCGCAAGTTTGTGTAACAGCTCCCGGCACTCACTTTGCTAATGCCCCTCCTTTTTAAAATATGCACATTGGTTCGGCCCGACAGGCGCACCCGCGGTGCTCTTTCTGTTAGTCCGGGGCAACTGCTGGGCAACTGCTGGGCTGAACCCGAGCCCCTTCCTCTACCATTCCCCCTTGTCACTTGCTGCATTAACACCTTCGTCTTTAACTCCTTATTCTTTTTCTCCACTTTCTCCTTATTTTCTCTATGTTCATAATACTGTGCCATACTCAATATCACTGATGGGGAGGAGGTAGTGAAAGTACTTTCTGAAGCCTGGGGCCGAGTCGCAATCTCACTTTCGTTTTTCTGCTGACACAGGCTACTAACTGGTCCCAATCTACTCATGTAGGTGGGAATAAGGGAATGTATATGAGTGATAATACAACCTGGTAAAGCTAATATCTCAGCCCTCGGCTTCTCACCAGGCTTTCTTTCCATATCCCATGCCTTTATCTTGTTCTATGTCACTCCTAACTCCACTCCATGGTCCTGCGTATGCACCTGCCTCCATATATCCACCGGTACCAACAATGCGAAAAACATTTCAATATCAGCTAATGTCATTACCTTGGAGGAAGCAGCCTCCGTCATTTCCTTATAGTATGCAGTTGGATTTTTCCTAGGGTCTGGCAACTGGCTTTTAAGGGATAGTACCTCACTCCTCTTCCAAGGAGTGTAGTCCCACTGTTCCTGGAAACGGGCCTCTACTCATTGCTGAATAACAACTTTTGATGCATTACATTGCTCCGGAATCTCGGGATGGGAAATGGGATGTATCTCCCTCATGGGGAACTGCACAATCATTGGGGTCTTCAGCTGCAATCTACTTTGGTAGCCAACCAGTGTTGCAATATTACTAAAAACGTAATTGGGGGCCAAATCAGTAGCATACACACAATCCCGGATATTATATATGATCTGTGTTGCAACACCATTGAAACACTTTTCCCACAATCCTATGAGTGTAGCCGACATATGCTTAAGAGCGTGCAGCTGCACAAACAGCTTGTAATCTTTCATCACACTGCACACGTCTTCCGCGCTGTAAATCGGATTCTGGGCCCACTGCACAGCCTGATCAACCACCATTCTTTTCTCCTTATTTCCCACATCAGATCTCATCAGCACTATCTCCATTCGTTCATGAGCTGCTGCCCAGTTCCCTTCATCCACTCCACACGCAGGCATCTCGGCACTCAGCAGTATCGGAGAGAAATCATTTGAGGGGGGTAGAGCAGATGAAGAAACAGGTACTAACATTAGCAACGGCTGTGACGAAAGGGTGAGAGAAGGGGAGACAACTTGTATAGAGCCATCAGACATAACAGGAGAATTGGCGGCCCTCGCACCCGCAGCTTGCAGAGACAGAGAGGAAGCAGGCGGGGCCGGTGCGACCGAGCCAGAGACAGGAAGACCAGCAATAGCAGGAGTAGAGGCTGGAGTATGAGATGTCGGAACAACGGTGAATGCCCTCTGCGGGGCATAAGAAGGTGGAGGAGGAGGTGGAGGTCGGGTATCTAATAGCTCTTTCACAAAAACATCACCTTCCTCCCGAGCAACATAGCATTTATCACTCTGTAATCGAAACTTCCTATCTGCACACTATGCCCTTCTCTATTTTCTCTCTGTCATAAGCCACTGCTTTCAGAGTCACTATCTACACCTTCCCCTTCCGGGCCTCCTTCTACGTTCTCATACGTCGCTGCTTTGCTTCCTTCTGCCACACCTGGAGAGAATCAAACATCAATCAATCAATCAATCAATCAATCAGGGGTTTATATAGCGTCTACTCACCCGTGAGGGTCTCAAGGCTCTGTGGGGGGCGGGAGAGCGGCTCCGGGTCGGTCGACCAGCCAGGTCTTGAGGTCCTTCCTGAAGGTGTGCAGGGTCAGGGAGTGTCTGATGTTGATGGGGAGGTTGTTCCTTTGCTGTGTTGTCGGGGAAGGCTATCCCTCCGGTTTTGCTTCTGCGGATGCGGGGGACATCTGCCAGGGGGAGGTCGGTGGACCGGAGGTTCCTCTTGGGTACGTGGAAGGATACTCTTTCGTTGAGGTATTTGGGTCCGATGTTGTTGAGGGCTTTGTATGCGTGGATGAGGAGCATGAAGGTGACCCTCTTCTCGATGGGGAGCAAGTGGAGGTCGTGAAGGTTATGGGTCATGTGCTCATGACGAGGAGTCCTGGGGACGAGTCTGGCTGCTGCGTTCTGTATTGTTTGGCGTTTGTGTAGAAGAGTTCTGCTGATTCCGGCGTAAAGGGCAACAGTAGAGAAAGCGTTGGATAGCGGGTGGGTAAAAATTACTATTACAACTCCAGCGTGCGAAACAGTAGGGAAAGCTTTGGATAGCGTAGGGGTAAAAATTACTATTCCCACTCCAAAGAGTGCAACAGTAGGGAAAGCGTTTGATAGCGGGTGGGTAAAAATTACTATTCCCACTCCAGTGAGTGCAACAGTAGAGAAAGCGTTGGATAGCGTGGGGGTAAAACTTACTATTCCCACTCCAGTGAGTGTAAAGTAAAGTAAAGTCCACATTTGTAAAGCGCACAATCACCCGTAAGGGTCTCTAGGCGCTGGGGGGCCGTCGGGAAGATTAAGCGAGCTATTGCCCAGAGTCACATGGTGCTGGGCTGACCTGCCGCCGGAGCCGGGGATCGAACCGTGGTCCCCAGATTCCAGCGTCAGTCGCCCTGGCCGCGGCGCCACACCTCTTCCACTGTAACAGTAGGGAAAGCGCTGGATAGCGGGTGGGTAAAAATTACTATTCCAACTCCAGAGAGTAAAACATTAGGGAAAACATTGAATAGCGTAGGGATAAAAATTACTATTCCCACTCCAGAGAGTGCAACAGTAGGGAAAGTGTTGGATAGCATAGAAATTAAATATAACATACTTATAAATAATGTTTGTATTTAAAATAATTAATAATTTAAATTTGAAACCAACATCATTTACAAATACCCATTAATAATTATTAAAAACATAATTGCAATTGAATAATTTATTAACAATAAATTAACAATAAATACCAATGCATATTAATTAATCAATATTTGTTACCAAATAATAAATATTGAACAATGAAATATTTTTCAAAACAAAACACATATTTACTATTAAAAATTGATTAGCAAATAAAAAACTTTACATAATAAAATTATTTTTTATACCAAAAAATACTTTTTATAAATCATTAATTACCAATTATTAAAAAATGGTTTCCAATTAAAATAAATTACTTACCAATTAAAAAAATGAATTACCAATTACAAACATTAATTACCAATTATAAACAGTAATGATCAATTAAAAAATTAATTACCAATTAAAAAAATTATTTACCAATTACAAACATTAATTACAAATTAAAAAATTAATTACCAAGTACAATCATTCATTACCAATTAAAAAAGTATTTACCAATTACATACATTAATCTCCAATTAAAAAAGTAATTACCAATTACAAATATTAATTACCAATTAAAAAGATAAATTATCAATTACAAAAATTAATTACCAATTACAAACATTAATTACCAATTTAAAAAATAAATTAACAATTAAAATAATTAATTGCCAATTAATAATTAATTAAAAATGAATTTATTATCAATACCAATAAATTAAAATAAATAATTATTTAATTAGAATTAAAATACTTCTCACCCAATTCCCTATAAACCCACTACCCGCTCCAAAAAATTAAATGCAAAAATTAGTTAAAATTCATTTGTAATTCCTAAAAAATAATAATTAATTTGATATATTTAAATTATTTCCCACCCTATTCTCCTATAAACCCACAACCCGCTCCAGTACTAAAACATTAAATTAACTTTAAAATATCATTATTAATAAATAAAAATAGTACACATGTAATTTAAAACAAGTAAAATACTTAACAAAAAACATATAACACATACATATTAAATACATAATAAAATACATAATAGTAATACAAATATCGATATTAGTAACATCGAAATTAGTAACATCTATATATTTGATATCGATATTACTGACTTCGATATTACTTACATCAATATAAATAAATTCGATATTACTTGCTTAGGGTCGATATTCTGTCCAACGATATTCTTGACCTCGATATTCTTTACCTTCGATATTTCAGACTCGATATTTCGGTAGGTCGATATTACAAACTCGATGTTTAGACTGTGTACCCTTTCATCCAGGCTGCCACGTTCTTCATTCCTTCCTGGAAGCAGAGTCTGGTGTCTTCAGGATTCTTTGTGAGTGAGAGGATGAGCTGAGTGTCGTCGGCGTAGGATACGATGCTGAGCCCATGCTGTCTGACGATGGCGGAAAGGGGGGCCATGTAGATGTTGAAGAGCGTGGGGCTGAGTGAGGATCCCAGGGTTACCCCGAAGTTGATGTCCGTGGATTCGGAGAGGAAGGGAGGGAGTTGAATCCTCTGGGTTCAGCTGGAGAGTAATGATTGGATCCAATCGAGGGCGGCTCCTTGTATCCCTGCGTCATGAAGTCTGGCGGCGAGTGTACTATGTGAGACGGTGTCAAAAGCTTCTGAGAGGTCTAGAAGGATAAGGGCACAGTGTGTCCCTGGTCCAGTAGCAGGCAGATGTCGTCAGTGGCAGCGAGGAGGGCGGTTTGGGTGCTGTGGTTGCTGCGGAATCCAGACTGGGATGCATCTAGGATGGAGCTGTCTTCGATGAAGCTGGTCAGCCGGGTGTTTTTATGAGCCTTTCGGTGAAAGGCGAGGAGAGGGATGGGCCGGTAGTTCTTCAGGTCCGTGATGTCGGCCGTGGGTTTCTTGAGGAGGGGTTTCACCTCCGCCCATTTCTAATCATCTGGGCAGTTGCCAGATCTGAGGGAGGCGCTGATGGGACGTCCTAGTTCGGGTGCGATGACGGTGACGGCCCTGTGGAATATGTGTGGTGGGCTTGGGTTCGTCGGTGATCCTGAGTGGGTTTTCTTCATGGTGGCAGAGATGAGTTCGGCGGTGGCGGGATCCCAGGACGTGATGGTCGGCTTGTCCGCGGTGGTGGGCAGGGGGGTGGCCATGTGCTGCTGGTATCCCTTCAGGGCATACTTGTGGTTGTTCCATGCTTCTGTGGTTTTCTGGTTTCGCCAGGTATTCTCTAGTCGTATGCAGGAGTGTCTGGCTTCTTGAAGTTCTGTGGTGTACCAGGCAGCCTTCAGAGGGCGTTGTTTGGTGGGGAGGTGGAGCAGTGCAAGCTTGTCTGCGCAGCAGGAGACCCAGCAATGAAATTCATTGGCTGCTGTGTTGGTGTCGGTCATGGCGGCGGGTGGTTTTGACGGAGGGTGGTGTTGAGGTGTTCTTCCATGACCTTGCTCCAGTTCCGTCGTGGCGGGAGTGGGGTGGGCTTAGGTGCGGTGGTGGTGTTGAAGGTGAAATGGACGCAGTGGTGGTTGGTCCAGGGGGCTGTATGGTGTGGCTGAAGCGGATGTTTGTTCCTCCCACGAAGATGGGGTAGAGGGTGTGACCCGCTCTGTGGGTGGGTGTTTGATGAGCTGCTGAAGGAAATCGATTGCCCACTTCTTAACAAGTCCATTGCGCCGCTGGTGCGTCACTTTTAATATGGGAAAAAGTCAAGTAACGGTGGTGCAAGGGGCTTGTAAATAAGCCCCTGTATACTTTTAGTTTCGCAGGCCATTCCTTTATTATGACTCTGATATGGGGCAGCTCTCAGACCAGTGGTGCAGCATTAGGGGGCGGTGCGCCCCAGGCTGCACGAGGTTTGGGGGCGGCAGCACAACCCCCCTTACCTGCAGCCACGCAGGGCAGCAAACGCTGGATTTCTTCGGCAGCACCCCCACTCTTATGGCAGCCACGGGGCGTCAAAGTCTTGAGCCACCAGGTTCAAGTTACTCCACTGTCTCAGACCCACTGACAGACAGACTTCAATTGTGTATATGATGGAAATTATAATTATTTTTCAACTCTGAGTCACCTGTACCTAATTTGGCTGGTATAGGGGTCTTTTATATAATATTATGGAATGGTTCAAATGCACAAAATACTTTCTTGCTCTCAATTAAACACATATTCAAGCCATAAATATGATTTTCTTGTTTGCAAACAAAAGGGAAAATGTACCAATAGAACATGTACTAAATGTAACAGATGTATATAAAAGAAAATCTTGCTCTCAGCTAACATATCTTCTAACTACAAAAACAATGTTTCTTGTCTGTTTTCAGAACAAGTACTCCAGGAGAGTACAGGACAATAAACCGCTGTGATTATTGTAATAGAGTACGAAAGGTGAAAACGATGGCTAAGTCTGCATAATACACATTGAAAGCAGTGTAACATCTAGCGGCCTGCAATTTATCCAGGGCCATTGTGTGACTCAGAGGCAGTCAGGCAATCCTGGGACAAGCATTGCTGCTGTCCTTGGAAGCACTGGAACAAGGTGCTACTATCAGTACACTGAATTACCAAGTGCGCCTCTTTCGGCTTTGGCTTTCAGGAGGTAGCGAGGCCCAAGAGTCAACACAACAGAGAGGAAACTATTAGTCTGGAGATGCATACCTCAGAACCTTTTACATTACCATGTGCTGTCCTAAAGGGATCATCTCTGAGTCCGACACTTTTTAACATGTATATGAATCCCCTGATGAAACTGATTAAATCTTTTGACTTGTTCTCGGTATCCTATGCGGATGACACCCTAATCGGGATATCTGTAGATTGAAGAACTGGGATTTCAAGTACCCAGCGGCGCCAGGGACACGCCCAAAGTCCTCTGGTTTCCCTTGCCTTGGTATACAGAGACACGGAATACTTCTAGGTGTCGTCAGAGATCAAATTTATTAGCTGCAGCTAGTAGCAGAAATCCCAGTAATACCACACGTGTACAACTCAAGAAACTGCTCAATTTTACAAAGGCGAGACATCCCTATTTATACACAAAAAGGTACATTTAAAATGCACGCCCCTGCACCAAGATTCAACCAATAGAAAATACATTACATCACACAGCATCATATAGTAAAGCTCATTTTACAGTGTCCCAACCCACAAGTTAATATTTAGGCATATCTAAATAATAATCTGTAAGGCCCGGACAAACCCTTAATTGAAAGCGTAACCCATGAAATGAAGAAACAGTAAAGAAAAGTAGTTTCAGATAATGTGCAAGATAACAGAAACGTAAAGAAACTTAAAAGTTAACAAATGTCTTGAATGGTGATTAGGAAAGTGGATAACAATCTTGCAGGGAAATTGGCTTGGCAGGGTCAATTCCAGGTGAAAGGCCAGCTTCTGAAATTAACGCCAGTGCACGAAGGAAACCTTAGTTAATGTACACATGAAACACAAAAGGTCAGACTGCTTTGCTCGCAGACTAACTTCTGAGGCCTACGTAAAAGGCAACACCAGATGGCAGTCACGACGCATGGCAAAAACCCATGTTTAGAAAAGAAAGTTGTGCACTTTAAAAGCACGCAAAATCACAGAACCTCAAGATGAGAACATGGATGAAATCTCTGCTAGGTTTAATGCATTCATGGCCGCAACAATAGATTGGATGAGCTCCCAGGCCTTGAAAGGGAATTCTGATAAAACTGAAGTTCTCCCATTCGGGCGAGATTCCTCCTTTTGGAATTCCTCCTTGTGGCCACAATCATTAGAACCCTTGCCATGCCCAGTCCCAAACGTTTGGCATCTAGGTGTCTATTTCGGTGCCAACCTCACTTTTAGGGATCAAACAAACCCTCTCACATCATCTAACTTTCTGATCCTGAAACTTCTCAAGAAAGTCCTCCCTTTCCTACCACCTGAGCTCCAAAAATCAGTGGTCGTTATTCAGGGCTTTTATTATTTGCAATAGGGCCTTCTCCCCTGCCTGCGGTATCCTATACTGTGGAATACACGGTAGTACAGCATTATCCTTGACCTTAAAAGAGACCGGTGGGTTCTGTAACAACCCCACATCCATGTCTCCTGTAGCCCACAAAGTACCTGGCACATCCTTGAACTCAGCAGAGAGGGGGGCATCTTTAGTAAAACATTGTTTTGTCCTGATCACCTTCTGGCCAATTGTCATATATAAACGTCATCCTGTGAACAGGATATGGTGGCATGTAGCCTTTTCAACAAATCCAATCCCATCAAATTCTCTCCACAATTCGTTGTCGATACAATTGGCGAATCAACCGTGAAAGGGCCAATAGTCAAGGCAAGAGGCTTAGAAATGAGGCTCACACGAGAAACCTACTGAAACATTGGTTAGTCCAGACAGATCTACCCCTGGGACTAGTAAACGAGAAACAGAGCTATTCATAGCACCCGTCTCGATCAGATACATCTTAGCCGTGCCATGCAAGTCCGCGGTGACATACGGTCCACACTAATCTACTGGCACTGAAACTGGTCCCTCGCCCTGTCCGTGGCTATCCTAGCTGTGAGACATTCCCGTCACCTCATTCATATCATAGGGCTAGATGTAGGTAATCTGAATTTACCGATTCTTAAATACCGAATTGTACTGATTCGGTATTCAAAAATCGGTAAATGAGATGTAGGGGAAAAATCGGTATTTTTTACCGAATCGGTAAAATTCGGTATCGGGCTTTCGGAAAATACCGAATCGGTAATTACCGAATCGGTATTTACCGAATCGGTATTTCCCATTCATCCCTATGGGCTTTGGCCCATAGGAATGCATTGGAAATACCGATTCGGTAAATACCGAATCGGTAAATACCGATTCGGTAAATACCGAATCGGACAGCATGCAAAAGTGAAACTTAAGAAAACAGCCAATCAGGTGCAACCACCCTCCCCCTTCCTACCAGGAAGTGGCTACACAGGCAGCTGCAACTAATTAGAAGGTTCTGGAGAGGCAGTTGGAGCAGAGAGACTGGGAGCAGCAGCAGACAGAGTTTGTGCTCTTTTAAAATTTAAACATGGCAAGCAGCAAGGACACAGAGCAGTCAGAAAGAAAAAGAAAGCTCAAATTCAGCAGCATGGAGCTCCAGGTCCTGTGGAGGAGGTGGTAAAGGTGCACCACAGACTGTTTGGAAGGCATTCCCTTACTGTGCCTGAATCAGCAAAAAGGAAGATTTGGCTTGAAATCCTAGAGAAAGTCAATGTAGTGGGAGTGACCACCAGAGTCACTGAAGATTTAAAAAAGAGGTTTTATGACCTAAGGAGCTTCACAAAAAAAAATAGCTGACCACCACAAACAGGCCTCGCAAACAGGTGGAGGACAGAACACAGCATGCCCCTCACCGACATGGAGGAGATGGTAGCCACAACCTTGGAGCCTGAAAGCGTCCATGGACTGGGAGAAGTGGACAGCTCGGCGAAAGCTGCAACTAGAAAAGGTAAGATGCATGCACAGCAATCCCCCTCACACCCTCATCCATCCCTCACCCCTTGCAGCTAAGTTAGCCCAGTCCCAGTGTGTCTGTGCAAAACAGTAGCAATGCATCATGGTACATGTAGTCAGTTAATGAAAGAGCATGTCACACAGCACTGTAGCCACCATGTTAGGCAAATGAATGGAGACATAATGAAGGGCAGGCAGCATGTAATAAGTGCAATTTCATAGGTTTAATTGTAGTGGCTGTGAGACATTTGCACCTAGCTGATATGTGCTCATATGTCCACAGGTCACACATCCAGAAGGCAGTCTCAGGAGGCAGTAAGCATGGCACCCGAGAGGGATGACAGTCATGAGCCAGGTCCCAGTGCATCACAGGACACAGGTGTTCCGAGTTGGCAGCCACCTTCCCAAGAACCTGACATCAGTGAAGAAATGCAGGCCTCCCCAAGACCTTCACAGTCCCCACTATTGGTTTCGTCACCCGAAATGCCAGCTTCCTTAGAAATTGAAACACCTGCTGCACACCCTAGCAGGAGGCATGTCGTTTCCCCACTGATGGAAATGGAGACAGCTGCTGGTGAAATGGTGGGTGAAGAGTCACACAACTTGCCTGAAGTGGCATTTCTGCCACACTGCAGCCCAGCACAGAGCCTGTACCAAGTACCACTAGATGCCGCACAGTACAAGGAAGGAGTGTAGGTGCACGTGGGGAGGGGTCCAGTGTCTTCCAAGGCCTGGAGGGATCCATGGTCAGGATTCAGAGGATGCAGGGCAAGGGCATCATGTCCTGTCAAAGATAAATGCGCAATCTCAACATCAACATGCAGGAAGTTGGTAAGGGCATCAGGGAACTGGTGGAAGTTAACAAGAGCATGGCAACAGGCATACATGACATGACCCAATCCATGCAGCAACTGTGCACAAAACTGGACTCTGAAATAACATCAAGGCGCAGGGAGAAGCAGCGTGCAGAGAGAATTGAGAAATCTATCCACCACCTGGCAACAGCCACATCCCTGCTATGCAGGCGTAGCATGAATAGTCAGGAAGTCCTGACTCAAAACAGCAATCAGCTGACAAGGGGCATAGCCGGAATGACCGGTGCGCTGGAGGCTCTACTCAATGCTCAAACTGAACAAACTGCTGCTATTGACGTGCCGGACACTGAAGGTAGCACCAGTAGGAGCAGCACGGCAAGCCCCCATGTCGTAGAGACAAGGAGGAGCAGCAGGCGACAGGGTGAGGCTACAGGCCAAACGCCCAGTGAACAGGGTGAGCCACATACACCTGCCAGTGCAAAGCGTGGCCGCAAATGAACAGTTAATACTATGGCCTACTGCCATTGAACATTCAATTCATAGATAATAATGTTTTTGTTGCACATTTGTGCCATTTAAACCTGCCTAGTGACAATATACAACTACGGTGGGTGGATTCAACACCTGTCTGTGTGTGTTTGCTCACTGTGAGCATTGCTGTGAAATGCTTACTGTTGCACTTTTGTTCTTTAACATACCTAGAAATATACTAAATAAAATAAATTCTCGTGCTTTCAATATAGGTCTCAGTCTCATCACTTACTCAGAAATAGTTGTGTGTTATTTCCTCACGTCTGTATCTGCCATCACTTGGTGTTGACACTCCAGCAGGTTGTGTTTCAGGCACAGCAATGTCGTCGTCATGATCCACATAGTCTGACAACTCCACCTCAGTACCCCTCTTCACAGCAAGATTGTGCAACATAGCACATGCAGCAATGATCTTACAGCAGGTGATGGGGGTATACTACCTTGCACCTCCGCTCTTGTGCAAGCATCTGAACCTGCTTTTCCAGATACCAAATGTTCGCTCTACTACATTCCGTGTGCTCTTGTGTGCCCGGTTATATCTCCTGTGGCTGGGTGTTGAGGGGTTGAGGTAGGGGGTGAGTATGAAGGAGCGGAGGGCATATGCACTGTCTCCTGAAAGGAAATGGGAATACATTACTCACATGCATACATGTACTTCTTACTGCAATAGGTGTTATAGGGGTCGCACACTGTGTCTTACCTAGGAGGTATCCTTCACCAAATTCCCCTGCAGTCAGCCGGGCATAGATGCCACTGTTTTGAAATATATAGGAGTCGTGGGTACTCCCAGGGAATTTTGCCACAAGGTCAGTAATGGTGAACTTTGCATTGCAGATCACCTGCACATTGATGGTGTGGGTGGACTTCCTATTCCTGTATATATATTCGGTGGCAGCAGGGGGACAAATGGGAATGTGCGTGCCATCAATGCAGCCAATTACATTGGGGAAACGTGCCATCTGCTAGAAGTCAGATTTTGTTTGGACCAGTTCAGCATGGGTTGCAGGAAAAGATATATAATGCTCCATCCTCTGTAACATGGCATCAAGGAATTTGTGGAAAAACCTTGACAGGCTGCTCTGGGTCACCCCACCTACCACAGCAACCAGACTCTGGTAGCTCCCTGACGCAAGCAGGTGTAGGCTGCACAGCACCTGCACGTGGGGAGGAATAGCGTGTGCCCTTGGGGTAGTATACTCCAACAGTGGGTGAAGGGCCCTGATGAGTTCCGTGATGGTGTCTGGGGCCAACCTGTACCTCTGGAGTATCTCTGCCTCTGTGAGCATGAACAGGGTTATCCTCTGTCTGTAGACCTGCTCCTCTCTCTGCCATTCCCTCTCTCCTTCCTCCTGTAGCGGTAGCCGTCTGGCAATGACATAAAATGCCGCCATTGTGCAAGAAGAATTGCATTTTGGGTCCATTTTTATAGGTTGCACCTGTTTACCACCTGATTCCAATCCATGGTAAATACCGACTCTTAAATACCGAATTTCAAGCAAATTCGGTATTTCAGAGCTTCCCTACATCTCAATATCCATTTTTACCACTTCTTATTTACCGAATCGGTACTTTACCGATTCGGTAACTTTACCGCTTCTGTAAATTTACAGATTCAGTAAATTTACCGAATCGCAAACCGTTGCGATTCTGTAAATTTACCGATTCGGTAATATTTCCGATTCGGTATTTTACCGATTCGGTAACTTTACCGATTCGGTAAATTTACCGAATCGGACGATTTTCGGTCTCCTACATCCCGAAAGCTCAATACCGGTTGGTAACGGCCGAAAATACCGATTTTCGGCCGTTACCGACCAGTAAAGGGCTTCCTACATCTGGCCCATAATCATGATAATACTGTCCTCTCTGAGTATTGTCAAAATAATTCTGACTCTGATGACCATACGACGAATCCTCTGTCTGCACCTCATCACGGCTGCCTCCATCACGACCACGTCCTCTAAAACCCCAACCTCTTGGGGCCGCAAGTTTGTGTAACAGCTCCCGGCACTCACTTTGCTAATGCCCCTCCTTTTTACAATATGCACATTGGTTCGGCCCGACAGGCGCACCCGCGGTGCTCTTTCTGTTAGTCCGGGGCAACTGCTGGGCAACTGCTGGGCTGAACCCGAGCCCCTTCCTCTACCATTCCCCCTTGTCACTTGCTGCATTAACACCATCGTCTTTAACTCCTTATTCTTTTTCTCCACTTTCTCCTTATTTTCTCTATGTTCATAACTACTGTGCCATACTCAATATCACTGATGGGGAGGAGGTAGTGAAAGTACTTTCTGAAGCCTGGGACCGAGTCGCAATCTCACTTTCATTTTTCTGCTGACACAGGCTACTAACTGGTCCCAATCTACTCATGTAGGTGGGGATAAGGGAATGCATATGAGTGATAATACAACCTGGTAAAGCTAATATCTCAGCCCTCTGCTTCTCACCAGGCTTTCTTTCCATATCCCATGCCTTTATCTTGTTCTATGTCTCTCCTAACTCCACTCCATGGTCCTGCGTATGCACCTGCCTCCATATATCCACCGGTACCAACAATGCGAAGAACATTTCAATATCAGCTAATGTCATTACCTTGGAGGAAGCAGCCTCCGTCAATTCCTTATAGTATGCAGTTGGATTTTTCCTAGGGTCTGGCAACTGGCTTTTAAGGGATAGTACCTCACTCCTCTTCCAAGGAGTGTAGTCCCACTGTTCCTGGAAACGGGCCTTTACTCATTGCTGAATAACAACTTTTGATGCATTACATTGCTCCGGAATCTCGGGGTGGGAAATGGGATGTATCTCCCTCATGGGGAACTGCACAATCATTGGGGTCTTCTGCTGCAATCTACTTTGGTAGCCAACCAGTGTTGCAATATTACTAAAAACGTAATTGGGGGCCAAATGAGTAGCATACACACAATCCCGGATATTATATATGATCTGTGGTGCAACACCATTGAAACACTGTTCCCACAATCCTATGAGTGTAGCCGACATATGCTTAAGAGCGTGCAGCTGCACAAACAGCTTGTAATCTTTCATCACACTGCACACGTCTTCCGCGCTGTAAATCGGATTCTGGGCCCACTGCACAGCCTGATCAACCACCATTCTTTTCTCCTTATTTCCCACATCAGATCTCATCAGCACTCTCCCCATTCGTTCATGAGCTGCTGCCCAGTTCCCTTCATCCACTCCACACGCAGGCATCTCGGCACTCAGCAGTATTGGAGAGAAATCATTTGAGGGGGGTAGAGCAGATGAAGAAACAGGTACTAACATTAGCAACGGCTGTGACGAAAAGGGTGAGAGAAGGGGAGACAACTGGTATAGAGCCATCAGACATAACAGGAGAATTGGCGGCCCTCGCACCCGCAGCTTGCAGAGACAGAGAGGAAGCAGGCGGGCCGGTGCGGCCGAGCCAGAGACAGGAAGACCAGCAATAGCAGGAGTAGAGGCTGGAGTCTGAGATGTCGGAACAACGGTGAATGCCCTCTGCGGGGCATAAGAAGGTGGAGGAGGAGGTGGAGGTCGGCTATCTAATAGCTCTTCCACAAAAACATCACCTTCCTCCCGAGCAACATAGCATTTATCACTGTAATCGAAACTTCCTATCTGCACACTATGCCCTTCTCTATTTTCTCTCTGTCATAAGCCACTGCTTTCTGAGTCACTATCTACACCTTCCCCTTCCGGGCCTCCTTCTCATACGTCGCTGCTTCGCTTCCTTCTGCCACACCTGGAGAGAATCAAACATCAATCAATGAATCAATCAATGAATCAATCAATCAGGGGTTTATATAGCGTCTACTCACCCGTGAGGGTCTCCAGGCTCTGTGGGGGGGCGGGAGAGCGGCTTCGGGTCGGTCGACCAGCCAGGTCTTGAGGTCCTTCCTGAAGGTGTGCAGGGTCAGGGAGCGTCTGATGTTGATGGGGAGCTTGTTCCTTTGCTGTGATGTGGGGGAAGGCTATCCCTCCGGTTTTGCTTCTGCGGATGCAGGGGACATCTGCCAGGGGGAGGTCGGTAGACCGGAGGTCCCTTTTGGGTACTTGGAAGGATACTCTTTCGTTGAGGTATTTGGGTCCGATGTTGTTGAGGGCTTTGTATGCATGGATGAGGAGCATGAAGGTGACCCTCTTCTCGATGGGGAGCTAGTGGAGGTCGTGAAGGTTATGGGTCATGTGCTCGTGACGAGGAGTCCTGGGGACGAGTCTGGCTGCTGCGTTCTGTATTGTTTGGCGTTTGTGTAGAAGAGTTCTGCTGATTCCGGCGTAAAGGGCAACAGTAGGGAAAGCGTTGGATAGCGGGTGGGTAAAAATTACTATTACAACTCCAAAGAGTGCAACAGTAGGGAAAGCGTTTGATAGCGGGTGGGTAAAAATTACTATTCCCACTCCAGTGAGTGCAACAGTAGAGAAAGCGTTGGATAGCGGGTGGGTAAAAATTACTATTCCAACTCCAGAGAGTAAAACAGTAGGGAAAACGTTGAATAGCGTAGGGATAAAAATTACTATTCCCACTCCAGAGAGTGCAACAGTAGGGAAAGTGTTGGATAGCATAGAAATTAAATATAACATACTTATAAATAATGTTTGTATTTAAAATAATTAATAATTTAAATTTGAAACCAACATCATTTACAAATACACATTAATAATTATTAAAAACATAATTACAATTGAATAATTTATTACCAATAAATTAACAATAAATACCAATGCATATTAATTAATCAATATTAGTTACCAAATAATAAATATTGAACAATGAAATATTTTTCAAAACAAAACACATATTTATTATTAATAATTGATTAGCAAATAAAAAACTTTAAATAATACAATTATTTTTATACCAAAAATACTTTTTTATAAATCATTAATTACCAATTATTAAAAAATACTTTCCAATTAAAATAAATTACTTAACAATTAAAAAATTAATTACCAATTACAAACATTATTTACCAATTATAAACATTAATGGTCAATTAAAAAATTATTTACCAATTAAAAAAATTAATTACCAATTACAATCAGTAATTACCAATTAAAAAATATTTACCAATTACATACATTAATCACCAATTAAAATATTAATTACCAATTACAAATATTAATTACCAATTAAAAAGATAAATTATCAATTACAAAAATTAATTACCAATTACAAACATTAATTTCCAATTTAAAAAATAAATTAACAATTAAAATAATTAATTGCCAATTAATAATTAATTAAAAATGAATTTATTATCAATACCAATAAATTAAAATAAATAATTATTTAATTAGAATTAAAATACTTCTCACCCAATTCCCTATAAACCCACTACCCGCTCCAAAAAATTAAATGCAAAAATTAATTAAAATTCATTTGTAATTCCTAAAAAATAATAATTAATTAATATATTTAAATTATTTCCCACCCTATTCCCCTATAAACCCACAACCCGCTCCAGTACTAAAACATTAAATTAACTTTAAAATATCAATATTAATGAGTAAAAATAGTACACATGTAATTTAAAACAAGTAAAACTTAACAAAAAACATATAACACATACATATTAAATACATAATAAAATACATAATAGTAATACAAATATCGATATTAGTAACATCGAAATTAGTAACATCTATATATTTGATATTGATATTACTGACTTCGATATTACTTACATCGATATAAATAAATTCGATATTACTTGCTTAGGGTCGATATTCTGTCCAACGATATTCTTGACCTCGATATTCTTTACCTTCGATATTTCAGACTCGATATTTCGTTAGGTCGATATTACAAACTCGATATTTAGACTGTGTACCCTTTCATCCAGGCTGCCACGTTCTTCATTCCTTCCTGGAAGCAGAGTCTGGTGTCTTCAGGATTCTTTGTGAGTGAGAGGATGAGCTGAGTGTCGTCGGCGTAGGATACGATGCTGAGCCCATGCTGTCTGACGATGGCGGAAAGGGGGGCCATGTAGATGTTGAAGAGCGTGGGGCTGAGTGAGGATCCCAGGGTTACCCCGAAGTTGATGTCCGTGGGTTCGGAGAGGAAGGGAGGGAGTTGAATACTCTGGGTTCAGCTGGAGAGTAATGATTGGATCCAATCGAGGGCGGCTCCTTGTATCCCTGCGTCATGAAGTCTGGCGGCGAGCGTACTATGTGAGACGGTGTCAAAAGCTTCTAAGAGGTCTAGAAGGATAAGGGCACAGTGTGTCCCTGGTCCAGTAGCAGGCAGATGTCGTCAGTGGCAGCGAGGAGGGCGGTCTGGGTGCTGTGGTTGCTGCGGAATCCAGACTGGGATGCATCTAGGATGGAGTTGTCTTCGATGAAGCTGTTCAGCTGGGTGTTTTTATGAGCCTTTCGGTAAAAGGGGAGGAGAGGGATGGGCCGGTAGTTCTTCAGGTCCGTGATGTCGGCCGTAGGTTTCTTGAGGAGGGGTTTCACCTCCGCCCGTTTCTAATCATCTGGGCAGTTGCCAGATCTGAGGGAGGCGCTGATGGGGCGTCCTAGTTTGGGTGCGATGACAGTGATGGCCCTGTGGAATATGTGTGGTGGGCTTGGGTTCGTTGGTGATCCTGAGTGAGTTTTCTTCATGGTGGCAGAGATGAGTTTGGCGGTGGCGGGATCCCAGGACGTGATGGTCGGCTTGTCGGCGGTGGTGGGCAGGGGGGTGGCCATGTGCTGCTGGTATCCCTTTAGGGCATTCTTGTGGTTGTTCCATGCTTCCGTGGGTTTCTGGTTTCGCCAGGTTTTCTCTAGTCGTCTGCAGGAGTTTCTGGCTTCTTGAAGTTCTGTGGTGTACCAGGCAGCCTTCAGAGGGCGTTGTTTGGTGGGGAGGTGGAGCAGTGCAAGCTTGTCTGCGCAGCAGGAGACCCAGCAATGAAATTCCTTGGCTGCTGTGTTGGTGTTGGTCGTGGCGGCGGGGTGGTTTTGACGGAGGGTGGTGTTGAGGTGTTCTTCCATGACCTTGCTCCAGTTCCGTCGTGGCGGGCGTGGGGTGGGCTTGGGTGTGGTGGTGTTGAAGGTGAAATGGACGCAGTGGTGGTTGGGTCAGGGGGCTGTATGGTGTGGCTGAAGCAAATGTTTGTTCCTCCCACGAAGATGGGGTAGAGGGTGTGACCCACTCTGTGGGTGGGTGTTTGACGATTGCCCACTTTCTTTGGCAAACAATTTATCCTGCAGGAAATTCTATTTTTGTACATCAAATGTGCCCGTAAGTGGCCACTGCAAGTCGGCATTGTCCCTCGTATACTTATGCCAGAGCATGCTAAACATAATAGGGCCAATACCATGCTTGACGTATACATTGAAATTCGGGGTACCTTCTGGAGGTGCAGGCTGCCTCTCTTCCAATCGGGCCTCTGTAGAACAACACCGGTATCCGAAACACCCTAATTTACTCACACAAGGCATCTTAATATAAGACACATTTGCGGTCTGCACAATACAGTACCAGACAACACAAACCAAGACGGTCCGAAACCCCGTACCAGGCACTCGCAGACTGCACCAGACAGTCCAGCAACTGCACCAAGACTAGATAGTCCAGCGACTATACCAAGAAGATAGGCTCTAGCCCCAGGCCTTTTCAAGAGTAAACCAAATTCCGCAAGTGGCATGGCTAGCGTTCTCAAATACCCTGTATCTTAAGGGTCCGCAGACCCACCAAGTTCAAATGAGCTAGGACTCAAGATGGCGTCATATTTATCAAAAGACAAAACAAACTCACCTGGTGCACACAGGTCAAGCAAAGTTATTCTCCACTGCTGACTCTTCGGACCAAACGGTCAAATCCAAGGGTTTCACATTTTCAGGACCCCAGCCGGGCGACCACTGGACGAGGCACCGCCTGGTCAGATGGATGGAGCAGCTGCGAGAACTAGGCTCAATCATGTGGGGATCCTCTGTCTGCCCATCCGACCCGGCGTCACCCCGTCCCCTCACCCGATCCAGGGGGAGATGGGTACACCCAATGGATTTCCCGTTCGGGTGCCAACTGAAGGAAATGACCTGATTAGGGTCACCCAGGTCACCTACGACCACCTAATAGCCTTCCAAACAAGTGACGAGTCGGTCAGACAGTAGAGAATACAAACAATCATTTATTAGTCAAATACACTGCAGTGGAGTCCAATCTGACCAGCACCCAGGGATAGCTGCCTAGGGGACTGGCTCCACAACAGTCAGTAACATGTAATAATCCTTCCAACAACCCCCCCAACCATGCCCCAAGTGGAAATTTACTGGCTTGCGCCGTGGATGAACAAAGAAGGCACAGAAGGATGGGCTACCACCTGCTAGATGGGTACACACTATCACTATCTCAAGGTTGCCTTGCCGTAGCTTGACTCCTCCTAACGTGGGAGCAGGTCTACGAACAAAGATAGGCATGCAGGAGTAGAATGGCCTATTTATTAGTAAGTTGGAATCGAACCTTGAACACGATAGAAAATAATAGCTGAATACAGTCTTCTGCTGAAGCAAGTAATACAGATAATTGGAGCTTAATCCAGTCACAGTATAATATGGCCTACAAGCTACAAAATGGAGCTGCAAACGCTAACTTAAGGTTGTATTATAAGGAAAACTCAGTGAGGTACATTAGGTGTGGCGGCTGCTACTAACATAGCCTTATAAATGCTAACCTAACATAATGCAAAACAGACCCATGAGAGTACATGAATTTAATTCCAACAGTTGTACTGATCCTATCAAGGTCTATTGCAATGCCCTGTACGTGGGAACTCAGCAAAGCATCCTAATTAGACTGTAGAGGCTGCAAAATGTAGCTGTCCGGTCTCTTGCTAAGGCAAAAAAGTGTGTTCACATCTCCAAAGATAGGCAAAACCTGCACTAGCTCCCTGTCAAAAAGAATGTAGCTTTAAAGGCCCTCTGTCTAACACATAGAGCTCTCCATCATCAAGGCCCAGAGTTTCTCAGGCAGAATACCTCCTGGTACATATCTACAAGAGTACTGAGGTCATCCTCGGCTATTAAGGTACAGGTCCCTTCTATCAAGACAGTGTCCTGGAGAGGTAGAAGTTAGCTTTACATCACCTCTAAGTTACAGAACCAAACGAACTGGAAGAACCCAGTCAATCATCTCACTTTTAGGAAATCATTGAAGACCTGTCTTTTCACTTTTCCCTGTGAAAGTCAGTGCCAAGCCGCCTAAGGGCAGACTTCGCTCTTTACAAAATCTAAGTCAAAGCAAGGTGGAAAGTGGTGTAGGGTAAAACGTTCACGTTGACGCAGCACATGAATCTGCAATAAATATAATACACAAACACTGCTATTCTTTCACAAAGAGAAATAAAGCTTTATATTTATTTATAGGAAATATGTTTGGTATATAATAAGACAATTTATGGCAAAACCATTTCCCTGAATGAGGCACGTCCTGTTGCTCTGTACCCTTATCTTAAACTATGGTTTGTCCACAGCTGTCAAAAGACAGAATGTTGCTAGTCTGGTTCCAGCCAAGCACAGTAGTGAATATTTTTCAGGGCGTCAAGACCCACAAGTCAGTCTTGCTAAGTTTGATCTGTGCAGATGGGTGTCTTACTCAAAGAAATATGTAAGCAACCTGCTGTCTATTTATGGAGCTTGTGCAAATTTTAAGAGGCAGTCCTATAATCCTGGGAACCTGGGTAGGACAATAATAATCAAAACAATGGTCCCCATGGGGGAAGTGTAGGCCTCTACTTCCTTGGCAATTTTAAGAAGGCCATCTAAACCCTAAGCAGTACTATACAATCTTGAAAGTTACAAGCATATACGAAGGCACTTATAAGAGCATAGCCAGTCCCTAGGGAATGGAAGAAACAGACCCTTCAGCTGCTGTTTCACTTATACAATACAACAATAATAAGGGTTCAGTGGGCCACGCAGGCCTCTGGGCCCTGGTTCCACTGCACCAGATACACCACTGCTCTCATGTACACAAGCACTTGCATGCACATAGCATACATTTGGAAGAGGCTGGACCCAGTGATGACATACTAAGTCTATACCAAGGTTTGTACCCCATTATTATAATCAGCCACTACCAACCGTTAGTAAGTAGTGGCACAGCATATTCCTGGTCAAAACCAGCACCTCTTTGGGCGTACACTTGGCAGCGATGGCCACCCATGTCAAAAGGAGAACCACTTTAGGGAGTTCCTCAATCAATTAATAGTCTTGAACTTAATTGGTGAGCAACATACAAAATTATTCTAGAGATCTTGTCAGGAAATTCACACAAGAAAGCATGGCATGATTGCTAAAATGATAAAATAACTTGAAATGTATCACATTGCACAGCAGCAGGAGCATGATATTGCCATTATTAATAACTCGTTTTTCATGTATTGACTTTTTCAGGGTTGTGAAGGGGTTCAACATTATGACAGCAAAACTGAAGGAACTACACTACCTCCACCTAGAGGCTCGTCCAGTGCTTAATTTGAGCTGGTGGTTTCCGGTGCTCGGCACGGGCACTTAATTGCTAACACCGGTACTTATGATAGTCTGCCACATGGTGGCGGTGTTATTCTAATTTTTAGATTAGCACAACAACAGTTGTTTATTAATTCAATATGCATTAAAATGACTGATACCTGCCGCCCTAGCCATTTTTTTTATAGCTTTGGGGACCTGGAATAGTCCCAGTTTGTCACACTTTTAGGTGTGTGATGGCAGTAGTTGTGTTAGTACTATCATTGGCAATGCTGTCTTGGGCAATGGATTGTGCAAGTTGCAGTAACCTCTTAATGAGGGCCCCAGCACTTATTTTTTTACAAATTAAGTACTGCTTGTCTGATCCTCAAGACCAGCATCATCATCTACAAGGCCATCGGGAACAATGTGTCAACTTAGTTGGCCAAGAATATAAACACCTCTTGTGGACAGTGACAACCCAGGAGCCAGGAAATTGTTAATCCGGAGACAAAAAAAGGTGAAAGAAGAAAAAAAAGACAGAAGACAGGCCTTTTCCATCTATGCCCCCAAGATCAGCAACACTATCCCCACTAGCATCAGAGTGGAGAAGTGTGGCTCAGTGGTTAGAGGCAGCAGACCCGGAAGCTGAGATCGGCCGTGCACCAGGGTTCAATTCCCCGCCTTGGTGGGTCTCGGGCTCTAAAAATTCCACAGACTCGATAATTCTCGCTCCGGTGCCTACTTGACTCACAGGGTCACACTCTGCGACTCTGGGCAATAGCTTGCTTAATCTCCACTACGGCCCCTCGCGGCGGGATGCCTGGCTTTCACCTTGTGGATACCCTGCCGGGGTATCTCACAGGGGAATACCAGGACGGGTTCCCTAAGCAAGTGCTTAGATACCGTGTCGGTGATTTGCGCTATATAAATACATGTACATTTACATTTACATCAGAGTGATTCCAACAATTCTGGAATTCAAGAAGAAACTTAAAACTAATTTTCTCAAGGACCACTTTCCACATCCCACTCTTGTAAGGACTGCAATGTTGCTGGGTTCTTGCCTTTGTTCACACTAGAAAAATACCTCCACATATATACATACATTGCTTCAAACCATACCTGTACTGTTTCTAAGCACTTCAAAAACAGAAGTTACTTTTACTCATCAGTGCTCAGTTTATCAAACTAATAAGGCTGGAATGATAAATGGGAATTTGAGGTTGTTGGAACTCATGACCTGCTGAGCACAGCATATCTCAGCGGTGAGTGCTTAAAACATGGAGACATCCTCTCAATATTAGGAGAAGTGTGTTCTAGCTTCCTGCATTATTCACCAGGTATTTGGGACAGGCTTAGTAGCAATAGCTATACAATTGTTAAAATTAATGTTATTCAATTTTGGATGAGGTAAATAATAGACATACTATATTATAGCTGTGCATTTGAATGCAATTGTTATGTGTTACCTCCCTCTTCACCCAAGGAATGGGCAGATAAAAAACATCACCAACACGTCCAGTATTCAAGTGTTACTCTGACCTTCTTGCTATGTGTTGTGTGGACTCTGGTCCAAGGCCTTTCCATGATGGAACAGACCCAGACATGGGAGTTGTCGTGATAAGTAGCCCTTTAGAGTGGATACCTATGCCCTCTGAGGGTACACCATAAGTGGTGCTTAACTTTGGACAGGTGATTCTGCCCAGCCAATCTGGAAATGGAGGCTGGTCAATGGTCATGGAGCATATGACCACATCAACGTATCTTGTGCCAGGACTTCAGGCCCCTGGAGGTGGTAAGGAAGGATGGCAGCTGTCATGGCCCTGGTACAAAGGGAAGAAGGCTCTCCAGGAGGGAAGGTCTGCGATAAAAAAAACACAGAGAAATCATGGGGAAAATATCAGACAGGCATGAATATGAGGGATCGGTTGAAAAGCAGGGCATGGATGTTATCAGAACCTTGGACAGAGGCCAAACAACCCCAGGGAGCAGAAGTAATGGGGACAAAACCACGAGACACAGCAGAGTATCATGAGGGAAAAGTAAACAATCAATCAATCAATCATAGTACTTGTAGAGCGCGCTACACACCTGTGAGGGTCTCAAGGCGCTGAGGGGAGGGGGGGGTGCTGCTACTGCTCAAAGAGCCAGGTATTGAGGAGTCTTCTGAAGGTGAGTAGGTCTTGGGTCTGCCATATGTGGGTAGGGAGGGTGTTCCAGGTCTTGGCAGCGAGGTAGGAGAAGGATCTGCCGGTGGAGGTCGTTCGTTGGATGCGGGGGACAGAGGCGAGGGCGAGGCTGGCGGAGCGGGGCTGGCGGGTGGGGGTGTAAAAGCTGAGTCCAGGAGCGTAACACAGGCCCCCGCAACCCCTGCGGTGCGGGGGGGCCCGACGCCCCAGGGGGCCCGCCCCTCTGCGGCCATGGAGCAGCTAGAAAGGCCCACAGTGTAAAGGGGGGCTAATGGTTGAGCAAAACCTAGGGACACACACAGGCTGTATAAGGAGAGACAAACTGCCATGAAGTTCGGAACTGGGAGGGGGGCCACGGCACGGGGAAGAGGAGCCCTGTGTTACAACTTGGCCATGGCGTCGGAAGTGGGGAGTGGGGATGTAAGGGCACGTCCTGTTGCCAGGGCATGGAGAGTTACATTTTGTAGGGATTTGGGCAGGGAACCAACTGAGAGGTAGAGGCTGGCTGCAGAGCTCACTGGTTTTTGCGGGCGGCAGATGCACCGGAATTATAGTGCTCGGCTGGCTGGCAGCACTATAGATGGCACCTTCAGCCTGTTGCAGTGGGGCTAAAATATCTATGGCTGCCGCTGCCCCCTGCCAGTAAATAATTATTTCCGAGCCGGGGGGGCCGGTCGAGGGATCGTGCTGGAGCCTGTGTCTGACGGGAGGTACAGGCAGAGTGAGGCTGCTTCTCATCGCAGCTGTACAGGTCTCTGCAGTACTAATGGGCCCCTTTTCTGTCTTGGTATACAGACTCGAGGAGTAAAGTCGCGACAACACCCTCAGAGAAGCACAGAGCAGGACCACTAATGTCAGTCATGCGCAACAATTAAAAGTGCGCAGTAAGTCGCGACCAGTAAACAAAGACCGGAGCAGGTGCCTCTGTGGAAGGAAGGTAGGCCCAAACGAAACGGGTAGTGTACAGAGCGTTGCTGGGATATTTTGGAACAGCAACTTACACTGCGCAAGCTAAGGCTGAGTGAGAGCAGGTGCGTAGCTGTTTGCCAAAAATGTTTTCATTTTTCATGACGGATATATTTGAAGGCAAGTTGACATTTTTCTGTGTGAAAATGGCGCTTCATCTGTATTTGCAAGGCGGCCTCTATCGAGTAAAATGACTCACAATTAATGTTTTCAGATCAAAACAGTGCAACCTGGTGCGAGAGGGGGAGAGGGATAATGAGAGGAGAGGGCTAGAGAGTTAGCGCATGAGAGAGGAGAGGGATAAAAAGAGACAGAGAGACAGGAGAGGGAAAAAAGGATAGAGAGGTATAAAAAGAGACAGAGAGACAGGAGAGGGAAAAAAGGATAGAGAGGTATAAAAAGAGACAGAGAGGGGAGATGGATAAAACAATAGAGAGGAGAGGGATAAAAAGAGACAGAGAGGGAGAGGGATAAAAGATAGAGAGGAGAGGGATAAAAGGATAGAGAGAAGAGGGATAGAGAGAGAGCGTGCGAGAGGGGGAAGGGATAATGACAAAGGAGAGGGATAGAGAGCTAGCGCGTGAGAGAGAGGAGAGGGATAAAAGGATAGTAGAGGGATGAAAGGATAGAGAGAAGAGGGATAAAGAGAGCGTGCATTCTATTTATATTTTCTGTTCGAAGTATACACAGATAAGTGCTGAAAATACAGCTTGAAGTGGCTGCTTATTTTTGTCGGTGTGGCAAAGTGGTAGGTGGTGGACCAGGCCACTGGGGGGGGGGCCCTCATTGTGCTTTACAGGGGGGCCCCCTCAAGTTTCGTTACGCCACTGGCTGAGTCTGCTGTTCAGGTAGGCTGGTCCAGCGTTGTGGAGTGCTTTGTGTGCATGGGTGAGGAGCTTGAAGGTGATCCTCTTGTAGGTCTCTCAGGTGGGGGGTGGGGGGTGATGTGGCTGGGGTGGGGGATGTTGATGATCAGTCGGGCGGAGGCGTTTTGGATGCGTTGTAGTCGTCGTAGGTGTTTGGCTGGGTTTCCTGAGAAGAGTACGTTGCCGTAGACCAGTCTGCTGCTGACGAGGACCTGTGTCACCGTTCTTCTTATTTCGGTCGGGATCCACTTGTAGATCCTGCGGAGCATGCGGAGGGTGTTGTAGCAGGAGGAGGAGATGGCGTTGACCTGTTTAGCCATGGAGAGGGAGGAGTCGAGGATAAATGCTAGGTTGCGTGCATGGTCGGTGGGTGTTGGTGCTGCTCCCAGTGTGGTCGGCCACCAGGAGTCGTCCCAGACTGAGGGAATGGGTCCGAGGATGAGTACCTCTGTCTTGTCCGAGTTCAGCTTCAGACGGATGTTCCTCATCCAGTCGGCGACGGCCTTCATTCCCTCGTGGAGGTTGGTTTTGGCGCGGTGTGTGGGTCCTTGGTGAGGGAGAGGATGAGCTGGGTGTGGTCGGCCTAAGAGATGATGTTGAGGTCGTGATGGCAGGCCACTTGTGCGAGGGGGGCCATGTAGATGTTGAACAGTGTCGGCCTGAGGGAAGTGCCCTGGGGGACACCGCAGATGATTTTGGTGGCTTCGGATCGGAAGGGTGCAGCGCACTGAACTGACTGTAAATGCCAGCCCAGTGGGACTGGGAGCAATAGTGGCACAACACAAAGCAAGAAAAGATTCCCCAAGACACATGGTGGCATATGGGAGCAAAAGTATATCAAATGTGGGAGAAGGATACTCCCAGCCGGAAAAAGAGAGCTTGGTGGCAGTGTGGGCGTGTGGACGCTACCACATGGTCATCCACAGAAAGCTGTTCAAAATCATAACAGATCACCAAGCACTGGTAACAACATGCGGACACCGAAAAAGAATGAGACCGCCCAGGATAGAGAAGTGGGGGACAATGCTGATGGATCACAACCTCAAAAGGATACACAAGACGAGGAAGGAACACAAGACAGCAGACGATATACCAAAGCAAACCCTACCACAAGTGTCCCAAGTGACAACCACGGCGGAGGAACATCTAAACTTTGCACTGAAGCGTAACACACCGGCAACGATAACAATGAAAGAACTAGAACAAGAGACAAAACAAGACATCACCATGCAGACCATAATGAAGGTGACCACACAGCAAGGGTGGAGGCACCCCAACAACAACAACAACAGCAGCTGGAAAAAAGATGTAGTGAAGGAAGAGCTGTTGGTGTTCAAAAAGATTAGTGAAGAACTATCAGAAAGCGAGAACGGAATAGTGACGAAAGGCACCAGGATAATAATACCACGGACGCTGAGAAGAAGGACAGCAGAATTGGCACATGAGTCACATAGAAGGACTGTGGCAACAAACAAAATGGAGCGAGGAAAAGTATGGCTCCTGAGATTTGACAACATGGGAGAAGAAAGTGTGAGGCACTGTCACATCGGCCAAATAACGGGGCCCACATCAAAGCAGGAGCCACTGCAAGTGTCCGCATTTCAAAAAGCAGCATGGACAGAGCTGGCAGCTGATTTCTACGGGCATTTGAAAGCAGGACATTACCTACTGGTAGTAATAGATGAATTATCCAGATATCTCATCGGGAGACAAGTGGAATCAACATCAGCCAACGCAACTTTGCCAGCTCTGGATGACATATCGGCAGCATGGGTGTCACCGCAAACACAACAAACAGACAATGGACCACCATTCTTCAGTGACGAATGCAAAAGGGTCATGGAGTACCTTGGGAGCAACGATCGACAAATAGCGTCTCTGTGGCCGAGAGAGTCAATTGGACAAGCACTATGTCAGGTGCTGAGAAACTGTCAAAACACCCCTCACCGCCCCACAGGAAGATGCTCTGCGGAGCTGGTGCTGGGGCGATCAAGTAGAACGAGGCTGTCCCAAGTGAAAGAAGTGGAAAGGATGGAACAAAAAGACATAGCTGAAAGGGACAAAGAAGCGGAAACAAGAATGAAGGCATATGTTGATCGGCAGAGACATGCAACAGATGCAAAAGCGAGAAAAGGAGACACCGCGCTAGCTCGACAAAGACAACCACGGAAGTCAGACCCACTGACGGTAATGGAAGTGGAAGGGCAAATGAAAACGGCGTCAGCAGGACAATACCACATCACCAGGAGTGAGTCATACTCTAGAGAATTAAAGACAAAAGAAGAGGAGCGGCCGAAACGTGGGCTGAAGAAAGACGCCCAAGGGAAAGCAGCACAAGAGGATTTAAGAGAACAAAGACCAAAAAGAGAAGGCAAGAAGCACAAGAGACTGATTGAGGAGATACAAAGAAACGGAGACCTGTGGACACACTTTTTCCGTATATCAATGTCTATCTCTCTCTCTCTCTCTCTCTCTCTCTCTCCCTCTCTCTCTCTCTATACCTCTCCAGCATCATCAGCAAATACTGTCAACATGAAAGCGGGTGACAATGTCCAGTTGAAATGTACCAAAGATTTGTCTGTATGTAACAAAGATTTGTTTGCGACAAGGGGGGAGGTGTAGTGACCTGACAGATGGGCGACTGGGCGACTGGACAGGAGGGGACACTAGGACCCTGTGGGTCATGAGGGAGGTGACCAGGTCACCGGACACCACATCCTGTTAGGGGACTGGAAGGGGACGGACACACAAGGAGGACTGAGCAAGGGGACGGATGTGCTGTGGCATGCTGCTGCAAACATAATAAAGAACATCATGTACACTCACCTGAGTCCCGTGTGTGGTGTACCGGCAGTCCATCCACAAGGACACGACAGGTGGGAGGCGGACTCTCTGGGTTCTGCCGGAGAGGAAGGACGGGGTCCAGTCAAGGGCTTTCTCTTGGATTCCAGCTTCTAAGAGACGTGTCTTTAGAGTGCCAAAGCAGACCGTGTCGAAGGCGGTCGACAGGTCCAGGAGGATGAGGGCTGATGTTTCGTCATTGTCTAGTTGGCTCCTGATGTGGTCTGTGGCGGCGATTAGGGTTGTCTCAGTGCTGAGGTTTCGTCTGAATCCGGACTGGGAAGGGTCCAAGATGTTGTTTTCTTCCAGGAGGCGGGCCAGCTGTCTTTTGACTATTTTCTCGATGACCTTTGCTGGGAACGGGAGCAGGGAGATGGTCCGGAAGTTCTTGAGGTCCTTGGGGTCTGCCTTGGGCTTCATGAGGAGGGCGTTGATTTCGGCATGTTTCCAGCTTTCTGGGAATGTCGTTGTTTTGAAGGAGATGTTGATGACCTTCCTCCGTAGTTGGGGTGCGATGGCTGCGTCTGCTTTGTTGAATACGTGCTGTGGGCACGGGTCTGACGGAGATCCTTAGTGGATGGAGTTCATGACCTTGCGTGTCTCGTCGTTGTTGACATTGGACCAGGAGGTCAGGCGGATGGCACTGTTGACAGGGGAGGTGGGATCTGACGTAGTAGGGGCGGTTGTGGGTTTAAAGCTGTCGTGGATGTCAGCGATCTTGCGGTGGAAGAAGATGGCTAGTGAGTCGCACAGTTCTTGAGAGGGTGGGATGTCATTGGCATTGGAGCTGGGGTTGGAGAGTTCCCTTACGATGCTGAAGAGCTCTTTGCTGTCGTGTGCGCTGTTATCCAAGTGGTCTTTGAAGGAGGATCTCTTGGCTAATCTGATGAGGTGGTGATGTCTTCGGGTGGCGTCCTTGTGGGCTGCGTGGTTGGTCCGTGTGCGTTCGTGGAGCCATATGTTCTCCAGTTTCTGGCATTCACGTTTGGAGGTCTGGAATTCGTCGGTGAACCAGGTGGCTCTCTTGTTGGCTTGGTTGTTGGAGGGTTTCTTGAGCCGGGCGAGTGTGTTTGCGCAGTCGTCGATCCACTGTCTGAGGTTGCGAGCTGCGGTGTCTGGGTTGGTGGGGTCGGTGGGTGGGTTCTGGGCGAGGGTGGTGATCAACCGGTCTTTGGTGACTTTGCTCCAGCAGTGGCGAGGCAGCTGTTGACTGCGGTGGTGCGTGGTTGGTTTCTTGAAGGTGAAATGGATGCATCTGTGGTTGGTCCAGTGGAGTTCGGTGGTGTGGTTGAAGGCGACGTGGTGCCTGTGGAGAAGACGGGGTCCAGGATGCGGCCGGCGGCATGGGTGTGTGCGGTGACGAGTTGTTTGAGGCCGAGGTTGGCGAGGTTGGCGATCAGGGTGGCGGTGTTGGCGTCGTTGTTGTTTTGGAGGTTGAAGTTCATGCCCCCAAGGAGGATGTAGTCCATGGAGGCGAGTACGTGGGTGCTGGCGAGGTCGGCAAAGGGGTCTGTAGATGAGTGTTCCTCTGAGGGTGGTGTTGGGGTCGGTGTGGATCCGGAAGTGCAGGTGTTTGGCGGCATTGAGGGTGTCATCCGCGTGGGTGGCGACCTTGAGGGTGGACTTGTGGACGATGGCTATTCCTCCTCCGGTTCCGTTGGCGCGATCCCTGCGGATGATCTTGTATCCGGGATGGCTATAGCGATGTCGGGCGCTGAGGAGTCGTTCCACTAGGTCTCGGTCAGGAAGGCCACGTCTGGGGCAGAGGTGTCAAGCAGATCCCAGAGCTCGACGGCGTGTTTGCGTGCGGAGCGGGTGTTGAGGAGTATGCAGCGGAGGTGGTTGGGTACAGTCCTTGAAGGTTTGGTGGTTCTGTCGCTGGTGTAGCTGCAGGTGCGGCAAGAGAAGGGTCCGTGGGTCCGTTTTGGGGCGGCCTGGAAGCAGGTGTGGTTTCGGCCGGCATTAAGTGCGTGGAGGCTGCTGGCGTCGTAGTGGAGTCTGGTGTTGTGGCATTCGCGGGGTGCAGGGGTTCTGACGCTAGGCGCGGTCCAGGCGCAGACGGGCGCAGATGGGCTTGCCTTAGGTGTGCCTGCGGCGCGCCAGCTCTGCGCCCACGCAGCTGCCTCCATTTGAAGGGTAGTTGGGAGGGCGGAGTAGCTGGGAGGCGGGAGGCAGGGGTTAAGCGAATGGGCGCGGGGCGGGGCTGCAGGGGCAGCAGCGGCGAGAAAGCAGGCTGTGGGCGGGGGGGGCAAGGGAAAAACAGCACCTTGGAATGGGCAGCAGGAATGTCTTGAGGCAGGAGCGAGGGTCAGGCACAAGGGCTGGTGCAGCTGCAGTGGGGGGGAGAGACCTACCAGGCAAGGTCAAGGGTCGCTCTCCTCACCGCGCGCTGTCTCCAGATTTAAAGGGAGCAGGGGAGCGGAGTAGCTGGGAGGCGGGAGGCATGGGTTAAGCGAATGGGCGCGGGGGTGGGGCAGCAGGGGCAGCAGCGGTGGGAAAGTGGGCTGTGGGCAGGGGGCCGAGGGAAAAAACGGCGCCCGGGAATGGGCAGCAAGAATGTCTTGAGGCAGGAGCGAGGGTCAGGCACAAGGGCTGGTGCAGCGGGGGGGGGGGGGGGAGCGACCTACCAGGCAAAGTCAAGGGTCGCTCTCCTCACTGCGCGCTGTCTCCAGATTTAAAGGGAGCAGGGGGGAAGAGTAGCTGGGAGGCGGGAGGCAGGGGTTAAGCGAATGGGCACGGGGGGGCAGGGCCGCAGGGGCCGCAGGGGCAGCAGCGGTCGGAAAGCGGGCTGTGGGCAGGGGGGGAAGGGAAAAAACAGCACCCAGGAATGGGCAGCAGGAATGTCTTCAGGCAGGAGCGAGGGTCAGGCACAAGGGCTGGTGCAGCTGCAGCGGGGGGGGGAGCTCCTACCAGGCAAGGTCAAGGGTTGCAAGGTCAATAGGCATAAAGCAAGGTCAATAGGCATAAAGCCAGGGGAGACAACAGGTTACTTCAAAATTGAAGTAAAAACATTTCTGATTAACAAATGGTTCACCTAAGATCATACCCTGTGTCTCTTGAGCTTTCCTTTGTATATTCTCTTTGTTGATCATGACCACTATCTTGATGATCTCCTGTGGAGGTCCTGTTCCTCAATTTGATATTCTTCTCTGATTGTATTTATATTGTATTTGTGTTTATTCTTGCGTCTTTGCCTGTTTCTTACTTGTTACTCCTCCCCCTCTAAAGCTCTCTGATACCCTCAAGGATCATGTTCGCGCTATATAGAACTTGATAAATAAATAATTAGGACACGAGAGGTAATAAGAGGGAGAAGAGCAGAGAGAGGATGAGCTCCAGAAAGCAGTTGGCCCCCAAGCATTGTACAGGGGCAAGATTTGAAAATAAGGAAAAACTTTGACAGGCACAAGAGAAAAAATCAGTACCCAGAGTTAGGGGTGCAGCTTATGGTAGCATCTGAAAGCTCGACAATAAAAAACATTGAAGTCATGGACAGGACAAGACCAACACTGGGGAGTGTGAGCAGAATGAGTACACAAACCAGAAGAGATATTGGGCAGTACATGGTGCTGAAACACTAACGAACAGGATAAAATGGAGGAAAGGGTCACTGAAATGTCAGGGTCAGTTTCAGTATCACACAATAACCAAATGCGATAGCAATAAAATTTGCAATTGGAGCAGTGCACACTTTAGATGAGAGTTTTGACAAGTTCCATTGAGTACAGGGACCCTCTAAGAATCCGAACACAGCTATGGAACACCCAGGAAACAAGCCCATGAGATGCATCAGAACTGTAATTTCACAATGGGTTGCAGGCCAGGACCAAGATGTGAGATTATTCAATTCAAATCAATTCAAATAATCTTTATTCGGATATAAATATCCATAAAAGTACATGTCAAAAAATACCAGCATACAGATTATTATAAAAAGCACAAATGCGTGATTATAACTGTGGGAGGCAGTCCCAGGTAAGGACTGAGCGCAATAGCCGAGCTGCGATGGAGGGGCACAGTAGTGGATCAATGATGCCATGGTGAAGGTTGGGTTTTAAGGTGTTTTTTTTCCCTGACATGGATTTTCAGCTGGTGCTACAGGTCAGTGCTGAGATGCGGTACCACAACTATTGACAGTTGAGCTTCCCATTACTGGAGTATAAACAGGGCCACTGGAATTATGCGATTGTGCGGCCAGTACGGTTTTCGCATAATTATTGATCTGGCGCACATGCCACAAAATCCATCATATGTTACATAATCTGCAGATTTGAACAACAAAATATATTTGTTTCTAGCTCAAACGTTACTCAAAATTTGTTTCCAGCTCAAAAGTTCCTAAAAACACAGCGACATGTGCGGCTGTGCAGTGGGAGGCCATTTGCAAAGGTTGGGTGGTCACCTTTCTGTTGCTTGTAGGCAGATGTTAAACTGGTACCAATAAAGTGCAACCTAAGCCCATAGAGTGTTACCCAGTGTACAAATGGCAAACAAATGAAATAAAACGATCACAAACTGTGCTGCATTACGTCACATCATTTTCCTTTTCTTGCTGCATAATTTAGTAGTCTCTGCCGCATAATTTGGCCCTCTCCAGCTGCATAATTCCAGTTGCCCTGAGTATAAGGTTTGCAGCAGCTAAGGATCGAGGTACACTGACAGAGCAGATGCTGCCAGTACTACACGGATCTCGGTACTTGACTGACTGTCATGGTATTCTGTGGGTCTGGGCTGGCTTGTTTTGCAAACTCTGTCCCCGGGGCCTTGTGGGATGCAGCCAGTGATGCTGTGAAGATGGGAGGCAAGAAGAAAGGCGGTCTATTTTTAGAGGCTGACAGTTTGAGAACCCTCAGCACAGCGCTGAGCCCGCGGAGCCTTTGAAGAGGAGCTTAGCATGCCTTCAGTAGGGGAGCATCAAAAACTGCAGATCAAAAAAAAAAGACATGAAGGCCTAACCTCCTGCGCCCCTCTCGGCAGAGAAAAATGCCGACAGACAGAGCGAGCCTTAATAAGAAGAAGAAGTCTGGAGGAGAGCGAGGGCACCAGGGAACCTTCTGGAAGCACAGCGTCTCGATGAGCGTCAGAAGGGGGAGGGGCAGCGTGACTTCAGGGCAATGCGTCCTCCATACAAGGACATGCACGACACTTACTTCCCCACATACTCTGAGGGTAAAAAGAAGACCTGAATGCAACACAAGAAGAAAAGGCAGGCCTGGTCCTAGGAGACTCTTCAAACGCAGTCCAAAGGATGGCAAGAAATGTCTGCGTATGAGTAAAAGAAAAATGGGGCCATGTTCCAGAAACTTTGCACTGCGGCACAAAAAGAAACACTGTTATGCTGCTTGTTTAATAGAGAATGAAGCAAACAAAATATATCTTACTGCCTTTTGTGCCAGGGCAAAAGTGAATGTGTGTGGTTTCTGGAACAATAGATAAACCTATAGAACTCTCCTGTTTGCCTTTAACTCTTTCCATACTTGGGTAACGGGTCTAGCTCACTTCCATTCTTTAGCATTGCTGATATCTCCAAGACGGCTTTTGCACCTTACAGAACATAAATATCGAATAGCCTATGCACTCATACTGATACGGTTGAATGAATGCAAGTGACTAGAGAGTAAAAGCCATATTACAAAATAGAGACAAGAACACAAGCTTTAGTGTTGGAGAACATTTTGTTGCAGGTATTTTTTTAGATAGGCAAGTTCAACAGGCAACTTATAGGCAATCTGAGGGGGGCCAAAGAGGATAGGACCGATGCTGACCGCCAATGAGCACCCAGACTCACTCCATCAACTGCTATGCCTTTTGAGGGTTACCCAAATTCTGGACTCTATTTTTTCCTGCATCAGAACTCTTGCAGAGGTTGAGCATTAACAGACAAACCCCCAGTTGCTCAGGTCTACAACTGCCATGGGACTAATGGGGCTCCATCGCTTTCATCCCTGTATCCTGCCATAAAGACTCCCAGGGAGTTGGCATAAAGCACCTCCTTTGGGCTCCTTTCCTTGCTGTGGAGTCTCCTTCGTTATGGCGGAGGAGAGTTGCCCCACTGCTGGAACCAGCAGATGGAAACATCAAAAATAAATTATAATAAAACAATTTTACTATCGTTTTATTTTTAATCATGGCGCCGGAGCCATGTTTTGATGACGGGCCATCCTTTGACAGCAGCAAAGCATGGCGGAGGGCACTGTAAGTGCGCATGTCAGTTTGGCCGGGTGTCTTAGGATGGCCAAACCATCATGCGCGCTTAGAAATGCTACTGACTCCTATCTCAGCTGTGTTGCACAGATGGGTAGAGACCAGCAGGCAAAGGCTCCCAGTCCCTATGGGAGCGTAAAACCAGCACGCAGTGCCCAATCCTGTCACTTCTTTCATGCTGGGTAATAGCATTTTCAGCATGAGGGTAGCATTTGGATTGGCACAGGGGGTTCTGGGAGTCTGTGGACCAGGGGCAGCAGAGGAGCACCGAGGTGGTGAGGCAGCGGGAGGCAGGTAAGTAACCTTTAATTACTTTTATTATTGTCCCCCGCGATGCTCAGCCGCTTTTCGCTAATCGCAGCCACCACGGCTCCCTTGGTTGCTTTCTGCACCAAAATCCTTAGGATCTCCTTGTAATTTTGCCAAACCACAGAGGTGGTCACCGCCAGCTCTGAGCCAGCCACTCCCCCCACCCAAATTGCCTTACCTATTTGCTGTGTTCCTTTACCAACAGCCTGCTTCTTTAAGTGCCGTCTGTAAGTCCAAAAGGAATATATTGTTATATATATATATATATATTGTTGTCCTCTTCAGAGAAATAGACCTCATCTTCCCCACAATAGCCCTTTGTATGAACATTGATCAGGCTATGCCTTGTAAAATTAAAGCCTCTTTGCGTTGTAAATTTCCGCATAGAAGTGTTTATTCAACTGTGGTAGAGTTCATTTGCAGCTTCTGACCTGGCCCCATGCCATAAACGGTGAGAAATTACCATGCTATCTCACAAGACCCCAATAATCTACCGATATCAACCATTGTTTCCTGTTAGAATAAATCAGTGCTTAATTTGAGATGATGGTTTCCAGTGCTCAGCACCAGCACCTAATGGTCAACACCAGTCCTTGTGAAAGCTTGCCACAAGGTGGCACTGTCTAGCTAATTTAGAGAAGAACACAACAGTTAATTGTTACTTCAATAGACATTCAAAATTACTATTACCTGTCGCCTAAGCCATTTGTATAGCTATGGAGGACTGAAATAGTCCGAATTGTCCCACTTGTAGGAGTGTGAGGGTTAGTAGTTGGTTTGGTGCTGTCATTGGCAGCACTGGCAGGGGCAATGGGTGGAACAAGCTGCAGTGGCCCCCTGACGAGAGCCCTGGCACTTATTTCTTTGCAAATTAAGAACTAGAATGAATAAACATGTAATAGGGTACCGTGCCACATTAGAATGAAAGAAGAAAACACTGGATTACAAATAAATATAAAATGGTGCCCTAGTCACGTTACGACCCCTCCCCTATCCCAAACACCCACCACACCCCAGAAGCGACTTCACCCGACCTGACGGATGGGTGGTAAGCCCCACTTCTCCAGCTGCACTAATGAATTACCCCTACTATGACAGTCAATGGGGGAGGGGTGTGTGATAGAGCAGGGGAATATGGTGCTTTTGTGTGATAGAGCAGGGGAATATGGTGCTAAGCCCCTGCTTGCAAAATGCTGTGTTCTGCGCAAAGAGGGCAGCCCCATACTCGTGCATCACTGATATATTTTACTAGGTGGATCTTCACACCTTCCATGCTAGTGCACCAGAGGTATCTTTTAAGGGGTTATAATACTTGTACATCATTGATATCACCCACTGGGCCCTTCACAGCTTCCACAGTGGTGCATTATGTGCCTGTGGCGCCTGTCATTCTTCTCCATTAACGAGCTACATCCCTATGGGACCTTTACACCTTCTATGTTATGTTATGTTATGTTAAAAGAATTTGTACCGCGCACGTTCACCGAAACGGTTTCTTGGCGCTCATAACAGATACGGCGGTCACGGGCAGGAGTATCACTCATATGCTGCTGTAAAAAGGAACGTCTTCAGTGTCCTACGAAAGCATTCATAGGGAAGACAGTGCCGAAAGGAGGAAGGGAGGGAATTCCAAAAGGTAGGGGCTAAAAAGGAAAAACGGAGACCACCGTGTTTCTTACGATGAATTTGGGGAATACACAAGAGATAATCAGCAGAAGAGCGTAGGTTGCGAGTTGGTATATACCGCTTCAGGTTGGATGAAATGAAGGCAGGAGCAAGATTGTGAAGGGCTTTGAAGATAGTGTATCCAAGTTGGAAGGTACAACGTTTGGCCACCGGAAGCCAATGAAGACTCCGAAGAAGTGGTGAAACGTGCTGGTGCTTTGGCTGATGGAATACTAGGCGGGCGGCCTGATTTTGTATCAGTCGTAACCTCTGGAGTTGATAAGAGGGAATCCCTACGTATAGGATGTTAGCGAAGTCAATCCTGGAGTGCATACAGTGCATCGCTGCTATCTTCCTTATATCCCAATGTAGCCTTTGCACCTTCTATACCTGTACATCGCTGGTATCTTCCTTATGTCCCTATGTTCCTTTGCGCCTTCTATACCTGTACATCGCTGGTATCTTCCTTATATCCCAATGGGCCTATGCAGCTTCTATACCTGCACATCACTGGTATCTTCCTTATATCCCTATGTGCCTTCATACCTTCAATACCTGTACATCACTTGTATTTTCCTTATATCCCTATGGGGCCTATGCACCTTCTATACAGTACATCGCTGGTATCTTCCTTATATCCCTATGGGCCTTTATACCTTCGATACCTGTACATCGCTGGTATCTCCCTTATATCCCTATGGGCCTATGCACCTTCTATATCTGTACATCGCTGGTATCTCCCTTATATCCCTATGGGCCTATGCAGCTTCTATACCTGTACATCGCTGGTATCTTCCTTATGTCCCTATGTTCCTTTGCGCCTTCTATACCTGTACATCGCTGCTATCTTCCTTATATCCCAATGGGCCTATGCAGCTTCTATACCTGCACATCACTGGCATCTTCCTTATATCCCTATGTGCCTTTATACCTTCAATATCTGTATATCACTGGTACTTTCCTTATATCCCTATGGGGCCTATGCACCTTCTATACAGTACATCGCTGGTATCTTCCTTATATCCCTATGGGCCTTTATACCTTCGATACCTGTACATCGCTGGTATCTCCCTTATATCCCTATGGGCCTATGCACCTTCTATATCTGTACATCACTGGTATCTTCCTTATAACCCAATGGGCCTTTATACCTTCGATACCTGTACATCGCTGGTATCTCCCTTATATCCCTATGGGCCTTTGCAGCTTCTATACCTGTACATCACTGGTATCTTCCTTATATCCCTATGGGCCTTTATACCATCGATACCTGTACATCACTGGTATTTTCCTTATATCCCTATGGGGCCTTTATACCATCGATACCTGTACATCACTGGTATCTTCCTTATATCCCTATGGGCCTTTATACCTTCGATACCTGTACATTGCTGGTATCTCCCTTATATCCCTATGGGCCTATGCACCTTCTATAGCTGCACATCACTGGTATCTTTCTTATATCCCTATGGGCCTTTGCAGCTTCTATACCCTTACATTGCTGGTATCTTCCTTATATCCCTATGGGGCCTTTATACCTTCGATATCTGTACATCACTGGTATCTTCCTTATATCCCTATGGGCCTTTGCAGCTTCTATACCCTTACATTGCTGGTATCTTGCCATCGGGCTATCACAATTTCCTTGCATGTAATTTGCACCTACCATACTGGTACATAGTTGGTATCTCCCTATGGGGCTGTCCCACTCTCCTTAATTGTGCATCACTGCTATCTGCCCAAAGGGCGTTTACACCTTCCACACTTATGCATCACTGATAGCTCCCTAGTGGCGGGAGTTTCACATCTACCATACTAATGCAGCACTCACATGGCTCTCAAAGGCATTTACACCTCCATACCTGTGCAGTAGTGATAACTTCCTAAGAGCAGGGTCTTGACACCTACCATTGTTACACTTGGCTAATAGCACCATGGGCCTTCTCACCTCCCATACTCCTGCCTGACTAGCATCACACACAGGGCCCTGTTCACACCTTCCATTCTTGTGTCTCCCTGGTAACTCCATCAGGCCAGTAACTGTAGCTGACGCATCTCATTTGACTTCTTCAGCTGTACCTGTCAGAAAAGGGCTAAACCCAGGCCAGGGGATATGAGCAGTGTCCTTCATGCTGTGTCCTCCGACTCTGTCACCATGAGGCCCTTTCAACACGGTAAGCCAGGCCTTCAGTCCCTGCAGTAACTGATAACTGTGAAGTGGTGCATGCAGCCTATGGGAATATGTATTTGTTGCTACACGTTCTAGAGTTGTCCAGCTCATACGCTAAACCATTAGGACATGCTTTTTTTTTTTTTTACAGTTTTTGATATAGCGCAAACTTGACTCAAAGGTATAAGAGCGCTTTACATGAGCACCAGCTGCATTGCAGACAGACACATTCATTTTTTTAGGCACTGGGAGATTAAGTGATTTGCGCAGATCCACAAAATGCTTGCGCGTCCTTGTCAAGACTCACTGTTCTCATTTACGTAAGCGCTATGAAGTAACCAAAAGCATATACATAGCACATTACACAACCCCTCAATATATGAACGTACTGACGACTGATTACAACACACCAACTTAACCCACGGGCTAACTCAACGATAAAAGAGAATCGTGGGTCACAAGTTACGTCAGAAATCACAAAAAAGTATGGTAAATCCATCAAAAGATTTGCATCTGAACGTATGATAAGCTTTCTAGATCACATAGAGCAATAAAGTATTAGAATTCAATAAAATTACATTGTCTAAGGTACAGTCTCTTTATTCCATAAAGCAAAGCAGGTAGGGGTGTCATGGGTGAAAATGTTGCTCAAACAGCAGGTAGTTTAGTTCCTAAATTTGTTTTTGTTTTTTTTAAAGCAGAATTTGTCCTGATTGGTGGGCGGGGGGGGGTGGGGCTGGAGTTCCATGCCTTTAGTGGACTTCCTCTGAAAGGCTGTTGAAATGGCATTTTTCTGGAATCTATAGAAGGGAGCAATCTTTTATCAGCGCTCCGAAGGCATTTGGTGTTCTGTGGTGTGCCGTTGTATGGGGTATTCTGGTCAATTTATAGATACTCCTGCATTTTGAGGGTGATCTTGCCTGGTGTGACATGCTCAAACCTTTTAGTCCCTGAGGCCAAGTTTGCGGCAGTGTGTGGGACTACTTTGGGGGAGCCAAGTGCATTCCGATGGATGCTAATGGGTCTTTTGCTATAATCTATTCTAGATCATATTACAGCTTGGAGCCTCAAACGTCATCTGTTGGCATAAAAAATGTGATCATTGTAAAGATTCTGATTTGATTCTGAGCATCCTCAGCCATGAAATGTGTTTGATGTAAAGTTCATATTTTTGTGCACCATAAAACCCTGGGATTTGGAGCATTCAATACGGATGGTTTGCAGTCAAGAATGTTCAGTGTGTCAGGTGCACCATGGTGAGACTGCATCTTCAAACCTCCTTCCAAAGACCAGTAGAGTGAACCAGGGATGGTTAGTGGCTGACCAGTTGAGACTTCACTCACAGACCTCCTTCCAAAGATCAAAAGAGTGAACGGATGATGGTTAGGGGCAGAAGGTAGGGGCTGCCTTGAAAAGACTTCACTCACAGACCTCCTTCCAAAGATCAGAAGAGCAAACAGGTGATGGTTAGGGGCTGCCTGGGTGAGACTCCACTCACCGACCTCCTTCACAAGATCAGAGGATTGAGCGGATGATGGTTGGGGGTCGCCTGCCCCGGGAGAGGCTTCACTCACAGGCCTTCTTCCCAACAGCACAAAAGTGAACTGGTGATGGTTAGGGACTTCCTGGAGAGACTCATCTCACCAACCTCCTTCCTAAGATCAGAAGAGCGAACAGGGGGTGGGTAGGGACCTACTGGAGAGACTCATCCCACCAACTTTCTTCCTAAGATCAGAAGAGCGAACGGGTGATGGTTAGGGGCTGCTGGTTAGGGTCTTGCTGGGACAGACTACGCTCACAGCAGGCACGGCCCGTGCAGGGCGTTATACCGGGGCGGTGACGTCAGGTGGGGGAGGGTCAGGGTGGGGGGTTGTAAAATGCGGGATATGGACCATTACAGGTAAGTACCGAAAAAAAAAAAATAACGAATTTCGGTACCTGCCCTGTATCGCCAAATGTGATGCAGCGTGGGCAACAAACTGTGTTTTATTTATTTTTTCGGTACCAACCTGTAATGATCCATATCCCGCATTTTACAACCCCCAACCCTGACCCTCCCCCGCCTGACGTCACCGCCCCGGTATAACGCCCTGCACGCGCCGTGCCTGGCTCACAGACCTGCTTCCCAACATCAGAAGAGAGAACATTGATGGCTAGGGGCTGCCTGGGAGAGACTCCAATCACCAACCTCCTTCGCACGACCGGAAGAGTGAACTGGTAATGGTTAAGGGTTACTGGTTAAGGACTGCTTGAGAGAGACTTCACTCACAAACCTCCTTCCCAAGATGAGAAGAGTGAATGTTCTGAAAAATGTAGTGGTTTGTGTAGGGTACAAAAGATAAAGTAGGTAATTGATTCTGTTATGGAGCACCAAAGGGCATTGTACCTCTCACTACCTGCTGTGAAGAAGTGATTGAAATTGTTGTGAGGGCCAAGTCCGCCAGGGCAGCAATGGTGACAGGGGGTAAGAGTTTTGCTGAGCCGATATGTTTGTGATTCGTGATATGTACAGACCATGCTACGAGTGATGGGCTGCGAGGGAAACCATAGAATAGACTTTGATATTTGCCTTACAATCTTTTAGGTTATGATCTATCTTATACCACTATTTATGTTACATTATGATCTGTTTTGTTATGTTATGAACTATGATATGCTACGATCTTTATTAGTTTATTAACTGTTTTATTGGTATGTCTTGTTATGTTATGATTTATGGAATGTTTTGTCTTATGATCTGTCGTGTTATGATGTATGCTATTTCATGATCTATACTTTTCCATGTAACTGTCTATGTTATGTTATATGGTCTACTCTTTCATGTGTTCCATGGTATGCTCAATATTATTTTCTATATTATGATATTAACAGTTAGGTAATATTGTGTTACAGTCTATGGGCCTGATTTATAGTTTGGCGGACAGGTTACTCCGTCACAAACGTGATGGACATCCCGTATGACAAGTGTCATAGGATATAATGCACTTGTAATATGGTAGATGGGATATTCGTCACGTTTGTGATGGAGTAACCCGTCCACCAAACTCTAAATCAGGGCCTATGTTATATTCTATACTGTGTTCCATGTTATGCTATTGATATGATATATGTTAAATAATATTATGTTCTATGTTATGTTATATGTTATGTTCTATGTTGTCCTTAAATGGTGTCGCTTATGAATCCCATTTTCATACTTTCATTGCAGGGAAGATTTGCCTCCTGAGATGAAAAAGCCGTATCAGCAGAGAGGTTCTTTTGAAATCTACCTATTTGCAAAACATCTTTAGATGTTAACTGAGGTGGTCCATTTCAAAAACAGAACGAGCAATGATTGAGGGATAAGCAGCACCATGCAGTGATTGGTGAATGAAGCAAACGGATCACAATTGGATTGGTTGCCATGCAGGGCAGTCACCAAAGATGATCCAGGATTAGAAATGGGTGTTAATGCCTGGATACACCTATAGCAATCCCATCATCTGCATGTGTGTCACTGACATAGTTGAAATATTTATGGTGGAATCTCAATATGAGTTTAGCCAGTGCATACATATAGTCATTGAAGAGCAAAGGGCGAAAGGCAGACCCCTGTGGGACCCAATAAATTGGTGCATGACGCAAAAATTTACAAATTGAAAGTGATGTTCTAGACACAAAGAAATCCCTCAGTATAACATACCTCTCAACTACATCACCTCCAGCTTCTTAATTAAGATCTTATGACTGATGGTGTTCAACGCTGTTGAAGAGTCCAGCAGATGGACATCACTGACAATATGCGTTTAGCAGTCAACAGACTATGTTACATAAGAGCAACTAGGTAAACAAGCATTTACAATGCAACGGTTTCGCCTTTGGAAAAGTTAGAGCTATTGGCATTGTAAATGACAAAATTTGTATTTATGTGTTGGTTTTGAAAACAGATAAATAAATGGCATTGTCATTTACATTGCCAATAGCTAAATAATTAAATAGATAATTAAAGTCCCATAAAAAAGGTCACGGTCAATAGCGGCCGAGTTTACTCACGTGTGGCATCAGCTTGTTCCAAAATTCGAAAAAAGGGGCAGATATACATGCCTCTTGCGCCACTTTTGCATCACTTTTAACATGGGAAATGTGACTTAAAGTGGAGCAAGGGGCTTGTAAATCTGCCCCAGAGTATTTAAGTGGGCATTTCCCTTGTAGGTATAACGCCTGGCTTTGCTAAAGATACATCCTGCCTGTTGCTTCAGGTCTTTAATGTAAAACCGGAAACCAATGACATGTTGGGCACTAACACGGGCTTCTATTCAGACGACCCAAACATGCGCACAACACGGCGAGCTGTGTGTGGGAATGGACATGTACATGTGCAAAATGACCATGCGGCACCTTCAGGGGTGGACTGAACAGATCCCCCAAAGGAGGTGAGTTTTGCAACGTCTAATTTTAACTTTTGCGCCTCTTCGATTTTCCACCCCCTATCATCTAGGCCCCCACTCACTAGGCACAATGATAGACAAAGGGACGTGTGGCACTAGGGTCAACGGGCGCTTGCCTACGGCAGTGCCCCATTTCTACGCTACCGGGGGTTTGTTGAATGTGACTCTACAGAGCTAAGTATATGGACAGCTTCATACATGGAGAGAACTCTACTGGGTGTCGGAGCTGTCTAACTCGTGCGTCCCGGTAATAAAGTTCCCAGTCGAGTAGCAGGCTATTAGCAAATCCACCTGGGCACTGGGGAGGTCGCAACCAGCCATGTTCGCCTCATCGCATCCGAGCACAGCCGGGCTCGCCGCAAAACGAAACCAACAGGGTCTAATTTTGGTTGGTAACAGTTACCCGGCACAATCCCTTCATACAGCCTTCCTCAAGATGCGGGTCTAAATGGGCCCTATTGGGATCCACTCATGACATGCCCGTGGCCAAAGGCTCGGTGGTGAATCATTTCACTCAGCTGCCTCGACCTTGCCACCCGCAAGACCGTGATTAATCAACCGAGGTTGCTGCGGGTCATTGAACCGGGCATCCTGCACTTCTAAAGCTGCCCCAGCGTGCAGAAGCCGGGGCGGAAGAAACCTGTCTGTGGGGCCGAAGGGCTCTCATGACACTCCCCCCGCAAATGCTGGCTCAACAAACGGAGGCATCAGCATCGCGTCCCTCGCTACTCCCCAGTACGCCCACTTGTGTAGATGGTGGGGAGAAATTCTACCCTGGCCCATCAGGGGTCGAACAAGTGACCGTAGGCCACACACTTGTGTACCGACACCTTTACCCGGACCAGCTCATTACGTACACCTCTTTGCATAGGGAGGCGAAGAACTGCGACGTCGCTCACCGCGCACTGGAGCTGCACCCTGGTGAGCCTTGGGCTAAGTCCTGCTAGTGTGCGCTCGCTGTCAGCCGCCCCCAGTTCAATGCTCCCATATGGGGGGCAAGGGGGGTGGGGGGCGTGCGCTGGTCCACGGCCAGAGCGATGGTAATAGTGTACTGGCAACGTAGTATCGCCCCCTCAGATCTGTAGCTTGAGAGAGACCCGGTCAATATTTGTTCCCAATTCTTGGAAATAGGAGCGGGCCCCAGCAGGATTTGAACTTGTGACCTGCATAGAACACACACGTTCCTGCACAGTTACTAAACCCACTGAGCAGCCAGAATGGAGCTGGTCGCCCTTGTAAATTGGGGGAATAGCGGGGTTAGGATAGCCTGATCGTCGAGAGGGCCGCAAACACAGCTACACAGACTAGCACCAAGCCTGGGGCCTCCTGTGGGGCCGGACAACAGGGTATGCAGTTGGGGCTGAGTACCACGCGGGCAATGCCGCAAGGTGGAAAAGAGGGGGGAGGCAGTGCCTGCACTCACCAGCCTCATTTATCCAGAAAGACACGCACTACGACCAGAGATGGCGTCGTGCCAGGCGACAAAGGGGTTGTTTAACTTAAATATCGTTATTCATAACTGCCATGTTATGCCGGACACTGTCTAAAAGCCCCTAATGTTCAGCACGCCGCTCAGGCCCTGAAGCCCTAGCATTGAAAGTTGTGAAATGAGGAGAGACCTGGAGTGAGGTGTCTCGAATCATTGTAAAGCTGTGAATGCAAATATAGTCTAAGGCTGGCATTAAGAGAGATACTATTGTGCAGCCTCGGGGGAGGGGTCTTTCTTGTCTCTTTCGCTATCGTACTTTTATCTCTTGGCCTGACAATGTCATCCTGGGTGGGCATTGGGGATCAAGTATAACTTTTACCACCACACAAAACCCTCCGCCCCTCTATCGTTAGCTGAGGGGCGTGTCCTGGCAAAAGTGATTCAAAGCAACAGCACTGCATCATCCGCACATGAGCAGCAGGAACTGGCACCCCCGCCCCAGACATAATGCGGACGCATCCCTCCCTACAACAAACAACACCTCCCCGGTAAGGGGCCTCAGGCTCACCAAACTTCCTGACGGCTCGGATGCCACCCGACACGAAAAGGTGTGTCCCGCTTCAAGAGGGAGGGCATGGCGGCCAGATAAAGTCACGCAAAAACTAGCCGACGCCCGTGGGGTTTTACTCTTAGCGGTCGGGCCCAGTGCGCTGCTTGCTGTCCTTTGCAGTATTGCTACTGGATCCCTCAGAGGGCTGTTAACGGGCTGGGCCATGCCTGGACGGTGGAACGAGGAGCTAGAGAAGCTCCGTCGTGTGCAAATGCGTGGACCGGGCTGCGCAGCATGAGGCCGGGAAGCTTGACCCCACCCCCAATCCCTAGCCTCAAACCCCAACCCCGCGGGCCTAGGGGAGGGCGGACCTGTGAGTTGCAACTGGGACGGGCCCCGCAATGGCCTATGTGGTGGGCCCTAGGGGCATTTTGGGTGATTAACTCACCTTGCTTCGAAACAGGACGACCTCAGGCACCGTGATCAGCGGCACTACCAGACGGCGTGACGGGCAGCTACTTGCCCGTGGCCAGCCAGTTATCGCTCACTGCCCCACAGCAAACCCAGTAGGGGTAGGGAATGTGGCCCGGGGAGGACGAGTTTCCCTGCCTGTGACCTCCTCTCACTCGCGGCACGCCTCACGAGGCACGAGGGGGGGACATCGGAGACCCTTGCAAGGCCTCAGCCAAGCTACCACCGGCCTCAGCAGGCCGCCATGCCCAGCTGCAACCCCAGAAGGGGGGAGCGGGCACGAGGGGGGCTATACACACGGACTCACCGAGTTCGTGCAGAGCGTCAGGCAGGCAGCAGGCTGATCGGTGGGTCAAAGAGGGAGGGGGGACGGGCACACGGAGAGCGGGAGGGGGGACACGGAAGAAGGCAGGACAGCAGCAAGCACTCACCAAAGGTCGGGGCAAATGACAAAATGAAAGGCGGCCAAAAAAAAATAAACACACAACACGCCCCCAGCCGCATGACGTGTCCAAAGGGGCTGGATGAGAAAAACATCCCAGGAACGCCCACGAGTCGCCTCGCAGGATGACGGACGCCTCTGTTTGCCAATGGCTAGCGTCCATTTATGGAGCTAGCCAATGGGAAACAGAGGCGGGACGAACATCCTTACTGTAACGCAAAAGCTTTCGCCCTGGGCGGGGCACTGCTTTGCAGTGCCCTCGCCAGGTCGAAACCTAAAAAGGATGCTCACAGCAAATCTAGCACATGCTTAGAATGAGCCCAGAAACCGATTATTGTCGAGAAGTTTCAAGTAGTCTGGAGAAACCAGACTCAAACATCTTTGTAACGTATAGCAGTTGTGGGGTAATGCAAAGGTTATTGGAGTTGTTCGCCTGAGTGTAGGTTTGTTCAAACGATAGCACGCATCTGCCTTTTCATACTCTGCCAACAAGAACCAGAGCTAAAAGAAGCATTCCATAGATGTTGCAGAATGTTTTGTCATCTAATATCATGTTATGGATGATATTTGTATAGTACTTCAGGCCAGTCAGAGGCATCGGTCTTAGAATAGCCATTGAAAAGGGGCTCAAGGCCGGTCCCTATGAGTTGCATAGTCTAGTCATAGTCTGGGCTGTCCATGCTCAAGCCCTACCTCTGGGTGAGATGTCTGGTTTCTTTCCCGACGCTGCTGGAGCCAGGTTTGGGACCAACAAATTATGCAGTATGCTAATCCTTATTCTGTCTATGTTCGGATATGGATTCACCTTAAGGGAGGCAACCAGGGGGCTCTGTCTTGCCACCTGATGTCCTGCAGTTCAGTGGCCTCGAGGCTTCGCTGGGCGCCTCATTGCTTAGCGCTCAGTTGTGGCGCTTGGGTGTGATTCTGCAGCGCTATTTTTAAACTTCCTCGTTTAATATTTTATTTATATATTACTTTCTTTCCCCTGCTTTTAAAGGGCTTCCACCTACCTGCACTATAATTGTGGCTTGCACCGCGCTTGGCGGGTCCCGGCTCCTGTGGGTGTGTGTTGCCGGCAGCTCCGTTTTCGCAGCGGCCATTTTGGGTGAGGGTGGTTTTCTGGCTCTGGGGTAAACGCTCTAGCGGTTTTGGCTATCGACCTCCTCTTAAGGGAGGCAACCAGGGGGCTCTGTCTTACCACCTGATGTCCTGCAGTTCAGTGGACTCGAGGCTTCGCTGGGCGCCTCATTGCTTAGCGCTCAGTTGTGGCGCTAGGGTGTGATTCTGCAGCGCTATTTTTAAACTTCCTCGTTTAATATTTTATTTATATATTACTTTCTTTCCCCTGCTTTTAAAGGGCTTCCACCTACCTGCACTATAATTGTGGCTTGCACCGCGCTTGGCGGGTCCCGGCTCCTGTGGGTGTGTGTTGCCGGCAGCTCCGTTTTCGCAGCGGTCATTTTGGGTGAGGGTGGTTTTCTGGCTCTGGGGTAAACGCTCTAGCGGTTTTGGCTATCGACCTCCTCTTAAAGGGAGCCATACCTACGCGCAGCGGTAACGCGCAGCAGGAACGCCGGATCACCACCGGAGTCACGCCAGAGTCCAGCCCGTCTGCGCCCGTCAGCGTCCCGGAGGCGGGCGGAGCGGCGGGAAATCTGGACCTGGGGTGACCGTGCTCTTTCGGAGCAATCATGGTCAGTTATACATCTGCGCAACTCCGGTCCCTACAAAGGGTATCGTGTGGCTGCTTCAAGGTTTTCCCTGCTCGCTTTAGGGGCAAGTGCAAATGCCCTGGTTGTGGCTGGTCGAAAGGCGCTGGCCTACGGCCACCCCCTTACCGCGAGGTGGTCCCGGTGAAGCATCTTTGTATGCTATTAAACACCAGGTCAGTGCGTAGTCACGCTCAGGAGCTCTTTGACCTCCTGACTTTGGAAAAACCGGTCTGTCTGATGCTTACAGAGACCTGGTTGGGAGCCTCCTCCAACCCGGATATCGCCTCGGCGATCCCGTCACATTATAGCATCTATAGGCAGGACAGACCGGAAGGAAGGGGTGGCGGTGTAGCTATCGTGGTGAAGAACTCTGTTGTATGTTCTATTATTCCCACTGAGGCCATCAAAGAGTCTGAGTCCCTTGCCTTTTCTTTATCTTTGGCGCCGCATCAGTCAGTGAAAGGATTGTTAGTGTATAGACCTCCGGGTCCAGCAGGCACTTTTTTTTTAAGAACTCCAGTCTATTATGCTATCGCTGGCCATGAGAGCCGACTATTGCATTCTGGCCGGTGACTTCAACTTTCACATGGACGATGTGAAGGACCCAGACGTGATTAAATTATCTGATATCACGATTCCCCTGGGCTTAGCCCCCTTTCTCTTCGAACCAACTCATGACAAAGGCCATACCCTGGATCAGGTCTTCTCGTCCTCCCCCATAGAGGTGACGGCACTTATGCCGGTTCTTTGGACTGACCATCGCCTGGTTCAGTTTTATATACTGGGCAATGAGAAATCCCGGAGTTGTGCCCCTAGGCAGTTTGGATTAGCGACAAGGGCATTGCACCAGGTGACTCCAGAATTGCTGTCTAAAGCACTGTGTGAACATCCCTGCCCTCTTACGGGGTTTTGGATAGGGACCTGGAATCCTTGCAGGCCTGGTTTGAGGATAGACTAAATGATCTGGCCCCATTGCGGCCTCCTCGATCATTACCCAAACGGGTTTCTGCCCCGTGGTTTACTGGTGCGCTGCTTGCTTCTCGCAGGCAGTGTAAGGTGGCGGAGAGGAATTGGCGAGCCGAGTACAACCCAGAGGCCAGACTCGAATATAGAACTAGGGTCAAAGCCTATCACCGAGCTATTCTTCTTGAGAAGAAAAGCTATTTTGCCAGGAGGATCGAGGATGCCTCGAACTCCTGTAAAGAGATCTTTTCGATCGTCAGGGAATATATCGCCCCGCGGTCGAATGCGGCCCAGTCTGTTTCCACCCAGAAGTGGGTATCGGATCTGGCATGCTTCTTTACAGCTAAAATCAAGTTGATACAGGAGTCTTTTCCACCGCGGCCGGCGGCTGCCTTGTCCGGCTCCGAGGTTGGTCTTGTTCCATCGGTCCCCTCGGGGCCTGTCCTGTCAGACTTTCCGCCTATCTCAACTGCCTTGTCTTTGACACTTTTGGCCAATCTCAAATCTGGATCGCCGCTAGATCCATGCCCGGCCAAATTTTTGGCGAAGATGGCGGAGGTAGTTAACCCGCTGGTCAACCCTCTCCTGAATCTCTCTTTGAGCCAAGGCGAGGTCCCTCTGGCGTGGAAGCAAGCCATGGTCATTCCCCTTATTAAGAAGCCCGGTCTGGCTCCTGAGGTCTTGGCCAATTACAGGCCTATATCTCTTCTTCCTGTTTTGGCCAAGACCCTGGAGAAGCACGTGCACAGCGTGCTCTCCAATTTTTTGGAAGCTAACGATCTGCTCCATTCCACTCAGTCGGGCTTCCGCCCTAATCTGAGCACGGAGACGGCGCTGCTGGAGGTGTCTGAGGCCATCAAGGAGACGCTAGACTTGGGTGGGAGAGCTATGTTGATCATGCTCGATCTGTCGGCGGCCTTTGACACCGTTCCCCATGAGGGCTTGCTCATCAGACTTCATGAGATCGGTCTGAGGGGGACAGTGTTCAGCTGGTTTACATCTTTTTTAGCTGGTCGCCGACAAACGGTCTGGGCCTCCTTGGCTTCCGCTGAGATGCCGCCATTGGGAGTCGGAGTCCCGCAGGGCTCTGTATTGAGCCCGACTCTTTTTAACATCTTTATGACCCCTCTGGCGGCTCTGGCTGAGTCTTTCGGAGCCCAGATCGTATCCTACGCGGATGACACCCAGCTGCTCTTCACCTGCCGGAAAGGGGAGGATTTTGATGGAGAGAGTATCCGTGGGGCTGTTTTCAAATGGCTCCAACTGAACAGCCTCAAGTGCAACTCAGATAAATCGGAGGTACTCTTCTTTGGCTGTCAATCCGACCCGGACTGGCAGGTGTGGTGGCCTGCGGATATGTCTCCTCCAAGGCAGTCATCTCAGCTAGCGAAGAATCTGGGGGTTAAAGTTGACAACGGTCTGACCTTAAGATCTCAGATCCTTGCCCTTACGGGCACCTGCTTTGGACTTCTCCGTATGCTTCGGAAGTTTTTTCCGTTGCTTTCTGAGGATCACAGGAGGATTACGGTGCAGGCCCTGATCGGTTCAAGATTGGACTATGCTAACATCTTATATCTTGGCCTGCCCGAATACCTCCTGCAACGGATGCAGGTGGTCCAGAATGCGGCGGCGCGCGCCATCTTTGGTCTCCACAGGCGAGTTCACGTTTCCGGTCTGCTGCAGTCGCTTCACTGGCTGCCTATTCGGCAGCGGATAGCTTTCAAAACTCTGACCCTTGCGCATAAGGCCTTCTACTCCACTGGGGCCAAATACCTGCAGAGGAGGCTTATGCCATACCGTCCTTCTCGATCTTTGAGATCAGAGTCGAAGTTTCTCTCCATTGTTCCTCGGGTGAGGTGGGCCCGCTTGGGAGGCCGCTCTTTTATGCTCCGGGCTCCTCAGCTTTGGAACTCTCTCCCCTTCTCGTTACGTAGCAATCCAAACCTGCTATCTTTTAGGAAGGGCTTGAAAACCTGGCTTTTTGCCGCTTAGATTTTATTCTCTTCGATCCCTTCTTTCTTTATTGTGTTGTGTTTGTTCTCCAGGATGTTAATAAAGTGCCGGGACACTCTTTTGAGTAGCTGTGCGCTATAAAAGCCACAAAATAACATAACATAACATAACAACCTTGCCTGTTTTTTTGCTGCTGTTCTCTGACGCCATGAAGGACGTTTCTCAGCTTCTTGTTTTCATTCTGCGTCTTGAACTAACTAGGTGGGAGGAGAGCATTTGCTGATTTTTCTCTAATGACCATGCACTCGCAACCTATATCAACTTGCATAATTAGAGTAATCGGTCACAGTAAGCAGGAGGGTGGAAATAAACAAATACTTGCTCTCCTGGGTTGAAGTCTAGATTCCAAGTGGCCTCATGTCATCTTTCACATTCCCTCCTCGGTTATGCGCTTGATTTTTTTAATATTTGAAGAATTCTCTGCAGAAAAATGAATATTATTTTATCTTTTCTGGTTACAGGGAGGTCTCTTTTTAGGGCTTAGACACCCAGGAAGGCATCTACAAACATTGCTTAGGTTCCTGCCCAGTCTGTTGGCGGACCATCAGCTCATGTCTGACCAGGCCCTGACATTGAGGTGGGTGCTGACCAGTGATACAATTAGTGTCATGGGGCGCAGGGAAGCGAAGGAGAGATGCTTGATAAATGGCAATGACTTTCTATAATGTCACTCTGAGAGTCTCTCCACTCTGATTTGAGAAGCACATAAAAAACTTCTGCTGTTTCATCTTCTCGATTAACATAAGGCTTGTTCTCTGCAGACAACCAGGGAGGTGTTCTCTCTGTACAGACTGTCAGGGTCAGGCTGACATTCTAGTGGGTTGAAATATCATCAAAATATCAAGGTCATTTCTGCACTGCTGAATTCTGTCTTCTGGGCAGGATCTGGGCAAAGCAACACAAGGCAGCTATCGAATGTGCCACTGTCAATGATGGGTCAAAATTACCATAAGGGCATCAAATGTTAACCGTTTGTCAGGGGAGGGAGGTGGCACGCTGCCACTGTACCCTTGGCAGATGAAACATCCCTCAAACAGATCCGACGCATTGTATTCTCTGCTTGTGAGATAGGTCCTCGCACTGGATAAGATAACTTGAGTCGAAGCTCATCTCTTAAGTTTGCCCATTAATATTCGCAGGTCAAGCGCACTCTCTGTCAGACAAGTAGCACCGTCCTTTAGAATGTATTATCTCTTTATATCCAGTAGTGTAGCTAGAGCTTTTGACACCCGTGGCGATCCCTGATTTTGACACCCAGTGCAGGTAAAAGCGGGGAAGGGATGCTGGCGACACACGACGATGAGTGGGGGGAACTGGCGACATATGATGAGCGGGGAAGAAAACTTACCTTGGGTTCGCCGCCGCCTGAGTCCGACTGACCTCACCACCCAGTGGTCGAAGTGGGGGAAAAAAAGTAGGGGAACTGTGGGTGGACAATCAGGGGGCGGGAATAACCGAAGATTGAATCAGTGGGCGGAGTCAGGGGCGTGGCTAGAAATAGCAAAACATACCAATTTTTAGTACGTTTAGCATTTCACTGACCAGTTACAGCTTATAACGTTATTTAATTAAAACAATGGATAAACATGTTTATTTGAGGTTTAATTCAGGAAAAAGCAAACACTCATAGGGAATACAGGTTTATGTAAAGCGTGTGAGATATAACCAGGAACAACATGTTACCTTAATGCTTTTACTCAATGTTCAGAAATCCATGATTATTTTTTGTCTCAAACATTGAGGTCATGAATACAGGGCTCCTTCTGTACACATGTGTTAAGCAGGGCTCAGAAGAGAAAGGAACTCTTCAGGAGAATCTAGACTCACGGAAACCCACAAAGGCTCCTTCATATTCATGTCGCCAGCTAGCTGCTCAATCATAATATAGCAAAAGGAACAACTGAATGCAGAACAATATCATACATTCACCCCAGTACAGAGATCTGGGCCTAAATCCATTGTTTCTTTGCTCACCATGCCATTCCAGTTTGGACCCAGCCATATGCAACTCAGTCTAGATTCTGCACCCAATGGGAACAGTCCTGCCCCCTCCCTTCTCCTGCCCCCGTCACAGCTCCTGCCCCGTCACCGCTCCTGCCCCGTCCCTTCTCCTCCCCGTCACTTCTCCTGCCCCCGTCACTTCTCCTGCCCCCATCACTTCTCCTGCCTCCATCACTTCTCCTGTCCCGTCACTTCTCCTGTCCCCGTCACTTCTCCTGTCCCCGTCACTTCTCCTGTCCCCGTCACTTCTCCTGTCCCCTTCACTTCTCCTTCTCCTGTCCCTTCACTTCTCCTGTCCCGTCACTTCTCCTGTCCCTTCACTTCTCCTACCCTGTCACTTCTCCTGCCCCGTCACTTCTCCTGCCCCGTCACTTCTCCTTCTCCTGTCCCGTCACTTCTCCTTCTCCTGTCCCGTCACTTCTCCTGTCCCGTCACTTCTCCTGTCCCGTCACTTCTCCTGTCCCCGTCACTTCTCCTTCTCCTGTCCCCGTCACTTCTCCTGCTCCTGTCCCTTCACTTCTCCTTCTCCTGTCCCTTCACTTCATTTCTCCTTCTCTTGTCCCTTCACTTCACTTTCCTTGTCCTGTCCCGTCACTTTTCCTGACCCCGTCACTTCTTCGAGTGGAGGATGGGCACATTTACTTATTTTGCTTGGTGTGCATCAGAGGTTTACTGCAAAATGGGGGGCATTCTAATTTTCTGACTACTCCCTTGGTTGGATGGAGCAGTGAAGGCCGCTCTTTTCATCACGTGCTGCTTGCCATTATAAGTATAAGGGTAGTTCAAAGTTCGGGGCATTTTGATTTTCTGGCTTGTCCCCTGAGCAGAGCCTCACACCTTAAAGGCCACAAGATCGCAGAGGAGGGCTTAAGATCACGTTGTCCTCCAGTTAAAGGGGTCTGGCAGTTTAAAGGAAACCCCGTTCTCTTTTTCACACCTCATGCAGATCTCACTGGCATATGCTAAAGGCAGGCAGTGGGCAGGCGCATTGTCATTCCAAAGGAGATAATCAGCCTCAATCGGAATGACAATGGGCCCGCCCTCGGTCTGTGCGAGCTCAGGGAGGGGCTGCTGCAGCCTCTGGAGTTAAACAGAGAAGTGCGAGCAGCCCCTGGAAGATGAAAAAAAAGTTATCGTTTTTAGTAGGACTATTTTCTCCGTCCCGGGATGCTTTTGTAGTAGGGGAACGGGCTAAAATTATTTTTAGAAGTAGGGGCACGCCGTGCCCTTCCGTCCCCGCCCACTTCTACCGCTGTCACCACCCCCCCTTAGCTACTTCACTGTTTATATCACTGAGGAGGCTGCAAAATGCTCCGACTGACATTGGGTTATCGCGCCCTTTTCGGAGTATTGTTTTGCTGCAGTTTGTAGTTTTACCCTACGTGGTGGTATTGAGTGAGGTACGCAGGGTTCAGAGACATGCTCCAAACATGGGGCCATATTATCAAGAAAGGGCAATACATTATCGGCAGGAAACTGACGATAAAGTGGCGATAATGGGCTTGATAATAGGCCCTTGTGAATTCCCCTAGAAGGCCAGGTTAACACCAGAACCTGGGCTTCTATGGGAATTCACAAGGGCCTATTATCAAGCCCATTATCGCCGCTTTATCGGCAGTTTCCTGCCATTAAAGAGGCGATAATGTATTGCCCTTTCTTGATAATATGGCCCATGGTGTGGTAAATAGCTCAGCCGAACCATGTGGTGTTGCAGAAAAGTTAGAGAATAGCTCGCCTTTCACATGTGTGTTCCCACCATGTTTATTGTTGTGGACAGTCATGCAATTATGTGAATTGTAAGAGCCCGGTTTTGTCGCTCTCTGAAATTCTAGGAACGTGGCACTTGATTTGTAAGAAATCTTGTGCCACTTTTTTAGCAGTCTGATCAGCGAAGGTGACAGTGGGTGCCCTGTTGGAGGAAGGATGGTCAAAGGTGGGGTAACTAGAAGCTGAAGAAGTGATCATTCCCAATGTTGAAAATGTCCTATGTGGGGTCCCTCACACCTTTTGTATTTGGGCATCACTGACATCTTTAAGTTCCCTCACACCTTTTGTCTCAGACTAGAACAACATAAGCATCAGGGACCCACGCAACTGTACCTGGTTACCGCCAGCATCATCTGCAGGATTGGTGTAGACTTGGAGAAAGGTACTCGAATAAAAGAGAAAATAGAGACACTGGATATCGTTGCTCTGACGCGACATTCCACTAGGTACTGATGTCTCCTGGTCATAATTGATATCTAAAGACAAAATAAAAAATGTTTAGTACTCGGTATAGTGAGCCATCTATCACATGCTATAGACAGGGACTGCGAAACACAGGTCCCTGTGGTGCAGGAGGGAACCCAACCCGTTAGGGGGCCCCTCATCAGGGCCGGACTGGGAACCAAAACCGTCCCTGGCAAAGTGATTGCCCCCCCCCCCTTCTGTGGGGTCGGGGGTGCAGCCGAGCTCCTTGCCAGGGCCGGTTTTCGGCCGATTTTGTTACAGGGCCGACTTTGCAGCTATGCTGCAAAAACGCCCTGTCACAAAAACGGCCCCCAGGGGCCCAAAAGCAGCCCCCACCCATGCGGCCCACCGGGGGATTGCCCGGTGCCCGCTACGGCCATTCCGGCCCTGCCCCTCATCCATTCAGGGGGCCCCCATTCAGCCCAAGGCCAGTGAACATCTATGAGATAAGAGAGACTCCACATTCTGCAGGGAGGCTGGGGCGGCATCATTTTACATTATGCAGCACACATAGAGGTTGCAAAACTGCTTTTTTTTAAATTATTATTTATGTGCAAGAAGAGGGACGTTCCTGCACATAAATAATCATAGGCAATTTTCTATTTCTATGTGTACTACACAAGGCAGCACACATAGAAACAGCAAAAACGAGGAGAAATAAAGCATGTATCCTTGTTTCGCTTGTTTAAGACCACGTTTTCCCTGGTCTAAATTTTGGCATGGCCTATTTACACTGCCCTTGTAAATAGGGGACAGCGTCAAAATCAATGGGTGTTGCGGTGGAACGCCCACCACAACACCCATTGCCCTCCACTTTTAAGCTAATCACAGGGTGACATGGTGCCTTATTTACAAGGCAGCGTTAAGCAATGTTAAGTTGTTTTTAACGCAGCCTTGTAAATAAGGCTTGGTCCCTATTGCCATCACAACGTCACTAAAAGTGACGTTGTGGTGGCGATAGGGGCTTGTAAATATACCCCCTAGTTTTGTGTGATTATGTATTGCAGTGCATGCTGTGTTCGTCATGCGTGGGGAGGCTTGCATATGGGCACTATGATCCATGACAGTTTTGCGCCACAGTGCAAGGAAGATCCAATAATCCAATAATGCACCACGTTGGCCCCATCCCCCTGCTACACCTTCAGAGTCCTCGTATAATCCCCCCCCACGCCCCCCCCCCCCCCCCCCCCCACCCCGTTCACTACAGTGCTCTGAGGCAGGTACCAGCTGCATGGGGCGCTTGGCAGCAACAAATACGTAAGCGTGGATAGAACATCCGACGAAATCGGTCCATGTTGATACTGGTACACGCGAGTGTTTATAAGGAAAACAAGGTTGTTTTGCACCTCCCCCCAGTCAGCTCCGAGTAGGCGTGAGGTGTTTAATAAATGATAAGCGGGAGGCAGAGAGGATCCGTGCAGGCCCCGGCCGCCGCCAGCACACCCGCCTCGTGTCCCCATTACAGCCTGCCTGGGAGAGCAGGCCACAGTTCACAGACGCCGAGGAAATAAAGAAGCATTTAAAAAAAACATTTCCAGGAATAGCTGCCGCTGACGTCACGGAAAACCACGGCCTGCCGACTCCCGGGGGAGGGCGGGAGGGGGGTATGGGGAGTGGAGCTACAGGGAGAGGGGGGAGAAAGGCCAGCTCTCCGGCCCTGGAGAGAAAGCGCGCCAGCTGGAGTCTGAGTCTCCAACACACGGCATCCTGGCGTCAGAGCCCTGTGCTGAAGTATACGGCTACACACGGTACACTATTATGCAATGAAAGCCGCGGGGAGTCTGTGTTGTTTAACAGCATCGCTCGTGCTTTTTATTTGCACATTAAATGGCTGATAATGTAAAAATGTTTACGGTTTGAACCAGGGACGAAAATGTGTGCATATTGCAGGGCAGATTTACTACTTCTGGCGCATCTCTGCTAATCAGCAGGGATGCGCCAAAAGAGTTGCGACGCATCTGCCCACCCATGCGGCGCACCGTGGCCCACAAATGGGCAGATGCGTGATGCATCCCCTGTCGGAAAGGCGGCGCATTGCTGGAGTTGCGTCGCAAGCGCACCGACGCAGCTCCAGCAAGGCTGGGGGGTGCTCTATCCCTAACATGCTGCGTCAATCCTTACGCCTGCTTCAAGCAGGCGCAGGGTTTTGACGCAGCATGGCCTTAAAAGTTCTTGTAGATTTCATTCAACCACTTTTAGGAGTCGTTCTTGCGCAGGAACGCACCCCCCCCCGCGCCACAATGCATACATGTGGTGCAGGGCTTTACAACGTGACGCATCTCCTAGATGCGTCACGTTGTAAATACCCAGCAGCATTGAGCTGGCTTTGCACCGTAAAAGAGGCGCAAGGGGCGTGTAAATCTGGGATGATTTGCGCTTCTTCTTGCGCGTTCTACGCAAAATGGTATTGCAGAACGGTACCCACCGGCAGCGGCTGGAAATGAACATAGCCACTTATTTTTATGACATTCCCCCAGTCCAATGGGGGAATCCCCGTTCCGAAGCAGCTGTTTCCATAATTTATGATGAAACGCCTTGCTTGACGCCCTATTTACAGACCTGAATGTAAAGTTCGCCCTAGCATGCTGCCCAGGCTCAGAACTTTCTACCATTTATTGCAGTATTATCCTTCTACCTGTGTTTGGTACTCTTTTGTAACATGCACACGTCACTTTTCTCTTGTAACACACTGTTTGCTACCTCTTACATTTTGTTTGCTTTAGATACTTGCACAAGTGCCACCATTGCCTACGTTTGTTCTTGTGTTTGAGTGTCTGCCATTTACTGCAGTATTATACCTCTACTTGTACTTTGTACGCTTTTGTAACTTGCACACATATCACTTTTTCCTCCTGTAATGTACCGTTTGCTACCTCTTGTATTTTGTTTGCTCACAATTGTCACGTTTGCCTCATGTAACTTAACGTTTGCTTTTGTAATTTTTTCACTTGTAATTTTCTCCGCATGTATCATTGCTGTTCCTATTGTGAAGCGCTCTAACACCTTCGGGTAAAGTCCGCGCTATATAAAAACGCATTAAATAAATAAATACTCCCTCCTCGCTAATGGCACCTCTATAAAAGTCCTTGGTGCGGGGGCTTTTAGCCCTCTCCCGCAAGCCCTTATTGTCTGGAGGCGTGATATGTGGGCACCGTACTGGGTGGTCTGTGTCTAGCACGTCACTCCGGAGATATCCAGGGTGACGCACATTCTGTATCGGGACGTGCGTAGGCCGCTTGGATTGCCTCATCTGTATGTTAAACGTCCCACTGTCAACGAGGGAGAATCTATTTTTTCCTGTATTTCCGCACCGCACTGCTTGACACCTGCTTCAAAGCGCTTTTCATTGTGGAGAAGGAGGTGGAGTGCACAATTCCTGCCGCATCCTTTAGTCCTGATGTGGTGAAGACAAGGCGACACGACAATATGGACGAACTGCCCATCCTTTTAGGGTGCTAATTTAATAGGGCTCCAAATTCGAGCTAAACAATTAAATTAAATGAAAATTGAAAAATAAACCTAAAGCGCCGATTTCATGGTTTGCGTAGTTCTTCTGTCGCAGACACATGGCACCATCAGGGTGGCAGCATCGTCAGTGGGGTAGTCTAGTTGGGATTTAATCATTTCCTCCCACCCCCACACAACCATCATAGTGGAAGGCTCTACACATGTAGGCAAGTGCTTGAATGCCCCAACTTCGGAGTAGTAAGCGCTATATTAGTGTTACAATAAATTACAATTTACAAGTGAGAGGTAAGGTAACATAAAAAAGCCTACTGCTCTGGGCGCCATGTTTGAGGCTGGTCCTGGCGTCTGGGGGAGGGGGGGCAGATGCTTGTAGGAGCTTGCAGAGGGGCAGGATAGCACTGAAGCATCCAGGTGCATCGACTGGGAATATCAAGCGGCGCTTTCAGCCAATCAGATTGTGTGACAGGCGCCTAACGGGACAGAATTAGACCAAAGAGGCGCCATTTTAGCTGTCAGCGTGTTGCTGCTTGACATGGATAACGGAATACAACGTTTGTCACTTGGTCTACTTTTTGTGCTTCCCGAGAGCCCTTAGGGGACAGGGGTGTACCGCAGGCCTCTGGTGAGTTTCAGAGGAGACCAGTCACTGACTGTCCCTTCTCCGCAGGAAGGAAACGCTGGCCTCTGCCCAGGAGATGGCGGCTGCCTGGCAGGAGGCCAGGATGCGCAGCCGGCTCTGCCCTCACCTGCTCTATCTGCATTGCAGCAGTTTGAGCTTTAATAACAGCCCAGTGCGGTGCTGTGAGAATTCACTCCCCACAATCAAGGACACACGCATCTCTCACACACAAATATAACCTTGAAAAGACGCAAACACACACATGTGCACAAACCCCTGCACGCACATACATGTCCCCCAGACAAACACATACGTGCACAAACGCGCGCAAACACACACACTTATAACACACACAAACATATCGTTCACACAAGCGCACACGCTCGCGAACAAAGGCACTTGGGAAAGCCTGAGTGAGACACATAGCTACACCCACATTGTAAATACTTCACCCCGTGCACGCGCACATTTTCAGCGTAATTTGCACACTTACGCACTTTCGCCTAACAGTAGCTATCCGCAGCAAAGGTGAACAAACACACTGCTATGGATGCAATGTACACACACACACAAGTATATCTCACGTGCGCGGTTACATACACAAGCATAGCAGTGGCAGCAAATGTACACGTGTTCAAAGTATTAAACGCCTTTATCGAGACAGTCAAAAATAAATAATGCATACATTAATCGCTCTTCATATCCAGGATGTTTATAACTGTGCGAAAAAAAACTCAGAAAGGAAATACACACCAGTTACTCAGATTAATACATATGGAGACGTACACACATACGTACATACAATAAAATGTAATGTACAGGATGTATCTCTTTCCTGTGTCTCTGAGCCACAGATGATGCCGTGTTCCTTTGTCACCATGTCTAATCAGGATATGAGACGAAAAAGAATATTTAAAAAAAAATCCAAATCACCCTTTTCAGAAAAGCCTTTCCAATCTATGTACACGCACGCACATACACTCCCAGACATACACTAACACACCCACGTGCACACAAAGAAGCATACAGATGCACTCATGCAGACCAACGGGGGCACATAGTCAAATGGCAAACATACTCAAACTTTACACATGAGTTCACAGGTAAACAAACAAATAAAGGAGGCACTCAGTTATACACAAAGGCACGGGGATAACACACATCACACACAAACCAACCCCACAAATGCACATACATGCAAAGCACCGTTCATCCACGCACATGCACAGACCACCTACAAATAACCATTATTTAAACATAGTTCACACAAGCACACGGAAATACTTACAAGTAGACCATAAGCACATACACATATGTACAAAACTGAACTTTCAAGTGCATGCACATATTTCAATACCACTCATAACCATAGACATTAACATCTTTCACATATATGCCTATGCACATTGGTCCAGTGTAAGTTGCACATAAACATTTGCATAGCAGTAATTATACACACAGCAATGGTGTTCACACACATGAATAGAAACGGATGTGCCTGCGACTTGCACACACACACACAGACGTGCCGTGGGTAAACGGGGACATACAAGCAATCAGTCATACAACAACACTCTAAGTCAGGCAACACAAACTAGCATGCACATAAGCATACGGGCAAATACACTATCAGGTACATACAAGCACAGGCACAACTGATGCACTTAAGTACAACTGATGCACATAAGCATGAGGCACACACAAACACAGAGGCGCACACAGGATCGCACACATAGGGGTAAGACACACAGAATGTAAACTGAACTTCTCCCTCAAGGGTCCCTTTCCCCTTCTCTGCTGATGCCCTACCTCCCCTCACTTCAGGCTCCACTGTATCTCCTGCTCCCCCCAGTGCAGTTCTTGCAAAGCTCCTGGTGACCACTGAAAGGACTTGTCTTTGTGCCTCTGTGGCATTTGACAAACTGGGAGCAGACTGCTCCTCACGCTGCTGTCCTAGGTGAAGCAAAGGATTCAGGGTAAATCTGTGTTCACAACATTGTCTCTTTTTTCACCCTTAAATATAATTCCCTTCTTATAAATGAAGTGTAAATTGGCAGGGAGGTAAGTCTATAAGGGAAGGAGAGTGCCTCCTTGTGCAACACTAGAAAGAGCGGGGGGTTCTGGGATCTAAGACAAAGTACTGGGCTCGCTTGTAGGGGTGAGGACAGAAGGGTAACACATGGAGGGCAGATTCGTTCTTATGCCGTCACAGCCAGTAGCGGTCGTTGCGTGCACAGCATCCCCAAATGCGATGCAATGCACGCAACGAAATTAGTTTTATTTATTTATGTTTACTTACCTGTAATCCTCTGTAATCCATAGATTACTAACCCCTAACCCTGCCCCTCCCCACATCACCGCCCGGCAGCTACTCCCACTACCGACTGCTACTGGTCACAGCAGCAACTTACGAAGCGTGTTGTCTCTCCCTGTTACATGCAGGATACAGGTCCAGCTAGGGCCTTAGTCCCGACCCAACTAGGGCTTGCCAAACTGGTGCTCATCTGCCTTATAGGTGCATAAGAAGAGTTTGTGCATAAACTAAAACTTTGGCCTCTACTGATCTAGCAGGAGTACGTAAAGTGTAGCCCTTTAAAGATTATGTAGTTTATGTTCAGGTTGCCAAGAATAAATTCTCTTTCACATCTTTCCTTGTTCTTGAGGTGTTTTTGCAAGAAGCAGGCAATATCCCAGCCTCAGAGAAGGTCCATGGATGCAGCTCATGCTATCATGTCCCTTTACTGCCCATGTGGCCTCTTTTTATTCATTTGCTGGCATCTGTGCCATGTGCTTGTTGCCACATGGATTTCTGGGCCTTCTCTGATTGCCCTCCTTTGTGTTGTGCACACATCGCACCGCACTGTCGCTCTGGCTAAGCTGGTGCGGTTAAGTTGCCTAATATTTCAGTGTTAACTGTGGACCTATCGGTCTGGGCCAGGCGCGCAACACCCATTGGGCTCACGGGGCTTCAGTGTGTGTGTCAGCCCGGGCGGAGACAGCTTTGCGGGCTGGCGAGCATCTAATTGCAGCACCTCTCAGGCCACTCACGCCTGACACCAAAACACTTCTTGCAAATTCAACACCATAAACTGTGCACTCATCGAAGGTAGCGTGCTACAGCACCCCACAGAGGAGTATGAAGCGCTATATAAACAATGCCAAGCACACAGTGCATCCAACAGAGACACATCTCCCACAGCCTGGCCCAGGTGGTCCAGTTTGTTTCTGTACTGCACGTGTAATTTTCCGCTCACAGGTGCTTCCGATCTAAGCATATTTGTAATTAGAGGCTGACTGCTCAGAGGTAAGCGCGTCTAAAACAAAGAAATGTGCGTGTCTGGCAGGGGCGAATTCGAAGACAGCCCACTCAGCTTCTCAACCTTTCAAACTCGATAAAATCAGTACCATCGAATTGACAATAAGTGGAAGCATTTGAGGACTGCACTGATAAGTGTTATATACTTTTTTCAGTGCTTAATTTGAGCTGGTGGTTTCCGGTGCCCGGCTATGGCACTTAATTGTCAGCATCAGCACGGACTCTAGTGACAGTCTACCACGTGGTGGGGCTGCATGAGAAGTGCACAACAGCGGTGTTTATTAAGTCAAATGGCATTGAAAATGAATAATACCAGCCTCTCACCTCATCATTATAGCTTTGTGTGGCCTGAAATAGCCTGTATTGTCACACTTGTAGGAGTGCGATGGTTAGGTGTCATGTTGATACTGTCATTGGCAACGCCGGCAGGGGCAATGGGTGGAGCAGACTGCAGTGGCCTTTCGAGAAGGGCCCAGGCACTTTATTTGTTTACAAATTAAGCACTGCTTTTACTGGTTAATGTTATCATTGCATCAGAAAAGATCAGGCTGGCGTGGTTGGAAGAATGCATTCCTCTCGGGCACTCGAGGGTTAAACTTAAATCAGCACGCGGAGGAGGCCAGAGAGCTGTGTCTGGAAACACGAGCGCCATGAAAGCTGCGCCGCCAATGACATCATGGCTGGCTCGGTGCCCAGGAGGCCTCTCTGATGGCACTGAGCCCTGGCAGAGACGAGGCACGTCAGGCACTCTGAACTCTGCGCCGGGGGCTTACAGTAAGAACAAAGGGGGGCTTAGCAGAGGATGGGGTGAACCGCAGAGACGGGCAGCCCGCAGTTCCTATTGGCGCAACGCGCGGCGGCTAGTGCTTCGTGGGTTAACAGGCGTTGCCATGGTTTCGGGATGTCTGGCTCTCGAGAAGATGGGAATTTTGATGAGCTTCTAAGGAAAGAAAAAAAAAAGACACAAAGCAGGCCGCAGCAGAGTTATAAAACATGCATGCGCGGTGTGAATGCATACACGTACACACAGGCCAACAGGCATCGAGGGAGCAAATGCTAACATATGGGGGCATTGCACGCACACAAGCCCGTGGAACACTCCCATATCTCTCACGCACTTAGGCTCACAAACGTGAAGCATACAATGGACTGGCCTGCAACCGTTCGCGCACGCACTTCCATTATTGAATGCATATATAAATTGTGCACCCGAGTCGCAGAGGTATTTTCAGCTGTAAACCTATATTTACAGCCAAAATGTTTGAGTGTAATTCAATTTGCAACTGCCTAATTGTGCATACCTACACTCAAGAGAACGCTTGACTCCATTTCTGCAATCGGCAATTGAATAGCTAGGTGGGCAATGTTCAAGGCCCTCTGCATTGTCCACAGGGCCCCACAAGGAAAAGAACCCCTATACTTACAAGTAGTCAAGTCGGTTGTATGTCGTTACTACGAATTCCGTTGCAACGCATGCCTTTTTCACGCATGCGTTACAACGGAATTCGTTTTCCACGCATCACCTTTACCACGAATTTTCCTTTACCACGCATAGATTTACAACGATTTTCGTTGTAAATTTATGCATGGTGGGGGCATACTCGTTTTAAAGGTTATACCTCTCTCGTTACATGACCCCGCCCCTCACTCCTTATTATTACCCCTGCCCTTAACCCTTAATCTTTTTTTTTTAAACGAAAATTCCCCTTACCTTAACTCGTTTTCTCTTCATCTTCGTTTGTTACGTAGGTCACGTCGCTTGTACGTCGTAAAGAGGAAGCGGAAGTTTATTCCAGCTTCCTCTCTAACGACGCTGATTGCTTCGGCATTTAAGGTTCGTTTTTTTGGGGGGGGGAGACCCCCTAACCCCTCTTTTTAATCCTACGCTTTTTTTGGGGGGGGAGACCCCCCCAAACCTCCCCAAACCCCCTTTTTTTGTTACATTTACCACACATGCCTTTACTACGTATCTCGTAGTAAAGGTATGCGTGGTAAAGGCTGTCGTTGTAACCACGCATGCGTTGTAATGCATGCGTGGTAAATGTTTTCGTGGAAACGGACGCGTTATAATGGCCGTTTCCCGTCAAGTCAAGTCAAGAGTTCTTTATTCGATGATTAAAAATCACCATAAAAGCACATATATATATACAACTAATTAAAATCTGATTAAATCATTATCAGAACCCTGCTTATAGTACAATCTATTTTTTAAAAGAGAATTAACAATATAAATGCATTGGAGGACTTATCAATCAATCCCCCCCCGCTAGTTACCCTCAGTCGGACCGTCACTTTAATAAAATTCATAATACAACATAATGTCAATGGATCAGTCGCTTGTTGTAGATAAAGTATAGCAGCTTTAGCATGTTTCAGTTTAGCTTGTTTCAGAATATCTACCAAGAATCTTCGCCTGGGCATTGAATAAAAAGGACACAATAATACAAAATGAAGGGAGTCCTGCGGAGACCTATTGTCGCAGCCACAGGCTCCCTTCTGCTCAATTGTAGTTAAAAACCCTGACGGAGACGCTAATAAATATGGTAATAAATTGAGCCTAAAACGACACATTAAAAACCTATCATGGGCATTATACATAAGGTATAAGTATGGCTCCATTCCCTCTGTACTTTTGGCAAGACTATGGGCACTCACAGTTTTTTTGGACCCTTCAACCTTAGCTCTGTGTTTTGTTTTCTGGGCTAAAAAGTCTCTCTTTACGATTACTATGTCCTGAGGTACGATTGCTACCGGATCGACAAAGAGATTCTTAAAGCCAAGGGTTTCTAGGCTTGTCTTTACATAGTTGAGCCATGGGATGCTCATGCTTTTATCTCTTCCTAGGCAATCACTTAGAATTTCCCTACTTAGGGACGCCTCAGGATTTGTCCAAATTTTCAACCAGGCCAGGATGGGTCTAAGCTTCACTAAATCTTCGAGGTATGGCCTCCCTAGTTCTCTATGTGCTATAACAGCAGGGGTACTTTGTGGGACTTTCAACATAGATCGAAGATATTTATTTTCTTCCCGCTGGAGTTGCGTGAAATTAGCAAAGCCCCGTACCTCTGCCCTATAAGTGACTTTGGAGCAGCTTACAAGTAAAATTCATACAATACAAACCAATCTGGACACTGTGCTCCGGGCTTGCAGTAGCGGCTGGTGTGCCGGCGGAGTGGTGGGCGGGGAGCACTAAGATAAAAAGAAAAATAAGAACTTACCTGCTGTATCGCCACCTGCCGAAACTCCACTCTTCTGCTTCTTCCTCGCTGCAGCACATGCTCCCAGCCTCATCTGCAGCAAATCCTGCCATTGCTCTCATGCATGAGAGCAGCATCAGGATTGGCTTGAGCGCTCTGGATTGTACTCCCAGGGAGACTGGGAGCCTGTGCCTTCTGTCTCTAACCCCAGCAACGCAGCTCTGGTTGGAGACAGCTCAGTGCCCATGTCGGTTTGGCCGTCTTGAGACAGCTGGCCAAACCCACATGCACACTAAAGGGCAGTGCCTTCCACTCCCCCTTGTGACTTGCCCCGCGATGTCCCCACCCTCAAAACTCATTCAATGAAAGAAAAATAAAACGGTAATAAACACATTTTGTTATTGTTTTATTTTTCAAATTTCGAGGCTGGAGGGGCAACATGCCTCAGCCATAGCGGGGGAGCCACCGCTGCAGGCTTGCACCACTTATCATCATGCCACCAGACTGTAAGAAACCCGGAGGAGGCACTGTTTCTCAGTACAAGCTTCCAAGCTGTAAAACTCACTTCCAGCTAACAATAGATACACCCAGGAGCATATGCAATACAAACTAAACAGAAGACTGCACTCTAGGCTTGCACCACTTATCAACAAACCACTTTTATATAAGAAATCCATATAAGGCATTGCTTTCCCAGTACAAGCCGCCAAACATTGAAACTTACTACCAGCCAACATTAGAAGCACACAAAAGGATATACACTTCCAAAGACAGAAGACAGCTTGGTTATTGCCTAAATAATTGTACCAACTGAATCCAGGCAACAGACCCCAGAAAACACTTACACCCTCAAGCACAATCCTCAGCTTATAACCCATGAATTGCAAACAACTCAACCAGCCATATGCCTTTGATATGCAGGTAAGCATAAAAGGGCTGACCTATGGTTCTCAGTGGATTATGTAGTTAGATATTTCAATTTTTGACAGCTATGGCTCACATCAATACTAAAACCATAATACGCAGAGGTTGGTAACACATGATAACTTATACCTATTGAATTCACATAAGACATATCTGCTGTGAGGTTTGTCCATCACCAGCACTGTACAGCCAAATATCACCAAATGAACATGTATGGAATAACTGAAGAGAATTGCCACACACTGCTGGACAATTTTGGAGGACTTTAATATAGCCCATTTACTGCAGGTCCTGAATATATGTACAATCTGATCACTTCTTTACATCTCACAAATACACTCAGATATGGGATGATGAAAAATGCCCTTTTCAACAGATCTCACCACTTCTCTTCCCCTGCAACTGTGTCAGCTCAGAACCAGAGCTATATACATCTCAGATTGGACAACTCTATTCAGTAAACAGCGAAGTAGACTATATCATATGAAATACCATAAAGGGACCTGCAGACTGAAAACTATAAAACGACATATCTCTCTCCTACACTTCATCATCCAACACACTGCTACACGCTGCATCCCGTGACACAAAAACCGCACCTCAGTGGTCATCACGTGCAACACTTTTCACAAAGATCAAAACAAAAACAATATTCTTTCAACCACACACCCTACATGTTGCACCCCACATAGGGGTAGTAAGCGCTATATAAATGCTGCAATAAAATCACTGTGTACAATTGCGCAGATTTAAATTTGATGCAAGAAGTGCAGAATAAGTGGATGTATGCGTGGTTTGCATTGTAGGTTTGTGAATGCCACAGACGTATGAGTTAGTGAACATTCACACTCTCTTCTCTGACCCTTTCCACTCTGGAAACGATAGTGTGTATGAATACGATGTTTGTATAGCAAGAACCTAAGCGTGATTAACGACGCGATTTCCAGGTTGCGGAGGGGAACGGAATCCACAAAGGTGATGGATAGTAAGTAGGCACACCTCTGAATGTCTCCACTTTTTGTGGGTGACACTAGACAGCCTCCCTTTTCAACCGACCGTACTGGAGTTACTGCATCTAGGAATAATGGCTTATTTTCTATTAGACTGCTTGATGATAATACCATGTTTTATACTATAGTGCTTAGCACACCCTTAATAATAGATAATCGGGGTAGTCTATTTATGGTTCTGAATGTACAGACTTTTAACCCCTTTGCCGCGGCCGCGATTACGCAGAAGTGCGGCACTTCTGCAAAATGGGCGGGGCCACGTCAGCCGTTGGCCGACGGCAGCACGCAAGGGGCTAAGATGATGAAGACTGAACATTCTTGCTGGGGTTTAAACCCATGACCTGTTGTTCACCATTTAGGGCAGTGATACTCAATTTATAGCCCGGGGGTGCATGCGGCCCGCCTGACCTTTACAAGTGGCCCCCTGATCAACAGTAGCACTGGGCTGCTGTTCACTAAAATCAGCACTAACACTAAAAATATAAGCCTTTAGTTAAAGGTTAATTGATGTTTTTAAAAAGAAAGTAACTAGGTTGTCCTGCAACACTTAACTTTAGTAACACCTTCATTTTCAAAGCTATCTTGCAGCAAAAATGTAAAAATAAGATAATGTTTCTTCAAAATTCTGAATGTGTATTAATTTCCCACAATTTGGTAAAGTGGGTAAACTGGGATTAATCTCAAGCTTTCTGGGTTCACATTGTGCAATTCAGCCTCTAGGTGTATATTCTTAGCTTCCCCCATATTCACCTTCCTGCACCCACCCTCCCCCACATCGCCACCCTGCTGGCATGGATATAAATCCACATCACAGACCACACTTTGTGGCCCTTGAGAAAATGTTTGCGAGTACCCATGGCTTAGGGAAGACACAAGCGCCCGACACACTGAGCTATCTTTCGGGTATGCTGAGAAGTAGAGTCGCCACTGGGAAAAGAGTGCGGTGCGACTGATCCTAGATATAAAGACCGTGTTGAATATGCTATGCACTTGAATATATGTTTATCCCATGCTTGAACTACTGGGATATAAAATACATGGCTGAAAGACAAAACAATGTCATATTTGGGCTTAAAAAAATTTGCGTCACTGAGCAAAATCTAGACTCGCATCTAATAAACTGCTGCAAAGATCTGGCAGGTATGCATGCCGGGAAAGAAGAGGCTTCTTTATAGGTTCTCTCCGGGGAGGAAAAAAGGAAACAGCAAATGTGAAATGTGTACACTGTTCCTCTGTCTCTGAATGCAATTATCTTGAAAAGCCAAAAAATCTCTCCCAGCAGAATGCCTGTAAAAATGCACCGCATCCTTCCCAGGCGCAGTAGTGGTTTCTGTGCGTTAATCGCAAAAATGTGCGAACGTATTTTTAATGGAAACAGGAATTTTTCAAACGTCCTTTTGCACGTTTTTAATGGGACCCTGTGTAAATATATGCATATTCATACAACATGCACTTGCATAAACATTTGCCATTTGCGCATATATACATATTTGCATGTTTATCATGTCCCTTCCTTCCCTATCGTCTGGTCGCTCGTTTGCATCTCCTCTGCCCGCGCTGTGCTTTGTGGCGACCTTGCAGTGGCATAATGAGCTATAGAAAACATAACGTATCCGAGCATGTTGTGTGCGCGCGCACACACACACACAGACACATACATAATTTTCGCATAAAGACATGCATATGTAATTTCACACACGTGTACATGGTTAGCAACTAGATGCACACGAGTTCATAAACAGATACACATGTGCACACATACCCATGGTAGGCCCACATTAATATAATGCGAGCATGCACAAATGTAAACATTTATGTATTTTGCGTGTGTGTGTGTTTTTTTTTAATGAGATGAACATTAAATTATACCTATTATAGTTACACATCATTAGAAGCCTCGTCATCTACAATACAAATTAGAATCCATAGAGATAGCGTTGCATTCACAAGGCAGTAACTAAGAGTACTGGGCTTTTTTATTGCCGCAGGAACAGCCAAGCGTCTGATCACTGGAAAGACAGAGGGCAATGAAATGTTTTATTCAAAGTAAAAACCTAGACCAGAGCTCTGAATGAGGGTTTAAGATGAGACTGAGAGCAAATGGCTCAGGAATATCTATACTACTATTATAAAGGAAGAACTTTGCACCTTTGAGACGGGTAAACTCGGGAACCACAGCGCCAATCCACACACCGATACATCATTGTAATCGTCAGGGTGTGCAGATGGACATAGGCTATATAAAGTATAAAAATATGCTTTATTTAAAAAATTAACATTAAAAAAAAAGTAGTCCCTTCAAAGTAGCGCCGGCCGCGACCTGCGTGCTGATGTCAGGAGCGCGGGGAGGAGTGGCGTCCAGGAACGCGAGGAGGAGCGGCGGACATGACGCGGGGGAGGAGCGGTGACAAACGGCGGAATGGCGGTTTGGACCAGCGGACAGGCGGGAGGAGCGGTAAGCGCCGAGGAGCGGCGGAGCGGTGAAATGAGGAGCACGGGGGAGGAGCGGCGGCTGAGGTAAGGCTCCGGGCAGGCAGGGGTCGGGCAGGCGTGGGTCGGGGCAGGCGGGGGACGGGGCGGGCAGGGGCCGGGCTGCTTGACAATGTCAAGGCGGGCGGGGGGCCGGGCTGCTGCACAATGTGCGGTGAAATGAGGAGCGCGAGGGAGGAGCAGCGGCTGAGGTAAGGCTTCGGGCAGGCGGGGTTCGGGGCAGGCGGGGGACGGGGCGGGCGGGGTCCCGGGCTGCTTGACAATGTTGGGGCGGGCGGGGGGCCAGGCTGCTGCACAATGTCGGGGCGGGCGGGGGTCGGGGAAGCCTGATTGCCCCCGGAAAAGGTCGGGACGGGCTGCTAGTAGATATATATATGGAAAAACTGATGCAGGCCTGGGGAGAGAGAATGGAACACAAACAGAAAATTGATGCCAATTTATGCGATCTGTCAGGCGAAAAATAACAGTCCAAAGTTCTCCAGGTCTGTCCCTGCGTCCAAGGATGTACCGTCTCAATGGCTGTGAGTGAATCCCTCCTCCAATGGTTTCATTGTCTGCAAGGGGCACACGTCAGGTCGAATTAAGTTGATTTCACACCGTTCAATCGGGAATCATGGATCACATATTTGGGATCAACTCTGGAGTAAACTAAACAAGCAGAGGTTTATAGTATACCTCCTACTTAGAATTTGTTTGTGGGGTGACGTAATTTGAGTTGACACCGTTGATGAACAAAGCAGTGGGGGCCAGTGCCATGATCTTGTCACAGTCCTCAGCTTGGGGGAGGTGGACGGGAGGGGCCCGCTGATATTCAATGGTTGGTCCTGTGTTACAGGACTTAATAATAAGGTGTTAATACAGGCTGGAGTTATCGTACTGGTAACAAGGTGATAATAATCTGGTGTGATCAGACCAGTAACAAGGTGACAATACAGCCTGGTGTTATCGTACTAGTAACAAGGTGATAATAGTCTGCTGTGATCGGACCTGTAACAAGGTGACAATACAGCCTGGTGTTATCGTACTAGTAACAAGGTGATAATACAGCCTGGTGTTATCGTACTAGTAACAAGGTGATAATACAGCCTGGTGTTATCGTACTAGTAACAAGGTGATAATAGTCTGAGAGATCTGCACTGGCTCCCGGTCAACAAGAGAATCACCTTCCGGCTCCTCACCCACGCGCACAAAGCCCTACACGACCAAGGCCCGAGCTACCTCAACAACCGGATCAACTTCTACACTCCCAAACGCCTCCTCAGATCAACCAACCACGCCCTCGCCGCCGTCCCCCGCATCCGAAGAGCGACAACAGGAGGAAGATCCTTCTCCTACCTGGCCGCCAAGACCTGGAACTCACTTCCGACCAATCTGCGCCTGACCCAAGACCACCTCTCCTTCAGGAAGAAGCTCAAGCCCTGGCTGTTCGAGCAGTAGCGGCACCCCCCCCCCTCCCAGCGCCTTGAGACCCTACGGGTGAGTAGTGCGCTATACAAATGACCTGATTGATTGATTGATTGATTGAGTCTGCTGTGATCGGACCTGTAATACGGTGATAATACAGCCTGTTATTACAGAACTAGTAATAAGGTATTAGTATAGTCTGGTGTTGGAGGACTAGTAATAAGGCATTAATACAGTCTGGCATGACAGGACTAATAACAAGGCGATAATAAAGCCTGGTATTACTGGACTGGTAATAAGGTGATAATACAGTCTGGTGTTAGAGAACTTGTGATAAGGAAATAATGAGGCATTCATACAGTCTAGTGTTGTAGAACTAATAATGAAGTGATACATTATAATACAGTTTGGTATTACAGGACTAGTAGTAAGGCGATAATACAGTCTTGTGTTACAGGACTGGTAATAAGTGGCTAATACTGGCAGGTGTTAAAGGACTAGTCATACGGCGATAATAAAGTCTGGTGTTACTGAACTAGTAATAAAGATATAATATAGTCCGGAGTTATAGGACTAGTAATACGGAGATAATACAGTCTGGTGTTACAGGAGTAGTAGTAAGGCGATATTACAGTCTGGTGTTACAGGACTCGTAATAAGATGATAATACAGTCTGGTGTTATAGAACAAGTAACATGGCATTAGTATAGTCTGGTGTTGGAGGACTAGTAATAATGCATGAATAGATTCTGGTATGTCAGGACTAATAATACGGCTATAATAAAGCCTAGTCTTACAGGACTGGCAATAAGCAGTAAGCATTCTAGTGTGATAGGACTTGTGATAAGGAAATAATAAGACATTCATACAGTCTAATGTTGTAGGGCTAATAAGAAGGCAATACATTATAATACAGTCTGGTGTTGCAGGACTAGTAATAAGGTTATAACACAGTCTGGTGTTAGAAGTCTGGTAATAAGCCGATAATACAGCCTGGGGTTATTTGAGCATTAATAAGGCATTACTATAGTCTGGTGTTGAGGGAGCAATTATATCTTGATAATACAGTCTTGTGTTACAAGACTGGGAATACGTGGATAATTCAGTCAGGTGTTAAAGGACTAGTAATAAAGCAACAATAGAGTCTGGTGTTACTGAACTAGTAATACAGATATAATATAGTCTGGAGTTATTGGACTAGTAATAAGGAGATAGTACAGTCTGATGTTACAGGGATGGTAATGAGACAATAGTACAGTCACGTGTAATAGGACTAGTAATAAAGCATTAATACAGTCTGGTGTTGTAGGAGTTATAATAAAGTGATAACGCAATCTGCTGGTATATACATTTCCAAGATAGATACATAAAAGGAGGTATAAGAGGAAAAGCAAACAATAGAGATTGTGCCAAAAATGTTATTGCCACTATTACACCTGTGTTAGACCTGTCATCCTTGTCATGGTTTCCTCCCAACTTTTTGCCTTCAAACTCCTGTTCTTGCTGTCTTTGTTTGTGCTGGCCTTAGGACTCTGCACATGTTACCACTGCTAGCCAGTGCTAAAGTGCTTGTGCTGTCGCCGCAAAACATGGTAGCACTGGCTTAGACCGAACTGGCATATTTAATGTACTTGTGAATCCCTAGTAAAATGCACTACATGTGCCCAGGGCCTGTAAATTAAATGTTACTAATGGGCCTGCAGCACTGAGTGTGCCACTCACTTAAGTAGCCCTTCAAACATGTCTCAGGCCTGCCATTGTAGAGCCTGTGTTGGCAGTTTAAATTGCCATTTCAACCTATCAAAATAAACCTTTTTCAAGGCACAAACCTCCCTTTCAAAGCATATAAGTCACTCCTAAGGTAGGCACTGGACAGCCCAGAGAGCAGGATGCAATGTATTTTAAAAGAAAGACATGTACTTTTAAGTTTTACATGTCCTGACAGTGAAAAACTCTTAAATTAATTTTTCACTTCTACACTGACTATCTCTCCCATAGCATAACATTGGAGTTACCTTATCATATTTCATAATTGTAATTTTCAAATGGGAAGAGATCATCATTTCATGTTTGTGTACCTGGAGTCCTAATTTAAAATCCTCGTATATGGTGAAGTCCGATTTCAAATTATAATTCTGAAAATTCCACTTTTAGAAAGTTTCCAACAAGGTACGTAACAGCGCACTATCTGTCGCACTGTGTGATTCAGGAATATATCCTCACTGTGAACTACTCCTTTTGTGATAGTCCACTTTTTTATGATGCACCATTAGTTCAAAACCTTACTCCAAGATTAATCCATCTTTCCGTAATCACACGAAGACAGAGTAATTCCAGCATGATTCTTTTATTAAACATTTTCAAATGTCTCCTGTATGCCCATCCGGGCTTCAAACAGCGACACGTGGTAACGTGGCACTATTTCTTTAAAATACAGAACATCTGTATTGCACCGATGGTTGAGACATCTTTTTATCCATCTATTTCAGTGACCCCTGACGAAGGGCCTCTCAGGCCCGAAATGCATTGGGTGGAATGTTTTGAGTCCACTTGATGTGTATGATCCATTACCATGTGTCGCTGTTTGAAGCCCGGATGGGCATACAGGAGACATTTGAAAATTTTAATAAAAAAATCATGCTGGAATTATGCTGTCTTCGAGTGATTAAGGAAGTTTGGATTAATCTTGGATTAAGGTTTTGCTACTAATGGTGTATCATGAAAAAGTGGACTATCATAAAAGACGTAATTCACAGTGAGGATATATTCCTGAATCACGCAGTGCGACAGATGGTGCTCTGTAATCAGACCCTTAGACTTCAGGAGTGTTATGTAGAGTGTGCTGTGTATTTTGTGGCTATAGTATATCTAGTGTTGCCTTAGAAGAAAACTTCTCATGACTGAAAATATATTTGGGTCATATAGATGAGGTGAATGAAGCCAACTCCATCTTTTTTGCCCACCAACATGTGCTTCTGTCTTGAAACTCCATCTCTCTGTAATCTGAGAGTCCCTGTTTCCACTGCCCTCCACCCTTCAATTTGTAGTCGTGAACCTGAATTTTAGATCCTAAAACCCATAACCCAAAGGCAACAAACACAGCAATAGTCCACCTGAAGCCTTGGGCATGGCTGGGCGTTGTCCCCTTTCCACGGATGTTAGTAGAACCATGAATGTCTGCCCAGCAACAGAAACCGGAAATTAGCAGGGTTTGTGTGACTTCACTACATATCCCAGACCATTTTCAGACCCCCACTGCTTCCTATTGGGAGTGTTTAGCAACATGTTCTTTTAATCAATTGGAAATCCCTGAATTTGAAAATTGAGAGCCCTTGTAGTTGGGCATTGTTTTTTCATCCCATGCCAACAATTTTTAATGTATACCAGCACCTTCCGAGCTAATAATCAAGTCCCCATTCGATTTCTGAAGCGATTCTCTGCATTTGCATTAAGAAAGACCTTCATGTTACTGTTAATCTTAAGGTCAAGACTATGCCTGCAATGGTAGTGCCACTCAGTTCTTGTGACGAAGAGCAGCTGGACTTCCTTTGGTGAAGTAGACTTGCTTCCTTCCAACTTTGTGGACAGCCCCTACTGCACAGCTGTCCGGGACCTACTGTGAGGACCTGCTGGAGCTGAAAGAGACTTCCGAAGGTCAGAGGACACCCTACACAGCTGACAGTGTAATCCAGAAGAAATTACACTAACAATCAGGATGCTGCCTGATTAAAGAGCCAACTCCCACGTTCTGCTCCTTTTCTGTCCCCTTCTACACCCGCCTCTGTAACGCAAAATAGAGTCTCAGAGTGTGCGAGCATGGATTGGAGGTCATAACATTTCCTGTTGGCAGGATTTGGAGTGTTTGTAAACATTAGGCTCTGCTGCTGTAAAAACCCTTGTTATTGAGCCAATTATCTGCAGTTTGGCAGGGAACAGACAGGCACTGCTTTAGCCATTTCCCTTTGGAGTGATGGTTGCTATGAAATCTGACATCTGTGCTAAAAGTAACCTACACAAGCACGAGAGACATCCTCTTGTCCATGAGTGAGTTGTTGCAAATTAGAGATTCATTAATTAAACCCAAACACAGCCCTTTCCCAATGAGGCCTTGCTGAGAGAACATTGCTTGTGGTCTGCATCTACAGCAAATGTCTTGGGTCTCCATGTTGTACCGTTAGTGGCATCCAATGGCAGTAAAACTGTAAAGCAGTTACGGTCAGATCATAAACTCAGCAGGTGCTAGGACCATGTGGGTTGCCCTATTGATCATCTTTGCTGGAATATTGATGCATTGCCAAAGGGGTCCAAACTAGATCCATGAGGTGCATTTCTACGGCACATTTTTAGGTGAACTACTGACTATGTAAGTGGGTTCCATTTAGATTTGTTAATAGGAACTTTGTCTTATCTGGATATCCTAAAAAAGTAGCATGAAACAAGCTCTCCTGGACTTTTATTGTATTACCCTCATTTAATGTATAGATGAAGACCTGTATGTTTTCTAACCTTTAACTCTGACCCATATTGAGTGTTTTGTGATTGTGCTACAATTCCTTGAATTCTGGACCTCTTTGTTTACAGAGAATCAGGATACTTAGTAAGATCCTCAAAGGATCATGAACAGTGAAATAGTAGCTATACGTGGTAAACAGTTTATTCCCTTCGGAAGTGTCCAGTAACCACTGACTGCCCCAGATTGTGAACAAAAGATGAACAGTGTGAAATTAAAGAAGAGGGTAATTCGTCGGCAAATTAGACTTTGGCCCACCTCAAAAAGAGGTGACCAACTCAAATTGCAAGGCTACGTCCCCTTTGTGCTGGAAACACAGGTAACCCTAGATATGATTTGCCAGACCTTGGCCTCAACCTTGATATGCAGCTTCACCTTTGAGGTACATGAAGCTCAGGACCCATGTTTGGGCATAACCTTGCCACTTAGGGAGGCTCCCCAACACAGCAAACAATATGTATACCAACGTTTCTTAACCACTAGGATGTTCTCCTGGTAGCATTTTGTTCCACAGATTTTGTCTTCTCTTCACCCTAGCACAAAAGAGAAAACGGAACTTTGCATCCATCACTTTTTTGGTTGTCGCACTCTTTCCAGATAAAGATGATTGCAACTTGCTAATAGCTACTGAAACAAGAATATACAGCAATGCATCCTTTTTTTACAACTTACAGGAGTATTCAAAAATAATATAGTGCATTTATTATTGCCCTACAAAAACTCAAGGCCCAATTCGCAAAGATAAACTGAGACTAAAGTCTAACTTTATGACTTTTGGTATTCACAAAGGCCATTTACGAGTAGTAAAGTTAGACTTTTTTTCTCAGTTAAACTTAAGACCAAAACTTAAGTTTAACTGAGACAAAAGTCTAACTTTACTACTCGTAAATGCCCTTTGTGAATACCGAATGTCGTAAGGTTAGACTTTAGTCTCAGTTTACTTTCATCTCAGTTTACCATTGTAAATCGGGCCCTTGGTTGTTAGAATATGATCTACAACTATTCCGATGTACTGTTCTTCACTTCACATGCATGTACCTTGAAATTGTGGTACACCATTTTCTCACTATGATATTTTTGCAGGATAATATTTTTGCACATAATATTCTGACAACTATCCCAACAGAATATCTATGAAGCTGCAATCCTGCGCAAGAATGGATTTGTATGTTTTTTGTCTGCACGTTCCACAAGCATTCATACACATCTCGTTGAATCTAAGAAAGAGGTAAACATATTTATTCAAATTCATTCTGTATTATGCTTGACCTGGTGCTCCGCTCTATGCTTAACCTCCGATCGTGCATATTGTGTTGTATTGCATTTATTATTTGTCAAGCACAAATGCATTGATGCTTCCTGGCCTTATAGGAGCACAAAGAAAAGTAGAAATTACAGGGTACTGGTTAAGAATGTGGTTTTGCAGTACCTTGCAGCAGGGAAACAGTTGAGAAATTGAGTGAATGTCAGCTTATCCCATTCTCTGGCAGCTGCCAGGGAGAAGGCTTTGTTTCTGAAAGTTCTCCTGTGGGATTTTGGGATGTCCAGTACAATGTGGCCTCTGGATCTTGAGCGACTGTCTGACAAGTTGAAAGGACATTTAGCCTTGAGAAATTGTACGTCTGAACCACGAGGGACACGATGTCAGATGACAATGACCTTAAAAGTGATTTGAATAAGCAGTCCATGTAGATGTCTGCGAATCAGGCAGCACTGATAAAAGCGTGGATTGCCTGTTATGAGGCATTTTGGGCCTACTGAAGCCATTTCAAAGATGTATTTGGTAGTTCCAGTTATCATGTTTTGGAAAGTCGCATGGGAAAGCATTAAAGCTTTGATGACAGGCACATGGTAGTGAGTATCAAAGTCGGGAAAGACCTGCTTTACCAGTTTCAGCTGCCAGAAACTCTTTCTGGCAACAGAGGATACCTGCTGCTGCAATGAGAAGGCTGCATCAGCGTTGTGAATGGTCTGAGCGCCGTAGTTCAGTACTCAGACAAGCAGTGGGCGCGTGTGCATGTTACCCACTAGGTTGTGCATTACAGCCTGGTGGGGAACATGCTAGGTTCGCATGACGGTTTGGCCGGCCCAATAGGGTCGGCCAAACCACCATGCGCACTTAAGTGCACAGATTCCCTCCTCCCCCTGCTGGCAGTGACACAGCCATGCCCCGCCGCGCCCCGCCGCGCCACATCGTGCCACGCCCCACCCCGCCCCAAAAACCTGCCTCAGCACGGAAAAATAAAATGATAACAACATTGTTATAATTTTATTTTTCCTTCTTTGTACTGCTGAAAAACTCACAGAGGGGGCAATGAAACACAGCAGTCTTCCAGTCAAGCACTCACTTTAGTATATTGTGCTGCCTATCTGCTATTGGGCTTCAGTGCCTCCTCAAGGGTATGAAGAGCTATGTTAATGCAAATACACTACAGTGCAATAGTACCTGTGCCATTGTTTTGAACTTTTTACATGTTTTCAATGAACATATTTTTAATACACTCTTATTTCCTCTTTCACGTTACTTTTATCAGATCTAAACGTAATTTATCTCCAGTAACAAAAACATTTAATCTTTGCTGTTCAGACTAGGAATAAAGAATGGAATTCATTTTCTTTTTTCTTTGACTTGATGAATAATGTACATGTTATGCTGCCACACGGAAATTAGCACTGAACCATCAGCCTATAGCGTCCCCCTGTTTCATAGGTGTGACAATGAATACAATCTGGGTCCTCGCTATGATTATTTTAATAGCAAGGTACTGCTATAATTCATTTTATTTGCAAAATTCATTAATGACTACATGAGACATGAGACATGACCACCGTTTCGGACTCGAAGATGGATGCAGTGAACCCTTTAAACAACCTTGAACCTGGTTAGCTGAAATAGCTTGGGGCAGAGTCACTTGCAGAGGGAGGGCGGGGGAAGGGCGATCTCTGCCGCAGTCCTTGGCATCCAGCCTGTTGTTATTGTGGTTTCCATGCACCTGTGCGCCTGACAGCCACTGCAGGGACAATGCATATGCTCTGGATGAGGCTTATGCTTTTGTGCTGAGATTGGCATGAAGAAAGAGTGGTCTCTCACTAAGAATTGCAAGCACTGTCAATGCCAAGCACAACAGCCCTGCGTGGGACTTTGTATATTCAACACACAGTCGACCTATTGTAAGGATTGTCTGGTTTTCATCTCTATGGCTCGCGAAATAGCAATCTTCTGTCTTGTTGACAGAAAATAGCTTTGAAATTAATTCTCAGCAATGCTTTTTTTTCAAATTGTCAAACACATAGCAGGGGAAGCAATGATTTTCATCTGTTTTTAGGTCTCGCCTATTTATTTATTTATTTAAATTCTTATAGCGCGCCTGAATCAGCCCCGAAGGGGTATCTCCGCGCGTGGCTACTGTATGAGATGGACAAATTATATTGAGGGGGTGACAGAGGGAAAGGTCAAGTTAATCTGATGTGAACAGGAGAGTTTTTAGTTTCTTCCTAAAGGAAAAAAGATTGGAGATTTGTCTCAGCTGCGGTGGAAGGGAATTCCACAACAAGGGGACTTTAAGGGAGGGTGCTCGGCCTCCCTGTCTTGCTCTGGTAACTTTAGGTACATGCAGCAACATAGTGTTGCTGGATCGCAGAGCACGTCCGGGAGAGTAGGGAAAAAAAATATCTTTTAGATATTTGGGACCAGACCCATAAATGCACTTATGCATAATGCAGCAAAGTTTGAAGTTTACCCTCTGTTGCACTGGAAGCCAGTGGAGGTGGGAGAGGAGAGGACGGGAGGGGGTACGGGGAGGGGCATTCAGGATGAGTCTTGCCGCGGTGTTCTGCACCACCTGCAGTCTACGTAGTTGTTCATGGTTGGCGGAAATGAGTAGACTATTACAATAGTCTACCCGTCCAAGGACTAGTGCCTGCACCAGCGTTTTCCTATAGGTGTTTGGTAGGAAAGGGAATATACGCCGTAAGAGACCAATTGTGCGGAAACACGTTCCCGTGACCTGGCTGACATGATCTTTCATAATCAAAGTTTGGTCCAGGCGTACCCCCAGATTTTTGATGGTCTGTTTAGGCGCTGGGACAGGTCCTAGCTCAAGTGGCCACCAATCCGGCGACCAGAGCAGGGTGGCCCCTTCAAACAACATGACCTCCGTTTTGGTCACATTGCATTGGAGGAAGTTCTGGGCCATCCAACCAGCCACCGCTCTCATGCCGTTTTGGAAAGATTGCATGACTGCAGGTGTGATGGTTTGAAAGGGAAACAACAGCTGAGTATCGTCAGCATAGGAGATTGGGGAGAACCTGTAAGATCTTATAATCTCTGCCAAAGGGGCCACATATACGTTAAATAACGTAAGGCTCAGACATGAGCCCTGTGGCACACCTTTGGTAAGCTTCCTGCAGACAGATTTATGGGAGCCTAATTTGACACCTTGTTGTCTGTCTTCAAGAAAGCTTTCAAGCCACGCAAGAGCGGTCCCCTTTACTCCCACTCCCTTCAGGCGGTCGAGGAGAATTTTGTGCGACACCGTGTCGAAGGCAGCGGACAAATCCAATAGCACCAGAATCACTGAGCTCCCCCTGTCAAGTGACATTCTGATGTTATCTGTCACTGACAGGAGGGCTGATTCGGTGCTATGGTTGGGCCTAAAACCAGATTGCGAGTGGTCCAGGCCGCCCGCTGCCTCGATGTAGTTGGACAGGTGTGCATTGACATGTTTTTCGACCATCTTGCTGTAATACGGTAGAAGGGAGATGGGACGGAGGTTGGAAAGTTCCGTCCACGGGAGAGCCGCATTCTTGCGGATGGGGTTCACCACTGCACTTTTCCATCCAGTTGGTACTTTTCCCTCTTTAAGAGACTGATTGATTACATCCTGAATGTAGGGAGCTAACAGGGTGCGGAGGGGGGTTAGGGTTTTAACAGGGATAAGGTCATCCGGCGATCCAGATTTTATTTGGGTCATTATTGTATAGAGCTCTTCAGTGTTAATAGGAGGGAATGTAGTTAATGTGAAGTTGGCATTTTCGTTGGGGGAGGAAACATTCAGAGTATCACTGTTTGGTTGGGATACTAAAATTTTTTCATAGATGGACTCTATTTTGTTTTCGAAGTATGATGAGACTTCATCACATAGACTTTGTGAGAAGTCATCTGGACTTATACAGGCCATAGGTTTTACGAATGTGTCAAGAATCCTATACAGTTCTTTAGGAGAGTTTCCGGCTTCTATGAGCTGTTGGGCAATGTTATTTTTGCGGGCAGCTTTAATATGTTTGTAGTAGTTGGTTTGAGCTGCACGATGTGCCTTTTTGTTCTCCTCCGAATGTGATTTCCTCCATCTCTTCTCTATCCTCCTGCATTCTTGTTTCTCTTTCCTGAGGGCCTCAGTATACCATTTTTCCTGTTTAGCCACAGGTAGTTGTCTAAATGTTTTCAGAGGGGCAATTTTATCAATGGCTGCAGTTAGAGAGTGCTGAAACATAGTTAGCTTATGTTCTACTTCCTCAGTATCTCTAATCTCAGGCTTTTCCCACACCTTTTGTAACGCCTCCAATGTGAGTGTATGCCACTGTCTGCGTATAGTGGAGGGTAGAGATTTCTTATGGGGACCTTTATTAACTTTAAAAATAGTAAATTGTAATAAAAAATGATCTGACCAATTGACTTTGGTGGGTTTATGACACAATATATTGTCGAAATTGGTGTATATCAGGTCGATACAGTGTCCACCTTCATGAGTGGGATCCTGATTCCTTTGTGTAAGACCGATAGTTGTCATATCAGTAAACAAACTATTGGTCCCGATGGAGTCAAGTTGGTCAGTATGAATATTAAAATCTCCGAGGAGAAGAAAATCCTCATTGGCCCGTATATAGGGGCCTAACATCTCTAAGAGAGATGTGGAGAAGCTGGGACATGGAAGGGGTGGTCTATATACAAGAGCACCTTTACTGGTCTTTCTGTTGGGGAAGGTAATTCTGAAAACCATTGTTTCCATTTCTTTGCAACATTGTTTATCTAAAATGTCTAATTTAAGAGACTCTTTATAAATTATGGCGATGCCGCCACCAATTTTATCAGGGCGATCAGAGTGGTGGAGTTTGTATCCCATAGGCACTCCCACATTGATGGCAGATACCGTATGTGGCTTTAACCAAGTTTCAGTGATGAAACAGAGATCTGGAGTCAAGGAGTGTATTAGGTCCCAGATCTCGATTTGGTGTTTGGGCATCGAGCGAACATTAATAAGGATGCAATGCAAATCATGTAATGACTTACTAGGTTCTTGGGAGTCAGTAAAATGCATCGAAGAAAAATGACATTTTTTGCATGAGAACGGTCCTCCAAAACAAGGTCTGCTATCCTCTAAATAGCACGGGGAGGTTAGTTGCCTTAATGTTTTCAGAAAGGAAGCCTCATACCTGATATGTGTGTTGGCGCAAAGAGGCGGCATGGTGTAGCGCCTACGCAGTGTGTAAGCGTTGCATCGGAGACCTTTAGCCGTCGTTCAGCTCTTTTTCGAAGCACATACTCGTGCTTGTGGCGGCATACACCTTGCTGGAGCGCGCAGTGGGCCGTCACAAGCACGAGTATGCGCTTCCAAAAAGAGCAGACTGCTCTCGGCAGTGCGCACGTGCGCACCACTCGCAGGTGCACCCCTATGCCTCCCTCTCCCGCTGCAGAGGCACGCTCACGCTTGTTTACTCTTGTGTTTCTTGCGTACATCTGTTGCTTGATCGAAGCACAACTCTGAAGGTGCTTCGGCAGCTCAAAGCCTACTCTTATATGGAAACAAGTCTTTGTTGCTCACTGTTGTGTATTGCTTCATCCCCATCCGCTAATGTCATTTTTAAACTCTTATTTATTCTGTGTTTGCTCACTGCTCTTTATTGCAGGCTGAAAGCATTTTTTTTCACAATGTTGATGCCTGCAAATCTCCGAACCTGCAGCTCATTTTTTCATTTGATTTGCTTTTCATTTGTTATGTTCCTTCCAGTTCTGAATCTAATATTTCCTTCCCAACAACACAGCCAGCAAGTAAACTGTATCAATTCTTTTACAGACGTTCAGGGCAGGCAAGCTCCGCGATTGAATGTTTATTTTGAACTGCAACAAAACCCATGTGTTAATAAGTGTTTCATTATAATAAGCTGACCACTTTGGAAATTTATCAAAAACAACAAATGAGTAGAGAGACACTAAAATAGAATTAGAAATTACCGTACCTTAGGTGTACATATTCTCCAATGAACTGCAGATATTGTTTAAAGTTCAATTGAATTGCACAAGACAGAAACACAGGAAATAGTTTGGTTGAAATAATGTATATTTATAATAAAACTCTCACTCGTCAACATAGCTGATGACGTGCTTCATCATAGGGTTTTATCAGGGAGACAGAATGTCTCCCTGAACTGCTACTACGTCTGTGTTACAGCGGAGCAGATTTCAACAAAACGTGAAGTGAAGAAAGTGTTCAGAAGTGGAATAAAAAAATGGCAGGCTGTACTCTGAAATGAATTTAATAAAGAATCAGATAACCATTGTTAAAAATTATTGATTCGGACATTATTTGCCATCAATTTGAGTCAAGTATGTCCTTGGTGAATTAAAAGGTCGACATGTTTCTGCTTTCAAAATACTATATTCAGCAAAGCTTTCATCAGGACCAAAAAAGAGAAAATAAAAGAAAGAATTCCCAGGCAGTCTACTCAACCTAAGGCGTATCCTAACCTTGGGAATGTGTATGTAAACGTAGGTAAACTCACGGTTTTACCCGGTTGTAGGTTATACTCAGAATTTCCGGTACCTATCGATTTTTGTAACACAAGGGTAGTGTTCCCTGGGCACAGCGGCAGGTGTATTCTTCACGACTTGGATAATTTCTTCCTAGTTGACTCACCGCTCGATACCTATTTTGTACAGGACCGCAGCCCGATGTCGTGAAGAATACCCCTGCCGCTGAGCCCTTGAACCCGTAGAACCCATGAAGGATTAGTGTTGAATTAGTATAGTGAAATATGAAAGTAATTTAAGTGGTGGATAGGTTAGTCAGTTATTTGGATTCAGAAGGATAGCGGAGGGATAGAAGAGGGAAAAAGTTTGCATTTGTATAGCGCTTGTTACCCCTGATGGGGTGTTGATGCACTTTTTTCTGCGAGTAGCACGCTACTCCGGGACCCATAAAGGATTGGTGGTGAATTAGTGTAGTGAAATATGAAACTCATTTGAGTGGTAGATCTTAGTCAGTTATTTGGATTGAGAAGGATAGCGGAGGGGTAAATATATATGTGTGTGTGTGTGTGTGTATATATATATATATATATATATATATATATATATATATATATATATATATATATATATATATATATATATATATATATATATATATATATATATATATATTCCACACAAAGTTCCCAAAGCAATGAGAGAGAACACTACAGTGCTCCACCATCCGGCAATTCAATGCAGCTTGCTTCCTGCTCCAACCGTTCCCGAATGCGAGCGAAAACAAGTTCAATGTGCATTTCAATTTTTAAGCTTCATATTAACCTTTAGTAAGTGTCGGGGCATAGATCATGGAAGCACAGTGCTCGAAATGCTAATGAAACTTGCATCTATGCCCCGACACCTACTAAAGGTTAATATGAAGCTTAAAAATTGAAATGCACATTGAACTTGTTTTCGCTCGCATTCGGGAACTCAATGTCCCATCATGCATTACTAGAAGAGACTTGATAGCACACGCCCAATGTGGCTAGCATGAATAAATTGAATGGAAATGAAGGTAATGCGTGCCTTTTTGTGTGATTTCAGCAGCCCAGGAAGAAGCGGTGCAAGACCGCGAAACGCGTTGGCATATCTTAAAAGGTTGGAGCAGGAAGCAAGCTGCATTGAATTGCCGGATGGTGGAGCACTGTAGTGTTCTCTCTCATTGCTTTGGGAACTTTGGGCCAGATGTAGGTAATTTTAATTTACCACCTCTTAAATACCGATTCATACCGAATCGGTATTTAAGAGGTGGTAAAATAGAGGGGGGGAGATGTAGGTATTTCAGGGTCGGTAAATACCGAATCGTTAAGATTCGGTATTTACCGATTCTGTAAATACCGAATCGGTATTGCCCATTGATTCCTATGGGCCTTGCAGCCCATAGGAATCAATGGGCAATACCAATTCTGTAATTACAGAATCGGTAAATACCGATTTTTGCAAGGGTGCAGGGGGTGTCACTTTGACACCCTCTGGCACCCCAAAAATAGGCATGTGCGCCATGTGGCACACAGACATGCCCTAAGGGCATGTCTGTGTGTCACATGGCACAGGTGTGCATGCACACATGTGCATGCACACCTGGATTCGGTATTTTACCACCCAATTGGATTGGGTGGTAAAATACCGAATCTGAAAGGCCTGCAGCACTCAAAGATGTGCTACCTACATATGCTTTTACAGACTCGGTATTTTTACCGAGTCTGTATTTACAGATTCGGTAATTTTACCGAATCTGTAAATACAGAATCGGTAAAATACAGATTCTGTAAAGCATGCTCCTACATCTCAAAATCCAATTACCGGTCGGCCGAAATCGGCCGTTACCGACCGGTAATTGGCCACCTACATCTGGCCCTACGTGTGGAATATATATATATATATTTCCTCTCAAATGCCCTGAGCTTTACAGAGGTCACACGACCTTAGAGACTACGTGAACCAGCATGCTATTGTGCAACTCTTGTGTGTAACGCCCAAAGTGGGTGGTGTTCTCAATAAAGCAATCAAAGACACAACACTGGTGAGTCAGTCATTTTCCCTGTGTAGCAGCCCATGAAGAAGAGGCGCTGGCCTCGAAACGTGTCGGGAACAGAAAAGGGAATCCTTAAGGGAACAGAAAAGGGAATCCTTAAAATGAAATGGATGCAAAAAACTGCAAGCAGCCTCGCTTTTAGACCGGATGGTAGGAGCTGCATCGTGTGACCTCTGTAAAGCTCAGGGCATTTGAGAGGAAATATGTATATATATATATATATATATATATATATATATATATATATATATATATATATCGTCGTTCTCTGTGTGGGGAAGTAGCTACGCAGCCCTACCGATTTCCTCTCCGGGCACTATAACATGCAAAAAACAAAAAAACGTATCCAACAACATACAAAATGGAATTCCTTAGAATAATAACTATTCTTTTTAAATTAACCGTAGAAAGGATCCCCTCCCTTTTGAGATTCTCTGTTGTTTAGTCAATGTGGAAAATGAGACAACTCAAGTTTTTACATGTCAGGTGTTGGAAGATCATTCAGCCATTTTTTTTGTATGTAGATGTTTGCAGATTCGTTTCCTCCTGTAAGGGGTATAAATACAGAATCAAAGAAAAACAGGTCTGGGAGTGCCGATCACATTGAGCCAAGGGTGAGAAATTCATGTAATTTGCTTTTGTGTAATTATACATTTCTAGAAACGTGCATTAAATTATGCGTAACTATGTGAAATATAAATCCGTCATTTAGTGGTACATTTTATATATTTTAAAAAACGTAAAAAACACGAGTGCTGCAAACAATGTCCACTTGTGCTGTGGTACAGCGGTACAGTAGAGTAATTATACAATGTGGCATAGTGACGTCATTTTTGGAACTCTGCAGAACAAGCATAATGGAAATTATGCCAGTGTCATTTCGATTTTACCTTGCCCTGCTAATCAACATGGGACAATTTTAGAGCTCACTGTGTGTATTTGCCAACCCTTGCATTTGATGGTCATCATTGGAATTTAAAGAGCCCTTTTATGTGTTGATGGTGATCACTGGCATCTCGCGGATATACTTGGAACCTGGTGGACAGCTATTGAGTTTCATGGCCATTCATACTCACCCGGTGCTGATACTTCGTATATCTTGACCTCTCTGGTATGGGGTAGCCAACTTATGGACCTCTCAGGCATATTAAGGGCATACTTGGAATCATCTCAGATGGTAGATCTCAATGACATCTCACACAATCTGGTGCACACCTCTGAAATAAGGTGGCCATTATTAAGGACAATCTTATCACAAGCTGTAGAAAATTGGGTTACTGGTTGAGGAGGATGAAACCCTACCCAAGTAGAAACAACAATTCTTGTCAGGTTGAAACAGAAGCAAACCCCAAATTAACTTGTGCTTAACCCTCTGGTAGCAAGACACAAAAGCAGCCAGGCTTAACTTAGAGGAAATGTGTAAAGCATGGGTACTTACAAACATTTTCCCAGGGGCTAAAAAGTTTGGTCTGTGATGTGACTGAGGGCCGCATTCATTGGTAGCAAGGTGGCGTTCAGGGGTTTGGGAAGGTGCAGGGGGTTTGGCAGTAAAGTGGAAGTTTAGTGGCCGAATTGCAGTATGTGAAACCAGAAAACCTGAGATTAATACTGACTTCCCCACTTAAGCAAATCGTGTGATACAAGGTAATTGTTTTATTTCATTTTCTATTCTTTGTCTTCATTATCACTTATAAGAGGACCTTGAAATACATGACTTCAGGGTGTGTGCTGTGTTTGATTTAATAAACTATAATATTGTTCATGTACAAGAGCCAGGCCACCCATAAAGTTCACACAACAACTGATTTGCCTCTTAGATCACTATTGGCATTGTTGTCAGGGTGAGGGAAGAAGGAATGTTTTTAAATTCATGTTTGAAAACTATCACATTAACAAAATAGCTCAAAATGCACTAATATAATCTAATGTATCAAACTGAAACAGTTTCGCATGATAATGAAATATACTTTCATGTTTGTACACTTTTAATGCAAGATGTCTTTGAAAGTATTACCGCAGCATAACAACAGTAATAAAGTGAAAACACAACACAAGAAAAATCCCACATAAATTTAGAAAAATAAAGTAACATTTAATATATTTTTGGAGACCAAATCGACAAAGATCCAATTAGTAAAACCAGAGATATGCAATTTCAAATATTTAAGGCAAGTATAGTGCCTCAAAAGCATAACGTGGCGCTCACGTTTATCTGATCATGCGAGACCAGGTGAAAGTCACAAGTTCAGGTTGATTGTCATGGAGCATGGGCCAGATACAGGCGGCAGGTTAGTCTAGCTGAAAAAGTTACCTTCTGGTTCTCGAAAAGATCAGTTTGCTGTGGAGGAGGCCGTGACGAGCGAAAAGAGCATTGTGGATGGTCGTCACTCTAGGAGGAAGATCCTGTCAGGTGTCGCAGAGAATCTTTGCTGGAGATTTGCATTGGTGGTCACCGTGGGCAGCATGAATTGCAGATTTTGCTTTGACAGCCGTCGCTGGCAGTCGCTATAGCACAAAGAGTTTGGTTCACAGGAGCTTCACATTGGCAGCCGGCGCAGTCAGCAAAACCTTGGCATGAACGCTGTAGGAAGGTAGGATCCTTCTGCATGTGTACCCCCGCCTTTTGCCTGGTGCTAAGCTGGTTTTTGACTAACCTGACTGGGATCCTGCTAATCAGGACCCCAGTCTATCTGCTTTCTCCCTAAACTGAAAAGTTATGTACTTAAGTACACCCCAGTTTGGATACTGGGGTAACCTTGTCAGTCCCTAGTATATGGTACGGTAAAAAACATCAGAGGGAAAGAATATTGAAATCAAGAATATCGACGACGAGAATATCGACCTGAAGGTATGAAATATCGTTTATGTTAATATCGAAGTTAGTAAGATCGATAGTAAAAATATCAATGTTACTAATATCAATATTAATATTAGTGTTATGTATTTTATTATGTATTTTATACGTATGTTTTTATAATTTTTGTTAATTATTGTACTAGTTTTAAAAGTTTAAAGATATATGTATTACATTTTTGGAACTAAGTAAATTATGCGTTTTAGTACAATAGCGGGTTGTGGGTTTATAGGGGACTAGGGTGGGAAGTAATTTAATTGTAATTAAGTCATTATTTAATTTTTATTTTTTGGTATTGATAATTATTTTTATGTTAAATAATTATTAATTGGTAATTAATTTTTATTAACTGAAAATTCATTTTTATTAATTGATTAATTGGTTATTATATTAAGTGTATTAATTTATTATTGAAGTGTGTTATGAGGTTATAGGGTGATAAGGTGGGAAGTAATTTAATTGTAATTAAGTCATTTATTTTATTGTTGAGTATTGATAGTTAAATTATTGTTGCTTAATTATTAATTCGAAATACATTTTAAAGAATTAATATATTTTTTTAGCTTAATTTATCGTTTATCATTTATTAATTGGTATTAAAATTTGATTATTTATAATTTATTGGTATTTATCAATAATTTATTGTTACTTTTTTTGCTAAATGTTTTTTAGTAATATTTTTGGGGGTATTGAAAATTAATGTGCTTTACATTGTATTATTATTTGGTAATACATTTTTAATAATTATTATTTAATTTTATTTAATTTAATTTTTAATACATTTTTAATTGGTAATTATTTTTAAATAATTATTTATTGGTATTGTTAATTAATTTGTTGTAATTTAATAATTAAATTATTATTGTTTACAAAAAATATTTTGAATATTAGTAAGTTATTTTGACCCCTACGCTATCCAACATTTTCCCTACTGTTGCACCCTCTGGAGATGGAATAGTAATTTTAACCCCTACGCTATCCAACACCTTCCCTACTGTTGCACTCTCTTGAAGAAATGAAATCTTCATTCTCAGGGAATACTTACTAATAGAAAAAAGAACTTGGCACAGAAACTGAAAATATGAAAAGACATCTTTATTCTTTCATAAACTTTTATTCGATTACCACTTGTTTGTAATCATAAAGAGTACACATTAAATACAATAAACGTAAACAATTTCAATGTCAAAGTACTAAGTAGATAATAATTATTTCTACTATAGAGTGGAGGTAGTTTTAGAAGAAAGAAATTAAAAATATTAAAATATAAAAGAATTGTAAAGGAAAGATACAACAGTTTTAAAACAAAATTTTTTTGTATTCATCACAAACTTTGCCGTATTTTAATACTGGCTTTTAAAAAAGTGGCTATGTTCTTCGCGACACATGGTGAGTCCAGAAGCTGCAGGAAAAAAAATGCAGGATGACATATTCTATGGCCTGAGGATTGAAGAAGTGGGAGAATCCAGGTTTTTCGTAATGATTTATAATATTTACAAAAAAAAGTAACATGGATTGTAGATTGTAACGATACTCCATCACATGGACAATTCATGAGCATGCGAGACCAGTTTTGAACTTCGGGGAAGGAAACTAAACGGAAAAAGGTGTTAAAACGGAATCTAGTCAGGAGGTATTTCTCATAGTTAGACAGATAGTAAGTCAGGTAAGGTTGGATGCCTTTGGTAATTTGAATTGCGCAGATTTGAGTGTTCGTAGTTTTTGCAATCTCCGACTGATTGCGCAATTCTCTCAGATGGACCATGCACATCTTCTTTAGCTCTTTACTGGAGATGTCTTCGACACTGGGCGGTTCGTCAAAATAAGACCTACGACCAAGGTCATTGAAAAAGTTCCGCACGTAAACCAACCAGGGAATCTTGTGCCAGTTGGTTAGGGCTATACAGTCTGCGATCAAAGATCGTGTCAGATGACACTCAGATGACACTCAGGTTTAGACCATATGCGTTGCCACAATAAAATTGGTTGGGAATGGATTGTATCTATAATATAATCCATGCCATGTTCTTTATGTGAGGCATAGTTCGGGGCACTTTGGGGAAGGGCCAGCAGGTATTTAGCGAAGGCGTTCTCTGTTATCTGTATGGGGTCTACATGGCCATACCCCCATACGCCTGCACCATAGGTAGCCACACTATGGCACTTAGCGTAATAAATTTTCAGGAGTTCAGATGGAGCTGGTTTGCCTAGCTTTCTCGAAAAAGAGACAAGGGCCGATGTTGCTCGCTGAAAGAGAAGATTCCTATTGGCCGTTGCCTTTCGCCAATCCAGGGAATCATCCACAAGAATGCCCAGATATGGATAGACAGAGGTTTTCTCCAGTCTTACATTGTTCACCAATATCGGTTTGGGATGCTTGAACTTGGGTCCAATATGCATGGTAAATGTCTTTTTTATGTTGATTTTCAGGCCAAGTGAACTCATGAAACTACAGTATTTGTTGAGTTGTTTTTGTAGTTGATTCAGCGATCGGGCTAGAATGACAGAATCATCTGCGTATAGCAGTGTCGGTATTGGACGATGATTTATCTGAGGTAGATCCTGGCTCCCTTTCAACATGGCCTGTCTAATCCATTTGTATAGAGGTTGAACAGGAAGGGAGCCAGTACACAGCCCTGTCTTACTCCCTTCGCTATTGAGAAGGAGCGGGATAGCTCACCGTTGATACCAAATCTGACGCAGCCTGTGGCGTCTGAGTAGAGTTCCCGTAGGAAAACTATGAGAGGTGGATCCACTCCGAAATCACTAAGTATTGACCAAAGTTTCGTGTGCTGAACACAGTCAAATGCCGCGCTCAGATCGACATAGACAAGAAAGATGTTTCCCCCTTTTGCACCTACGTACTTTCCGGTCAAAAGGGCGAGATTCAGGGCCTGCTCAACAGTCCCAAGACCCTTTTGGAAGCCGTATTGCAGGTCGGTCATGATGTTTTTTTCCCGGGCCCAGAGTTGTAAACGGTCCAAGAGCACTCGACCTGCAATTTTACCCATGGAGTCCAGAAGGGAAATTGGCCTGTAGCAGGCCGGGTCATTCCGGTCGCCCTTTTTGAAGATTGGAAGGAGGATTGACGTTGACCATGACTGTAGCAATCCAGCAGATGTTACTGCTGCCAGAACCTTAGTGATTATTAGTGACCATAGTTCGATGTTATGAAGGAAAATGTCCAGTGGGACTCTATCTGGCCCAGGAGCTTTACCTGGTTTTGACTCCTTAAGTGCTTTAATGACTTCCGTACAATTGAAGTAGATGTTTATCGGGTAGATGTTATTTTCCAAATTGTAGGCACCACTATGTTCTATTCCTCCTTTGTCCAGTTGAGAATGACCAAAGATTTTAGAAAAATGCATGACCCAATCATCTGCCGTGACAGCGACATCTAGGTGGTTCCCCTTGGTAGCGTCGGCCAAAAAGGGGGATCTTATGACTTGCCAAAATAGAGCACTGTCCCTACGCTGGCAGCTATCATGATGTTGAGCCCAGAGATTTTTCTTAATTTCTAGTCTTCGTTCCCGTCTAGCTATGTTATAAAGTTTCCTTAAGTTTGAAATTTCCACTGGGTCTCTCGCAGGTCTATGAAGGGCTTCCTTTAAGGACGAGAGGGCCATACGGCAAGCTGTATCGAACCACCTCGGAGAGGTGGGGTTATTATTCCTGGATTTGCCAGAAAGTTCCTTTTCAATTGTCTTCAAGATGTTCTGGAAACTACTCACAATTGTCTGGGGAGTGGAGTCTGACGATAGACAGTCAAGTAGCCATGGTTTAGTTTTTCCGAGGACCCTCTCTGTTACTTCCTCTGGGTCTACCTTGGCCCATTTGACTGTGTAGCCATTTAATTTATTCATTGTTAGTGTATTTTGTTTTAGATGGCTCGAGGTAAAGGAGTGTGATTTAACCATTTTTGGCTTAACTCTTACACTAATCGGAAAATGATCGCTGCTGGGATCAGTCCCAGTGGCGAAGTTGGTCACTTGGCCCTTGAGGTTCTGGGAAGACAGGATGAAGTCTATCGTGGTTGAATAGCCTCTACCATGGAAAGTTGGAGAGAAATCTTTTTGTGGTTCCACTAGATCGTTTACGAAGTCCAGTTCTAGGGAAAATAAGGACTCATTTAACTTGTTGCCACAGATAGAGTGGGCGAAATGGGACAGAGGACTGCCGTGTTCATCTTGGAGGCCACAGTTTTCATTTTTGTAGTTAGGACATAGTGAGAGATTAAAATCACCACCCCAGATTGTGTATGCCAAGTTCGAATGGGAGTCATTTTGCAAGGATGTTAGGAAGGTAGTGATTTCAGTTAGTGTTGTTAAACAATCCATTGTGGTTGAGTTGTTATAGTAATTAATCAAAGTGTAAGTGAAATCTTTGGTGAATTTTATTTGCAGAATTTGGAAAGTTGGATGATCTTTTAACTTCCGAATGGATAATGAGGGGACAGTATTAGCAACGTAAATGGCTAGACCCCCCTTTGGTCTACCCATGGCTCCCTGGATTGCTGGCATAAAGAAAGTTCTATAACCCACAAGGTGGTTTGGGGTGATGGACCATGTTTCCTGGAGGCAAAGAATCTGATGTTCCCTTACTGTTTCAAGCCACGCCTGCGATGTCAGCTTGGAGCGCAGGCCTGCAACGTTCCAGTACATTATTGATAAACTCAAGTTGTTTGAATCAGGTGGTGACTGGTAAACGGGAGGTTGAGATGGTAAGCGCTCTGATAAGGTCGTGGTGGCTTCAGTAATGATACTCTGATCATGGGGATGTTTTAAATTAGTGTTGCTTGCGCCCATTAAGATTTCTAGGAAATTGGCCGTCGTTTCATTCAGAACAACGGTGCAAGATTCTGCGGTAGTCTCATGCTGGGAACTGATGGTGATAGGCAGGATTGGTTCTGGTTGGGCCTGAGGGTTAGGCAGGTATGATTGTGGGCCGGGCGTTAGTGGGGCGACCGTAGTTTTTAAGGCCTGGATCTTGGATCTTATAGCCCTTAACGGTCAATCTACCATTTCCAGGCAGTCATACCTGTTTTTGGTTGAAAGACCCTGCCAACCCTCCATTGAATAGTGGGATCTGCCTTGTTGCCAGGGGTGGTTATGCCAGTCTATGTTCCTATTTCTGTTGCCATAATTGTGGCTATATCCCACCTGATTCCAATGTCCTTCCTGGGAATGCTGCCAGTTTAGAATGGGAGGGTATTGATGTGTGTTCCGTGGGGGATAAAAGAAAGAAAGATGTTGGGCGTCAATTATGCCCTTTTTCTCCAGAGAGGGCCATGAGCAGATATAGTCCACAGTGGTTGGATCCCTTCAGTTTACTATGATACAATCACCGTGGATCGACTTATGCTCATTCCCAATCCAGGTTACTCTGTGGACAGTGGAAATCCCACCAGAATGGTAGGGCTCTAGTGGTCTATTTAGACTTAGCCACTGCAGGACCTTATTCTTGAGTGACCGGGCAGTTTCATCCATACCTTCGGTTAGTTCGGGAACGCCTGTTAGGATGACCATGTAAGGGGTTGCCTCCGGGGGGAGGTGCACTGGTCGTCTGGATCTTGGTGCTTTTTTGACTGCCGTTGAGAATTGTGCAGTCGTTATTCTAGAAGGGGAGACCGTCGATGTATTTTTCGCGACTTGATTTATGTTTATATCTACTGTGGTTTTTGCAGTATTTGCAACTTTTGCAATTTTTGCAGGTACTAATCCTGATACAGTCAGGGGCAAATCAGTAGATGTTTTAGCCTTTTGTATGTTGGGCACTGGGTGTTGTTGTTGTTTTGCTGATGAAACAGTATCCTTCGTTTTCAATATGGGTGGAGTAAACAAGGAAGACTGTTTGATTCCAGCACCAGGTTGTAGGGGTTGAGGAACTTTAACGGGATGGATGGGGTTTCCCTTCCCTTGGTTAGGTGGATGTGAGGCCGGCACGGTAGGGTGTGTGCGTGAAAGGATTGCTAATTGGGCTTCTATGTTCCTTACACTCATTTGTATTGGTTTTAAGTGTTGGGAAAAGAGGTCTTTGATTGTGGTTAGTATTTGCAAAGTGAATTTACAAACTCTGCATGTGTTATCTGTCTCCTCTACAATGGTGGTAGAAGGTATAGAGTTATTTGGAGTTAGTGCATTTGTGCTAGGTTGTATGGGCTGTAGGGACCAATCCCTCCCAGATTCCAAAGGGGTGTCGAGCGCCACTACATTACCGCATGGCTTGCAGCTTCCTCGTTTGGGAATAGCTCCTTCCCTCAGTCCCCGAGTTTGTTTATCTGGAGTTGGTTCCAGTGTGGTCTGCGTTTGACAGGCCTCTAGATCCGGGGTAATCTCTAGATCGTCTGTCAAAAGGGAGTCAGACTCTAGTTGTGTTACAGATAAATCCACTAGACATGGTACTGTGTGAATATCAACTACCGCGACGGATGGTGGAAGAATTGCTGTGATAGGAGCTTGTTGGGTGGGAGAGGCCACAGTAGCCAGAAGGCCCAGAGAGGAGCGTTTCGCATTGATGAGGTCCAAAGATACTCTACGTTCCAGAAGGGAAATGCTATGCTCGATGGCCTCATTAGTCCGTGAGATAAATTGATCTATAGGGCCTGTGATCTGGGCTACAGCTAGTGCAGTTTTTGTTTTTGTTTTACTTCTGGTTCTTCCAGGCATGGTGGTTAAAAGCAACAGCAAAGTACATAAACGTGTCAAAATGGATAGTTAAAATCAAGGTGGGTGGCCCGGTCCGGTCCCTCCCGGACACTAACGGGCAACAACGGGCCCGCACTTGGCCCGGGCTTCGCCCGGCGTCCCGCGAGAGGGAGCAGTGAGGACCTTTATGCGCCTCCTGGCGCGGAGTTATGACGGTGGGGCTGGAGACCTCGAGGGCTGCCGGGAGTTGTAGGCAGCCCCTCGCCTCACTCCACTCGGCGGCCCCGCTGTCAGATGGCAGAAAACAGCAAGGCGGCGGGAGGCTGGCGGTAATGGGTCTCGACAGCCCGGGGAAGATTGTTTCAGAGTTCTCCACGGGGCGCAGTACAGGTAATGGATCCGCCAGGGCGGGCAAAACAGCGTGACACCACTCGCTGCAGCAGTGAGGACCTTTATGCGCCTCCTGGCGCGGAGTTATGACGGTGGGGCTGGAGACCTCGAGGGCTGCCGGGAGTTGTAGGCAGCCCCTCGCCTCACTCCACTCGCCGGCCCCGCTGTCAGATGGCAGAAAACAGCAGGGCGGCGGGAGGCTGGCGGTAATGGGTCTCGACAGCCCGGGGAAGATTGTTTCAGAGTTCTCCACGGGGCGAAGTACAGGTAATGGATCCGGCAGGGCGGGCAAAACAGCGTAAATTTAATAAGTGAGGCCACGTCACACAGAAGCCGTAGCAACTGAATGAGGTAGTCTGAGGAGTACAGAGAACAGAGGCTTTATATATGCTCAGGGTTACAAACTTCAGCATACAAGTAAGGGGCAGTCCTAGCTTTTGCAAGCATGCAAAAAATGCCTAACATGGACATGCAAGGTCTGCCAAACGACAAACCCATTTTACAGTTGTCCGGCCCATAATCAATCATTGAACAAACCCAACATTCTTCTTTAGACAAGCCGGACAAACCCATTATAAAAGGACCACAACCCATATCATAAACAGACCATAAAAGAAGGAACAGAAAACAGATAAGAAGCAGGATAAGGGGTATGTGTGTGCATACCAAACTCTACAATGTCCTGTGCTTTGATCCTCAATCTTGATCAGCTAAAGGGCAGGAACAGGTTTAACAAGGTCAGCTTCAGGCAACAGGGTCAGTTCACTCAGGTCAAACAGAAGTCAGCATGAACTCGAGCTAAGGTGTACATGTCCTCAAAAGACTAGTTCAGCCACAATCATGGCCTATGTGAGGGCAACCACAAAATGGCTGCCATACACAAAATGGAACCCACGGGTTCAGAATTCACAGAACCTCACTCTGGAGTTGGAATAGTAATTTTTACCCCTACGCTATCCAATATTTACAGTTTTAATTATTGTATTTTATAATTTATTTAAAATTATTTTATTTAAATTTGTTATATATAGTTTTGATATTTTTATTTATATTAATGTTGTATGTTTACATATGGATTTATAATTTATAAAATGGTTTTAATAATGTATAAGTTATTAGGGTAATTAATTGTAAATATTATTAAGTATATATATTATATTTTATATGCATGTTTCATTTTTTTACAATATATGTATTACTTATAATTTTAAACATATTTTTAACTATGTTAATTTTAATTATATGTATTATTTATTTAACTTTATATTATTTTTAAACATTTAAAAAAACGATATTTTTTACAACAATATTTTTTTTCTCGATATTTTTGTCCTTACCTTAATGTAGATAGGACTTCGATATTGTTGATGTCGATATTCCGCCTCCGATATTTTTGACGTTGATATTTTTTACGTCAATATTATGTTAGACCTTCATATGGTACCCATGTACCCAGGGCATAGGTACCCCAGAGGTCTCCCCTGGGCTGCAGCATGTATTATGCCACCCATGAGAGACCATTCAAACTGGAACTACAGGCCTGCCATTGCAGCCTGTATAGGTTGGTGCATGCACCACTTACTGAAGATACAGGTTTACTAAATCTAAGGGTCACTGCGCATGAAACCTATAAGTCACCCCTATAGAAGACTTTTACAATCCTGAATGCAGGGTGCTTGGTTCTAAGTGAGAGGGTGCCTTGCATGAGCAGGAACCCCTGCAGCACACGGAGTCCATTCTCCTGGGTTGTCAGTGAAGCAGCCATATACTGATATAGAGGGGCATTATGAGACAGTGTGACGACCATCTTGAAAACGGCTGCAACGAACCCTATTGTGTTTGGTGTCAAACATGTTTGAATGATACCCCCACACCCCTAACCGGCATGGAAGGTATGATTCCACCCACCAGGAAAGCCCTCCGTGGGACTCTCGGTGGTCCTGGTACCAGCCTTCTAGCTCTGGCGAGCACAAAATGGTGGCTGCCGACCAGAGACACATTTCTGCCCTCCTGCTGCTGAGCCAAGCTCGAGCAGAGGAAGGCAGGACAATAGGAATCTTGTCACAGGGAGGTGTGACCACTAACCCTGGGCGTAGGACTACGCTACGCTTGGGTGGTTTGCGCAACTACGTGCTACGCGAACTGCACGTAGCACAGTGCAAAAACGCATAGCGTAGCGGGCATTTTTTGCTTGCTCACGGTCCTCAACATCAAGTTGGCGACCGCGAGTGAGCAAAATGACATCCCGGCAAGACGTTTTCCTCGTACGCGATCAGCAACATCAAGTTGCCGATCACGAGCGTGGAAAATAAACCTCTCGGCGAGATTCTCAACGTGGGGAGGTCAGGTTTCTCATTGCGAGTAGTTGCGTATGCTTGCTGCTGCTCGTGATGAGAAACTACCAGTCCACGTTGAGGAAACTGCCGCTCGAGTACAAATCCACTCGAGCTGCAGATATCGACTTCTTGCACTGTGCAAGATGCCGTTTGCAATGATTGCACAGTGCGGACAAGCATCCGGCACTGTGCTATCAATACGAACAGCATTTTCCCTACCGCACTACGCAGTTCGCGTAGCTGCGCCCAGGGTTAGTGACCACCTCCCAGACATAATTTAGTGTATCAGGGCTGGGTGGGTGTGCTTGCCAGCAACTGGAAGTCTGCATGAGGGGTACATTTGGTGTCCCTGTGCATGGTCCAGTTCGAACCGGTCCTGGGAGCCGTTGGCTCTCGCTCTGGCACGAAACTGGACAAAGGACATGGGAGTAACCTCCTCCCTGTCTGTACTCTCTCCTGGGAGGGTCCCCTGAATCTTCTCAACCCTTTGCCTAGAGTACTTAAGGGATTACCTGGCTGTAGGACTTTAGATTAGTTGTGGACAAGATTCAGAACTGATACCATTGCACTTCGACCGTGTGGGCACTCTGGACTTTGCTGGACTTCGTTTGGGCCCGACTTCGTCTCCTTCTCTGTCTGCTGCAAAGTCTGTGCCTGTGCACCATCCAGGATCTGTTCAGGACCTGTGGAGCATCTAAGACACTTGAAGATAATCTCCCTTGTAGTGAAGGAATTACTCCCCTACATTCGTAGGCACCGCAACCCTGCTGACCAGTCTGCTGATCCCGAGCTCCTGAGGACTCCAAAGGGTTCAACAGCACAGGTAGTGGTAATCCCTGGCTCCCAAGGCCCAAGCTGCCTCTCACCAAGTTTGAGATGAGAATCCCTCGTGGGGGCTGCAATAACGGAACCCCTTTGCATTGCGTACTTTTGCATTTGCATTTGCATATGTTTGTTGGTGACTCTGCAACAAGTGCATTGGGGTCCACGTAGCTCCATCTTCCGGCAACTTCCTGCACCAAGATCTTTAGCCACATCACCTCATGGGCACTGTGGCCTGCTCCTTTTGGTGAGCTGCTTGAGGTTCTCTCCCGACTCCTGTGCCAATTGAGGGTCATCATTGATTTCCTTGGGCTCCCCTGATTGCTCGGGGTCTGCCCTGACTCCCCTGTTTGTGGTGAGTCTCCTGGACCTTGCTGGTCCAAACCGTACACTTTCTCGACTTCCTGCGTGGGTTGCATTTGCAAAGGCCTGTTGGTGCTCCAGCCGGACACCGACCCCTCAGCTCTCAACATCCTTTGTGGGACAGCTCGTATCTGGCTCCTGGTCATCCTCAGCATCGCCTGGGTCTCACAGCTGCAGAGTGAAGGTCACTGTCAACTATCCTGAAGCACCCGACACAGTTGACATTCTTCTATCGAGCCGCTGGTCACTTCCAAGTGACCCAGACTCTGTCTCCTCTGATTTCAGGTACTCTCCATCAACAATCCATGTTTGGATTCCTCCAGACACTTTCTCCTCTTTCAGCTGCAGCACTTTCCTGAAGTCCTCAATTGGGTTTGACGGCGGTTTCTGACACCACCTCACACATATGCACCCAGCTTCCCTGGGATAGGTAACTTGGCTACTTCAGTATCCACGGGTGGGGTGGCTCTCCAACCTTCTGTCTTCCATGGGCTTTCTTCAGGGTCCACTGGGAAGGGTCCCTAATCTTGAAAATTCCAACTGCAATAGCAAATCGACTTGTATGGAGCAGGCGGTTGTGTTCACACACCACACACACACTCCGTGGGGTCCCTATCGACTCACCTTGGGTGGTTCCTCGGGGTCCCAGTAATTCTTTGTCCACTCAACATTGTCCTGATTCAAGTCAGGTCCTTATACCACTTTCTTAATATATGGTTTGGTCCCCCCTGGGGCCCGCTGTCTATTAGTGCTATTTACTGTGATTTCTTTGCTAAAGTATTGTGTGCTTCGTGTCTATCTCTGTGTGGGAGATACTATAATGTACTAGACAGTGTTATATAATAAATACAGATTTTTACAACTACTGTGTGGTTCTCTTTTCATTTAATCTATACTATAAGATTGCATTCTGGTAAAACAAGCTGCTTTACAATCCTTCAAGACTAAGATTGAAGTCTGCTCTCTACAGCTACCATTTGGATAGCTTTCTAAGGTTGTCTGAGACGTCCTAAATCACCATAAGGATTGTCTGGACTGGTGCAAGGTGCCCACTTACAAAAGTGGACATCATATACCACGCTAGCTTCTCACAAACGCTAAGAGACCAAAACTTCAGGATTTCTCCTTTTTTGGAAAGGGAGCACAGCTGATGCCACACCAAGGGTCCAGGACCTGGGAGTCAGAAACTCACACCAGCTGATGCCAGCAGGGCTCAGTCAGTTCCAGTTGCAGGTCCAGTCAGCAGGTCAGCTGGGCAGATACAGGTAGGCCTCTGGAGTTCATTAGGTCCCTGTAGCTCAGAACAGGAGGTAGGTCAGTTGACCCTTGGAGTTACTGCAGCCTGGGATGAAGGGTGCAGGTCAGTCTTCCTTCTCAGCAAGCAGGGCAGGCCTCAAGGAGCTGTGCAGTAAGGCAACCTTCAACTGTTCTATCCGCAGGTCCAGGAGTGTACAGATGAGTTGGGTCTTCGTGTCTTCTATTTATACCTGGTGCCAGCTTTGAAGTAGGAGATGTTTTTAGAGGGTTACACCGAAAGGTGTTTGGAATTGCCTTCCTCCTTGCTGTGGCCCTAGCTTTTCTGGGGACAAATAGACTTGGATACAACTCTTTGTGATTATTCTGAGGCAGAGCCATTGTGCTGTGCAAGTGTGGGAGGTGACAACACCTTCCCCTCATCAAGTCAATGATGGCCCATCCTGCCAACACATATTCTCCCTTTTTCTCACTGGGAGTAATACACAAAGACCAACTGTCAGCTATACCCAGTCATGTGACCCAGGATACAGTCACCAAAATCCGACTTTACCATAAAGAGGGTTTTAAATTACAATTCTTTACAGACCAAACTCAACATTTCTACCTGCTCCCAAATGAAAGTTAGCAATTATTAAATGTAACAAGCTGACTCAAGGTTAACCTATGGGAGAGGTAGGCTTCACAGTAGAGAAAACTAATTTAGAAGTTGTTTTCTACCAAGACATGTAAAATTTGAAAGTACACACCCAACTCTTTAAATAGAATCCTCCCTGCCCTCTGGGCTATTTAGGGCCTTCCTTAAGGGAAACCAATATGTGTTAAACAGGAAGGTTTAGGCCTGGCAAAAGGTTTATCTTGCCAGTTCGAAATGGCAGCTTAAAACTGCATACACAGGATGCAATGGCAGGCCTGAGACATGTTTAAAAGACCTACTTAAGTAGGTGGCACAATCAGTGCTGCAGGTCCACTAGTAGCATTTAATTTAGGAGCCATGGGTACACGTAGTTGTCTTTTACTAGGGACATACAAGTACATTAAATGTACCAACTGAGTGTAAGCCATTTTTGCCATATTTAAAGGCAAGAGCACAAGCACTTTAGAACTGGCTAGCAGTGGAAACGTGCAGAGTCCTAAAAGCCAGAAAAAATGGTTTCAGAAAATAGGAGGGTTGAGGCAAAACATTTGCAAATGGCCCTACAGAGACGGCAAGTCCAACACATGCCAATCCAAGTCTGCAAAGATTTATTCATAAAAAAAGTAATAGTCAGTGAACCATAAAGTCCACCGACAAGAACTTCCCCCAGCATGGCTGAAGTGAGCAAGCTCCCAGAGTGATGCAAATAAACAAATGTATTCATTAATGGTTGTAAGTTTCCCATAGGGTCAAGTAATTGCATCTTAAAAAAACACAAGCAGGTACCTATACTGAGGTCATGTGAACAGGTGTAATGATCTTCCAACAGTAACAACAATGCTCAAAACATTTTGCCAGAGCATGGTAGTCTTCATTTTCCCATCTCAGAAGCCAAGTGGTGGGTACAGATCAATGAATATAACAGGGGAGAGGAGAGAAAAAGTGGATCCATTCTCCCTCTACAGAATTAATTAAACAAAAAGAATCCACATACAGATATTGTAAGAGTGGTCCCTACGATGGTGGGGAGCACACTGTGGGGCACATTATCAACAAAAGGCGATACATTATCGCCGCTTTTATCGGCAGAAAACTGCAGATAAAACGGCGATAATGGGCTTGATAATATGCCCTTGAGAATTCCCATAGAAGCCCAGGTTCTGGCGTGAACATGGGCTTCTATGGGAATTCTCAAACGCATATTATCAAGCCCATATCGCCGTTTTAGTGGCAGTTTTCTGCCGATAAAAGCGGCGATAATGTATTGCCTTTTGTTGATAATATGCCCCTGTGTTCTTTAAATACCCCTCACACACGAAAAGGACCCTTGGTGTCATGCTTCATCATTGGGGTCTTCGCACCCCTCTACGGGATGCTACTAACCAGCGACTACGCTGGAGCACTTTTATAATTTGGCTATGCGTGGTGCGTGTGAGGTTTCAGTGTATTTAAGTGAGTGGTGGGTTCTGAGAAGTAACAAAGTGAGGTTAAAAAGTACCTGGCACGTGAGGTCTACAAAAACCTTAATGAAAGTAAGGTCCTGCAGCAGGTGCTAATAGCACTTTAACCCCTCCGTTTGGAGGCTCATGGTGCCAACCAGCATTTTTACAGCAAGCTCTCATTGTAGAAACTTTGAAACTGACAAGCAGGCACATATTAGCCTTTTGAATTTCACTTTTCATGAAATAAACCAAAATTTTCGAGGGACGGGAGTAAGATGGGGATCTGTGCACCCCGTGCTGAAGAAGAAGCCTAGCTTCGAAACATGTAGACGACGTAATTCAGTCTCCCGTGAGTGCGACCAATAGGAAAGAACCACAGGGGTAGCTCTTCACCGGGGCTCAGGTCCAGCAAGCTCTTCTTGTACACCCCCCCCCCCTCGGGCAGGTCTGGGTCATCACGGCAGTGCCAAGGGGGACCTCACAGCTGCCACGTGTAGGTGGGCACCAGAGTCTGTGCCTCCTATTAGGCCATGCCACCATCCTTGGCCGGTCCAAATTAAATAGGGGGGCAAACCTCACCCCAGGGGCACTGCCGCCCAGAGCCCATGGGCCCAGTAATTGCAGCAGGGGCTCACCTTCGCGTCCACCACAACTCAGCGCCGCCAGCCAGAAACGGCAGCATAATGGTTGCAGGCCCATTTTCAGGCTGCACCGAATACAGGCCTCAGCTCCGTCTCTACTCCCATCCCGGCAGCAATTACACCTGGTATGGCAGCAGGCTGGACAGGTATCACAGGGAGGAAGACTTACCCTTAGATGGTGAGGTCCGGCATGACAAATGTTGGATGAGCAGGGTAAACAGCGGAGTTGGTCTAGAGCATGTCCGCCATGATGGCTGCACAAGCCATGCCCTCCAACAGTTGGGCACTTATTGAAGGGGAACATGCCTGAATGCCATGACGGTGACATTTCTGTTCCAACAAGCTTTAAATTCATTGTATGTGAGTATTTATTCATTATTCAGCACCTGGAAACAATGGTTGTACCCTGATCAATGTATTTCAAACTGCGCATCACTCATTGGCCTGTAAGTGCCTCAATATCTCCACCTCTTACCACTTGCCTTGAAACACAAACGTGTTTGGTGCTTCTCCTTTCTCAATAGAGTGTGATTGGGTGGCTCTCCTTCTGTAGAGAGACATGATATTACATAATCAGCTTGTTCTTCGTATTCCCTGTCTAATTTGTTATCTAATACAATTGCTTTTTTTCTGGTCTGATAACAGCTTTCACAAATAATGTAAATTTAGCCAGCACCAGCTCTTCTGAGCTGGTGTATGTGTATTGCACATGTGCTGGAGTTTATCAGGCTTTCTGTCCCAAACAGCGTATAGACCCTTTGTGAACAAAATTATTTTCTAACTTACAACATGTTGTTATGTGATCTTTAGCTTGACTGCAAAGAACTTACTGCCCTCCATCCAGCAACTCTTTGGAGTTAGTGATTAGTGACTTCCATTTTTGGTTCCTTTCATTCGCCTTTTTTATGGTCTGGCTTGACAGTGCAGCTGTTGCCAGACAATTATGTGATTACCACCAGGAGAGAGCTTTGGTTTCACCCACATGTTGGGAGCCATGAGTGCATGCTTTAATTTGGCATAAGTTGTGTGCTTTCCCAAAAATGTGCTTGCTCTCCACACAGCTGATCATTTTGTTTATTTACCGAGCTGCCTGAGCTTCAACTTTAAGGGATACACACATATCAATGTTGTGCTATATGTGTTTTAGATAACTAGATCATTTATGGGGTTTTGTCTTTGGCAGCAGCAAAAATGAGAGGAAGAAGTTATTAACAAACATGGGTGTTTATTTACAAGCTCCTTGCGCCACCGGTACGTCATTTTTTCCCATGGATTTTTAGGTCTCGATTGACTGTGCATTCATAAGCCAGACCTATTAGCATAACCAATGCTTTTTTGGAGTTTTGAAGTTTCATGTGCTGTGGGAATGCTGATCTTAAATTCTAGTTAGGTATTGTCTTCCTGCTGTGCATTACGTTTACGTGTCTAATCTCTGACGGTCTGCCACTGGTACAAGGAGTAATACTTAATGTGCTAGGTTAACATGAACTCTTTGGTCTCATGTTCAAGGCCAGTTGGATATTCTGCAGCTTCCTTGTCAAAATTGTGGGGGGCTCCGAGGACGGTGTTGCACTCAAACAATCAATTCTGAAGGATGCATGTTCTCATTAGAAACAGTCTGTGGGGTCCAAGCAGAGGGTGACCTCTTGAATGCACTCATTTAGAGTGTAGCTTCAGTGGCGGCCAGGGGGTAGGAGGGGTCGGCTCGACCCCCCTGCTCTTAGATGCGTTTGCCGCAGGGGCCGCAAACGCAGAATTTATCGCCAGCTCTTCAGCACGGGCGGCAAAGGCAGGGACCACCACGGACGGCAGAGTGCCTACTTATGCCACTGTGTAGAGTTAAGCCTGAAGTAACATCACAAACCTGTAATTTTGTTAGCGTTTGGTAGCAACTCATGGTTTGAAATGAGGAATAGTTTGGAATAATACCATTAGCTTATACTTTTTTAAACATTTTTCTACACAATAGCCTGTTATGGTAAACATTTTTTGTGTTTGTGATGTAGTTTTACCACATGCGTGATGCAGTGGAACCACATGACCTCTAGTAGCATTATCACTAAATTATAAATTCCCGTAAATTAGGAAAATGTGCAGCATTGGCATTACTGTACAAAGATGTTCATGGCACAATTCGACCATAGATGTTCCCATAATAAAATCCATAGGTTGTTGGACCTTCCTGTCAAGGTTTCCAAATATCACCATGTTGGTAGGTTAAGGAAATCTTAGGAGACCTGAGATAATTCCCACCTAAGGTAGGACCTCTGATTTAATGCTGTTCAGTACAAGTCAGTTGCAGTTCATCCATGCAGCGCCGTTCAATAAGCAGCCATGGATCACCCTTCCTTGGTTGCCCCTGTGTTACTCACTGTCTTTCTGTCAGTTCTGGCCCTCTACTGCATGCAATAGAGCTGGGAGGACAGACCGTGAAATTGGATTATCTCTTCCAATGCCTACACGGGTCACATTAAAATTTAATGATGACAAGGAGGATGCTTGGAGGACACTGCAGGTTATTGGGCTTGAAAGAGACATATAGTTTCCTAATTTGAACCGCAACAACAAAAGCTTCAACAAATTGCCCTGGATCGCAAAGGATGTTATGATAGAAGGTGACAAATGAAGTGGACGGCTCAAGCAGCACTACAGAGCAGAGAGCAGCTCTTCTTTGGCACCCATTGTTGGTATATTTGGCACTTCCATGGTTAGAATGTCGGATTGCCATCTTCGAACTTGGATGGTGTGGTCTAAATTTTGTTGGAGCTGGAGGCAACAATAATTTCAAATATATTTGTCGGAATCTAATGTCTGAGTTATGGCTTTTTGAAAATTGGTTTAACTGTTGCACTCTTAAAAGAATCTGGGACTAGCATAGGACAATGTCTAAACTTGTGTGAAGTTAGGAGTTTTTTGAACTTGAAGAGTTTTGCGCACATTTGCCAACAGACGACGTTTCATGAACAAAAAATTGTTGTGTAAGATATATCAGGTAAAAATGTTTTTGGTTTGACAATGGAAGGACGCACAGGTGTTTAATCTCATTGGACCTGTCTTTTGGATGATTTCACTTTTCCTGTTATTTTTACACTTCAGGAAGTTTATAAAGTTGAATGCAGTCTAAAAAACTATAACTTTACATATCCCGCTCTTGAACCTATATCTCCAGCAGGGATCCTGTCTTCACCTTTGCGTGTATAGATCTAGTAATATATGGATATGTGTATATATATAGTTGCTACTAGCTAGATATAGTTAGGATCGTGTTTCCATAACTTTTTTGTGTTCCTGATAATTTTGGCGCCCTTTGAGATGAATCTAGACTTATTTTTCTATATGTAATATACTTTTGTCCTGGTCAACCTTTTGACTACAGCTCCACAAGACTTGATATCTTTAGGTTCGTCAGAAAACTTAAGTTAAGGAAATATTTTGCCTTAAAAAACAATAAAGATAGAAATGATGAACCTCAGAATTACACCGATACTCATGTAGATAGTTTGGGTATTAAGGCGGCGGATATACCAACATACTTGAACCTACATGATTTGAATTTTGGAGAAGGAATAACGGACGACATGAGTAGTGATCTTTCTACTCAAACCAGGATCAGCAATATCAATCTGCTACAAAAAGGATGTTAATATTATCAAGGTTTATAATATTGGTAAACTTGAGCCCGTGTAAAAATTTGTTTAGTCTGTTTACTGTTTTTTGGTGAACTTGCGGACCATGTGACCTGAGTAGGAAGGGCATAACATTTAAAATGGCTACAAACGATAACAGCCTTTATGTGATCAAGGGCTTTTTGGAGCCCGAAACGCGTCATCTGTCGATTGCTGTGGATATGGTTGAATAAAAATATCTTGCCTATAAGTGGTTCGCTTCTCCTTCTTCGCCGCCGAGGCTTTGGTGGAAGTGGTTGGAGTATTCATTTTCGATATATATATGTCTATATATATGTCATACAAAAGAGGCGGCACAACCAGGATACTTTTTTAAGTCTGTTTATTAGACTTCACCCCACCAACGCGTTTCAGCCACAACTGGCCTTGCTCACGGTTGGTTAGTCCCTCTACAGTGTTGCTTTTTATATTCCCACAAATTGCCAATTATGAGGCATTGTGGGATATGTAGTTTTAAACGTGAAAATCAAACATTAAAACAAAAGAAAGACTTAGTGTGCTTTTGTAATTGTTACAGTTCAAGTGACAAATCGTTCACTGTGGCTATGTTTGATTTATTATTGGGTTTAGTACCCATGTTCCTTTTCTTGGTCTCAAGTATTGGGTATAGTACCCATATGAATAAGAACATTAATCCAGATGAACGTGCAGATCCTCTCCGAAATTCATCCCTCTCGGATGCTTTGTTCTGAGTCTGACAATCATTTTTGATTCCATTTGGCGGAGTTTTCGAACTGTGTCCCCGCCTCTTTCCGATTTCTCCAACATTTTTATTCCGTAGAACTGCATCTGTCTCCAGTCACCATTTTGACATAAACTAAGGTGTTTAGCCGTGGCATATTGCATGTTGGAATTTTTCACCGCTCGGATGTGCTCCAATATTCGTTTCTTTAACATGCAGGTTGTGCATCCCACATATTTCATGCCACATTTGCATTCCACAATATATATCACATTTTTTGATGAACATGTGATTTGTTGGTCGATTCTCAACGTTTTTCCATCAGGTTCCTGTATTTCTTTCATACTCTTTCCGATTTTGCAGGCTTTACATGAATTACACGGTTTGAAACCTTTTCTTTGGTTTTGCAACCAATTTGATTTTTGTTTTTCTTGAAAAAAACTTTTGACCAACAGATCTTTCAAGGATGTATTCTTTCTATACGTTATCCGCGGCGCTTCTCCGAGGGTACTGCCTATATCGGGATCTCCTTGCAAGAGATGCCAATATTTTTTCATGATGCCTGCAATATGGCCACTCTCTTTGTTAAATGTGGTTACAAACCTTGGAGACTTGTCAGTTTCTGTTTTTTTGTTCTGCTCAATTAGTGTTTGTGTTCTGGTTTTTAAGTCAATCTTTTTCTTACATTTACTTAGCACCCTCTCTGTGTATCCTCTGGATTTGAACCTGTTTTTGCTTTCCTCAATTACTTTTTCTGCTTCCTCTGGTAACGAGCAATTTCTCTTTAAGCGTGTAAATTCGCCATATGGTATGCTTTCCAGAAGGGATTTGGGATGAAAACTGGTTCCATGCAACACACTATTAGTCGCTGTCTTCTTTCGAAATAGTGTGGTTTCCAGCTTGTCATTGGCCACGTATATTTTAGTGTCCAAAAAATCTATTTCCTGCGCACTGGTGTTACATGTGAATTGCAGACCCACATCGTTTTCATTAAGTTTTTTGAAGTAGCTTTGGAACTGGTTGTTTGTGCCATTCCAAATGACAAAAAGGTCGTCTATATACCGGACCCATAATATTATGCGGTCAAGATCTTGTTGGTTATTTTGATTCCAGGCTACATGTTTCTCCCACCATCCCATGGTTATATTGGCATAGTTCGGCGATAGAGAAATGCCCATGGCAGTCCCACAGATTTGCTTGTAAAGTTGTTTTTCAAAGAGAAATACATTATTTTTCAGGCACAGGTTAATCATGGTAATCAGCATTTTTGAATGTTCTAGGTATACAATATTGCGTTGTTTTAAGTAGTACTCACATGCTTGCATCCCGACTTCATGTCGGATCGAGGTGTAGAGCGACACCACATCTATCGTCACAAGGAGATATTCTGGGCACCAATTTACATTCATCAAAGTTCTCAAGAAATCGCCAGTATCCTTGATGTATGAAGGTAGACTTTGGGCGATAGGGGCTAGGAATTTATCCACGTAGTTTGACATATTCTCATACAGTGAACCGCACGATGAGACAATCGGTCTCCCTGGAGGATTTCTCAAAGTTTTGTGAATTTTCGCACAAGAACTTTTGGAAATGTGGTATGCAAAGGGATTAATTGACGAAGAGGAAAAGAAATATCTAACTGTTGATCACCCTATAACACCCTGCATATATTTTCTTCCGAAAATTCACAAAACTTTGAGAAATCCTCCAGGGAGACCGATTGTCTCATCGTGCGGTTCACTGTATGAGAATATGTCAAACTACGTGGATAAATTCCTAGCCCCTATCGCCCAAAGTCTACCTTCATACATCAAGGATACTGGCGATTTCTTGAGAACTTTGATGAATGTAAATTGGTGCCCAGAATATCTCCTTGTGACGATAGATGTGGTGTCGCTCTACACCTCGATCCGACATGAAGTCGGGATGCAAGCATGTGAGTACTACTTAAAACAACGCAATATTGTATACCTAGAACATTCAAAAATGCTGATTACCATGATTAACCTGTGCCTGAAAAATAATGTATTTCTCTTTGAAAAACAACTTTACAAGCAAATCTGTGGGACTGCCATGGGCATTTCTCTATCGCCGAACTATGCCAATATAACCATGGGATGGTGGGAGAAACATGTAGCCTGGAATCAAAATAACCAACAAGATCTTGACCGCATAATATTATGGGTCCGGTATATAGACGACCTTTTTGTCATTTGGAATGGCACAAACAACCAGTTCCAAAGCTACTTCAAAAAACTTAATGAAAACGATGTGGGTCTGCAATTCACATGTAACACCAGTGCGCAGGAAATAGATTTTTTGGACACTAAAATATACGTGGCCAATGACAAGCTGGAAACCACACTATTTCGAAAGAAGACAGCGACTAATAGTGTGTTGCATGGAACCAGTTTTCATCCCAAATCCCTTCTGGAAAGCATACCATATGGCGAATTTACACGCTTAAAGAGAAATTGCTCGTTACCAGAGGAAGCAGAAAAAGTAATTGAGGAAAGCAAAAACAGGTTCAAATCCAGAGGATACACAGAGAGGGTGCTAAGTAAATGTAAGAAAAAGATTGACTTAAAAACCAGAACACAAACACTAATTGAGCAGAACAAAAAAACAGAAACTGACAAGTCTCCAAGGTTTGTAACCACATTTAACAAAGAGAGTGGCCATATTGCAGGCATCATGAAAAAATATTGGCATCTCTTGCAAGGAGATCCCGATATAGGCAGTACCCTCGGAGAAGCGCCGCGGATAACGTATAGAAAGAATACATCCTTGAAAGATCTGTTGGTCAAAAGTTTTTTTCAAGAAAAACAAAAATCAAATTGGTTGCAAAACCAAAGAAAAGGTTTCAAACCGTGTAATTCATGTAAAGCCTGCAAAATCGGAAAGAGTATGAAAGAAATACAGGAACCTGATGGAAAAACGTTGAGAATCGACCAACAAATCACATGTTCATCAAAAAATGTGATATATATTGTGGAATGCAAATGTGGCATGAAATATGTGGGATGCACAACCTGCATGTTAAAGAAACGAATATTGGAGCACATCCGAGCGGTGAAAAATTCCAACATGCAATATGCCACGGCTAAACACCTTAGTTTATGTCAAAATGGTGACTGGAGACAGATGCAGTTCTACGGAATAAAAATGTTGGAGAAATCGGAAAGAGGCGGGGACACAGTTCGAAAACTCCGCCAAATGGAATCAAAAATGATTGTCAGACTCAGAACAAAGCATCCGAGAGGGATGAATTTCGGAGAGGATCTGCACGTTCATCTGGATTAATGTTCTTATTCATATGGGTACTATACCCAATACTTGAGACCAAGAAAAGGAACATGGGTACTAAACCCAATAATAAATCAAACATAGCCACAGTGAACGATTTGTCACTTGAACTGTAACAATTACAAAAGCACACTAAGTCTTTCTTTTGTTTTAATGTTTGATTTTCACGTTTAAAACTACATATCCCACAATGCCTCATAATTGGCAATTTGTGGGAATATAAAAAGCAACACTGTAGAGGGACTAACCAACCGTGAGCAAGGCCAGTTGTGGCTGAAACGCGTTGGTGGGGTGAAGTCTAATAAACAGACTTAAAAAAGTATCCTGGTTGTGCCGCCTCTTTTGTATGACAAGAATCTTCAGGGTCAGGATCCGACCCCTGGGCAGAGCACACACTGCAGAGCGCTCTCGACTGGCTTGGGGATCCCTTTGGATGTCGATGTCTATATATATATATATATATATATATATATATATATATATATATATATAGCGTATACTGAATAAACCAAGACAGAATCGTTGATCCAACCTCCGTGTCGGCGTCTGTCTCTTTATTGAGGGAATTGGAAGTGGAGTTGATATATATAAATATAGATACATGGTCCAGTTGAAGGCAGGAGCCGAAACGCGTTGACCATCCATGCTTCGCACAATGGTGTATTAATGGTGTACTAATAAAGCACTTTTTTTGTCAATTACCTGTGGATTTCTTTGCTCCGTGGTGCTGTGGTTCTCTTGCTGTGTTGAGGTGTGGAGCTTTGTTGATATATATATATATATACACACACACACACACACATATGTATATTTATATATATATATACATACATTGCAGGGTTGTGATTCCTTTTCTTACCTGCAGCCCCTGATGAAATGCCGCCAAGCATGAAACGCGTTGGGGAGTACAGCACTTGCGCTGAAAGTGGAAAGCCGTTCCTGTCATGAATAAATCAGGTTACCTTTTTTGCACTCGTGTGGGCTGACTCATTGCAGGCAAACTTTGTTTTGGAGATAAAGCGGCGCTGTCTGAGTCGCGAGTCAAGCCCCGCTGCACTCTTGTACAGCCCTGTTGTGGCGTCAAACTACGCCGCAAAAGAGGGACGGGTGTGCTTACATGAAGGAACATACTGCGTGCCTCTACATAAACACAGGAAGACTATCGCTACCCACTGGGGTTAAAATTTGGACAATTTTGGGAACTTCACAGCAGCAACTCACTTGAGGTTACGGTGAGCACTTCAAGATCCAAAAGGCCACGGGAGTGGCCACGCCCACCAGGGCAGGGACTTATTAATTTAAAAGTGACTTGCTCATTGCGGGTTTGTGATTCCTTTTCTTACCTACAGCCCCTGATGAAATGCCGCCAAGCATGAAACGCGTTGGGCAGGACAGGACTGTTGTTGCAAAGCACTTGCGCTGAAAGTGGAAAGCCGTTCCTTTCATGAATAAATCAGGTTACCTTTTTTACACTCGTGTGGGCTGACTCATTGCAGGCAAACTTTGTTTTAGATATATATATATATATATATATATATATATATATATATATATATATATATATATATATATATATACACACACACTCACACACACACACACACACACACATGTATATTTATACATATATATGTAGATTTATACATATATATATATAAGCATTTTGACAAGTATTGCTTGTGTGGCCTGGAGTACGTCGCGATTGCAGCGTGTTTCCGTGATGATATATATATGTATATATTACCTACTGGCGATATAGTTATAGTTAGGACCTACTTTCCATAGGAAATCCACAACATTCTATTTGGAATACCTTTGGCGTCGGTGGACGAATCTTCGTGAATTTCTCCAAGAAAATGGCCTGCTCGGTTCCGCTCCTACCCTGAAAGTTTAGGGGTTATTCGTCAAGTGGGGTTTGAGAAAAAAGGGGGGTCCCAATATGTGTTTTCCCCATGCAATTTTCCATAGGGACCTTTAGCCAGGGCTACAGTCCGAACGGCTGAACGGAATTATAGCAAATTTGGCAGAGAGGTAGAGTTCAGTTCGCAGATTGTGCTTTTTGTTAAATGGTGTAAATCCGTTCAGTAGTTTCTGAGAAAATTACAAGTAAAATCATAGCGATATCTAGAGACGGAGTCCGACAGGCGTACCGAAATTCGTACAATTACGAGCACGAGCTGCATGCTGATTGGATGTCAACTGTCTGTGAACACTGCAAACCAGGAAGTGTTGGCAGCCATTTTGTTCGTCGCTAGAAGCGAGTCACAAGAAAACAGTAAAACAAAGTTGAGAAATAAGGAAAGGGGGCAGAGTAGAAATATCCTGACTCTCTAGGCTTGCTCAGGGGGTCGTACATGGATATTTAGGGTAAATTTTTTGGTTTTTTTAAAAAATAAAAATCGCGGAGTACGCGTATGGTACTCGTACGCGGTGGAAAAGGGTAAAAAAAACTAGAAGTCCGTTTTATTCATTAGGTCTCTGGGGTCAAATTCTGGGGGCAATCTTTAGAGCTATATTTCTATGACAGTATGTAAAACTTTCCGGTTTTTTTTCCTGCATCAGTTGTACTCTCTACGCATGCGCAGCCTTGTTTGCAAGTGCACTTTCTTTTCTTTTTCTTCAAGTTCGCCAAGCAAACCTCTCCTGATTTTAGGTATTAAATTTGCCGCTTTCTTTTCCCGGGTCGTGTGTTACTTTTGTAATATATTAATAAACATATTGTATGTATATTTATTTGAAATGTAGTGTTGAGGCGCCAAACATTGATTACATACTCCGTCCAACTGCCATTTTAGTAGTTTTCCTCTGTTATTTTTATTATACCTGTTACTTTCATTTTACCCTGCGCATATTTTCTCTGTGATCGATGAGATTTCCTGCCACAGACACCACGATGTTTGTCCTTGGCCTCCGATCTTATTAGACTTGGTCACACGTATACCTAGAAACTTATTTGAAGGACGTAAGCCACAGCCATTACAACGCGTGTTTGTCAACAAAAAAACATTATTAAGATTGTGCGATTATCATGCGTGGTAAAGGCATACTAGTTGTAAAAGCATGTGTGGTAAAGCGATATGCGTGCTAATGGTTTTGTGGTGACGATCACGCGTGCTTATGAACCGGGTCGGGGCGTGGTAGAGTCTAGGGCCCCAGGCGGACAGCCACGTTGCTCCACTCATACAATATAGAAGTAATATAGGATTTTTAAAAGTAAAAAAAAAATGATTTCATAATTATCCTTGAAGACTTATTCATAATTATCCTATATTAAGTCTTCTGTTAGTATGTTCATTAAATACATGAATAAATGTTTTTAAACAATTAAAAACATTTGCGTCTTTCGCGTACGGGGTGCCTTACATGACGTCACACGGAAGCTTTGATGCTGCGCGTAACGTCAAAGCGTATTCGTAGCGTATGCTGAGAATGATTAGCAGTACAAACTATGGTGCGATCACTCTCTCACTGTCAAGTCAGAGCACAGGGCGCGCTATGAGAATGGTTAGAAGTGGTCACTCATTGGAGATCCAATTCAGGTGTGTGGCTTATCCACAGCATCATAACGTTATTTTTTAACCTGTTTAAGTTTGAGGTTTGCATGAAATACTATGCTATAGGCAGATATGGATGTTTAGGCAGCGCTTATCTCCATGAAACTTGGTTATTACCATTTACATATAGGTGCCTGAGGGAGGGAAAAGAAGTCTATGTGAATGGCGAGGATTGCACAATAGCACCAGATCACACCTTAATTTGTAGACACATACAATAGCGTGGCTCTTGTAAACAAGATGCGCCTTATTTGGACTGAGTTTTGAAAGGTAGTCCGACACCTGCTATCATAACAACATTCAGTTTACTGGAAACGGGAGTTATTTACTTTGAAATAATGGAGATTGTTGTGCAATGTTAGCAAGCATTGCTTACATGATTACGGTAACTGAGCGTGTGGTTTGATTAAAAAAAAGTTATGTTAACTCCTCTGCATGGGAAGCTGGATGTTTCCATCTGGCTGTCGATTTCGACCTTGAAAGCAGAGTCAACCAAATGAGTCGCATCAGAGCGCTATTGTCTCAAAAAGAGGTCGCTCTTATATCTGCCGCAGGGCCGCCCTCCGAGCCTCGGCCTCCCGTTTTCCCGCCGCTGCCAGCCCGCGGCCCCGCCCCCCCGCCAGCCGATTGGTCGGCCCGCTCCCGCCTCCCCGCAGACTCTCCCTACCGGCTCCCCTCTTAAGGGGACCCAGACCCTTCCAAGGGAGCGACCACTGCGCCTCTGGCCTGGTCGCCCCCTCTGCCTTCCTGCTTACCTGCTGCCCGCTGCACCTGATCCTCGCCGCTGACGCTGCCCCAGCCGCCGCAGGGCCGCCCTCCGAGCCTCGGCCTACCGTTTTCCCGCCGCAGCCAGCCCGCGGCCCCGCCCCCCCGCCAGCCGATTGGTCGGCCCGCTCCCGCCTCCCCGCAGACCCTCCCTACCGGCTCCCTTCTTATGACGCCCCCGGAGCGACCGCGCAGCGGACGCGCGCAGCGGGAGCACCGATTGAGCGCCGAAGGTGCGCCAAAGGTAAGCCCGTCTGCGCCCGTCCGCGCCTGGACCGCGCCCAGTGCCAGGACCCCTGGCCCCCACCGACGGAAGCCGACCCGCCAGACCTACGATGCCACCGACCTCAACGCTATCAACACCGGCCGAACCCCGGGCTGCTACCGAGCCACACCGAGACGCACCCACGGATCCTTCAGCTGCCACTCCTGTAAGTTCACCTGCAACCGGACCCACGCCACACCAGCACCCACCAAGCCGAGCACCAGCAGCAACCACCTGAAGTGCATCCTGATCAACACCCGCTCCGTCCACAGACACGCCGTCGAGCTCTGGAACCTGCTCGACACCACCGACCCAGACGTCGCCTTCCTCACGGAAACCTGGATGAACGACTCCTCAGCGCCCGACATCGCCATCGCCATCCCAGAGGGTTACAAGATCACCCGAAGAGACCGCGACACCCAGACTGGAGGAGGCCTCGCCATCATCTACAGGGACACCATCCGCATCAAGACCAACACCGACGACACCCTGACAACCGCCGAACACCTGCACTTCCAGATCCACACGGACCCCAAAACCACCCTCAGAGGCACCCTGATCTACCGACCCCCGGGACCACGCACACAATTCAGCGAGGACATCGCCGACTTCATCAGCCCGCACGCCCTCCCCTCCACCGACTACATCCTCCTGGGGGACATCAACTTCCACCTGGAGAACAACAACGACCGCAACACCACCACCCTGCTCACAACCTCGCCAACCTCGGTCTCAAGCAGCTGGTGTCCACCCCCACCCACCTCGCCGGACACACACTCGACGCCGTCTTCTCATCCAGCAAAGACATCACCTTCAGCCACACCACCGGACTCCACTGGACGGACCACAGCTGCGTCCACTTCACCTTCAGAAGAACGACGATCCACCACCACCAGCAACAGGCTGCTCGAAGAAGCTGGAACAAGATCACAGCCGACCAGCTCGCCGCTTCCCTGAGCCAGCACCCTCCCGCCAGCTCAGCGAACCCCAGCCAGGCCGCCGACAACCTCACGAAGTGGATCAGCAACTGCGCGGACGAACTCGCCCCACTGAGGACCCCGCCCAACAGACCCGGCAGCAAGAAAGCCCCATGGGTCACCGACGAACTCATGAGTTCCAAGAAGAACTGCCGAGCCCTCGAGAAAGTCTGGAGAAGGGAACCAACTCCGGACAACATGACCACCCTCAAGCTTGCCACCCGGAAGCACCACCAACTGATCCGCGCCACCAAGAAAACTGCATTCAAGGACCGACTGGACAACAACGCACACAACGGCAAGGAACTCTTCAACATCGTGAAAGAGCTCTCCAACCCCAACGCCGGAAACAACGACATCACCCCTTCGCAAGACCTCTGCAATTCCCTCACCTCCTACTTCCACAACAAGATCGCGGACATACACAACAGCTTCAGCACTCAACCGACGCAAGCCACGACCGAACCACCGCCCCCCCCACCATCCTCCACGCCTGGACGCCGATCAGCACCGAAGACACCGTCCGCACGATGAACTCCATCCACTCCGGATCTCCAACCGACCCCTGCCCTCACCACGTCTTCAACAAGGCCGACGCTGTCATCGCACCCCACCTGCGGGACATCATCAACACCTCATTCGACACCGCCACCTTCCCGGAGAGCTGGAAGCACGCCGAACTCAGCGCCCTACTCAAGAAACCTACAGCGGACCCCACCGAACTCAAGAACTACCGCCCCATCTCGCTCCTCCCGTTTCCAGCCAAAGTCATCGAGAAGATCGTCAACAAACAGCTGGCCACCTTCCTCGAGACGAATGGATCCCTCGACCCCTCACAGTCTGGCTTCTGAGCCAACCACAGCACCGAGACCGCCCTCCTCGCTGCCACTGATGACATCCGAGCCCTGATGGACAACGGAGAAACAGCGGCCCTCATCCTCCTAGACCACTCCGCGGCTTTCGACACTGTCTGCCACCGCACCCTAGTGCAGCGCCTCAGCAACGTCGGAATCCACGAGAAGGCACTGGAATGGATCATCTCCTTCCTCAACGGAAGAACACAGAGAGTCCGTCTACCACCGTACAAGTCAGAAGCCACCGGAGTCATCTGCGGCGTCCCTCAAGGATCCTCGCTGAGCCCCACCCTCTTCAACGTCTACATGAGCCCCCTCGCGGCCATCGCACGCCAACACAACCTCAACATCATCTCCTACGCCGACGACACCCAGCTGATTCTCTCCCTCACCAACGACCCCGCCACCGCCAGAGCCAACCTTCACGAAGGGATGAAAGACGTAGCCGAGTGGATGACAACCAGCCGCCTGAAACTGAACTCAGACAAGACGGAAGTCCTCATCCTGGGCTCCTCGCCCTCCGCCTGGGATGACTCCTGGTGGCCCCCCGCCCTGGGCACCGCACCCAAACCGACAGACCACGCACGCAACCTGGGCTTCATCCTGGACTCCTCCCTCTCCATGACCAGACAAGTCAATGCCGTCTCCTCGTCCTGTTTCAACATCCTGCGCATGCTACGTAAGATCTTCCGGTGGATCCCCACCGAAACCAGGAAGACGGTCACCCAGGCCCTCGTCACCAGCCGTCTGGACTACGGCAACGCCCTCTACGCCGGAACCACCGCCAAGCTCCAGAAGAGACTCCAGCGGATCCAGAACGCCTCGGCGAGACTCATCCTCGACGTCCCCAGACGTAGCCACATCTCCAGACACCTGAGAGACCTGCACTGGCTCCCGATCAACAAAAGAATCACCTTCCGGCTCCTCACCCACGCACACAAAGCCCTACTCAACCAAGGCCCAGGATACCTCAACAGCCGCCTCAACTTCTACGCTCCCAAACGCCACCTCCGATCGACCAACCACGCCCTCGCTGCCGTCCCCCGCATCCGAAGAGCGACAACAGGAGGAAGGTCCTTCTCCTACCTGGCCGCCAAGACCTGGAACTCCCTTCCGACCCACCTCCGCCTGACCCAAGACCACCTCTCCTTCAGGAAGAAGCTCAAGACCTGGCTGTTCGAGCAGTAGCAGCACCCCCCCCCCTAGCGCCTTGAGACCCTCCGGGTGAGTAGTGCGCTCTATAAATGTCTTTGATTGATTGATTGATTGATCTGCTGCAGAAACATTTGTCCTTCATGTAGCAAACACCCGCACAGAAGTGCATGCTTTATTAAATACAGACGTGCTCTTTAATTTTGGAGAGTTAATTTAGAGTATCTTTAATGTATCCTTGACTACGGGGTTACTTTACTTTTTTAAAGTTAGAAGCAGTGGCCTTGTGACTTCTGTAGAAAGTATATTTGGTGTCTTTTCGGGATTTTTTCATTCGATTTTTTCCAGAATCTTTGGTGGATTGCGCTTAATACTCACATTAGTTGCCGGTGTGCTTTTATTAATTTGTTTACATAAATATGGATGTACATCCTGCAGCAGACGACAATATGTCCCGGCTGTTGATGGTTCGCAACCGAATGATTAGTTATTACGGAGCGCTGCCTCTGGGTACATTGAGTGCAGTTTATGGATTATCGTTTCGATTTTCCTTTTTCACATGCATTCAACCTGTGTTCCATTGCCTGAGCTGCGATTTCGACTGGGCCCTGGATTTGTGTCTCTGCAGTATGGTGTCTCCCAACGCGGATTATGACCAGCTGATGAGCCCCTTAGTGGTTCATGACATGCTCTGTTCTGGCGGCGGGATTATGGCCTTAGCAGTGATACATGGAATAATGGGACGTTGGAATGTTTTTGCAGCGGCGCTTGAGTTCTTGGCACGCAGTTACATTGAAGATGACCCGAGTTTTCCTCCGATGGTGATAGAGGCTCCGGTCATTGAGGAAGATATATGTTCATTCCCAGTATTGAATTGGATGGCTGAAATGTTTTCAGATGAGAAAAATTACTTCCTGTTGGAGACTGTTGCTACATACTGTGCTTACACGCTGTTGGATTAAGACTACTGCTTTCTAGAGCGAATACATTTGTTGGGAAATGTGAACTTGACTCTGCTTTTTAGGCTTGGACTCTGCGTTCCTAATTCGCCCACGTTTATATCACGTGCTTCGATCAAGGAAGGGTTCCGTGGGGCTGAGCATTGCACTCACACCCTGTTAAGTTAGCATGGGTTTATTAGAAGCTTACACGCTATTTTTGCTTTCCTGCTCTGCTTTGCACACAACACGTACTTGTGATATTGTTTAGAGAACGCTGAGTATTTTGCTTTATATGAGAATAATTTGGTATGCTATATTTGTAAACTGCCTCGCTAGTTTTGTGTGTATAGTGAGAGCATGGAACATCAAGGTTATCTTGAATACTGTGTCTGTTATTCAGAATGATCCTCGCACGTTCGAGCCATAACGCATATGCAGCTGTGGCCACCTCTGATACTTGCGCGTTTCATAATGCATTGTGGAGGCAAAGTTACACACCGTTGGAGAACATTTGTATCTTGACAGTTTGTGGAGCACTGAATGTGATCCACTACTGCTGAGTACCAGAGGTATGGGTCTGCCCATGTAATCCTATGAGACTTTCTGTAGTTATAAACTAAACTGCTAGGTAGGGAGGGTGAAATGTAGGTATATTTTAAATTTGTTTACCTTTAACATTATAGGATGCTTTTTCCGTTTGTATTTCATAGAATAGTAACAATGCTGACAACCTTGTTTCTGATAATATGTTTGGTTGTATTATCTAAGGTACTGTGCATGACATTATGGCGTTAGAAATAAACATTTCAAAGTTGCACGTGTCTTTATTTACATCTTGTTTTGGACTGGTGTAAGACTATAATGAAAGAGTGCTCTTGTTATCCACTTTACTTCATGTAATCTAAGTCTCATGTTCTGGGTTGACTAGTCATTGGTGTTTTTGCTCTAGGGTGAAAAACCAATGAGTCACTGATTGCTAGTCTGGTAGGGGGTTTGTGTAGTAAGGTGGGTTTTGCTACACCATAATTCACTGAGGTCCTAAGTCTTTATGAACAGTTCTGTGTATGAGCAGAATTCCTGGAACAGTAGTTACAACAAAAAGGCTGGATAAAGGGCTTGCACTCTGAATATGAATATAAAATAGAAGAATAGTTGATAATCACAGCTAAGGAATGCAGCAAGTAGATGTGTGTATGTGTGGATGATGTGTAGATTGAGTGGAAGATGAAAAACGTGAAAAATAAGAAAGGCTGGCGAGACGCAAACTACCCACTGCATTGTCTTTCCAGGTCATTACACAGATAGGGGGAAAGATTCCGCAGTGGGAGCAAGAGAAACTAGTACCACATCTAAGGAAGAAATCTGGTGCATAAAGTACACACAGTTGGGCAGATATACAAGCTTGTGGGAAAAATGATGCAAAAGTGGCGCAAGGGGCTTGTAAACCTGCCCCAGTGTGTGGTAGAAAAGACGCAAGAAAGGACGGAAGTGTGCAAATTACCCACTGCTATTCACGGGTAGTAGTTACCAAGAAGGCTGAATAAAGGGCCTGCACTTTGAATTCGAATTAAAGAAGAATAATTGACAAGCTCAGCCAAGAATGGTAGCAAGTAGGTGTGTGTATTTGTGGTTGTTGTGTTGATTGAGCGGAAGGTAAGGTGAAAAATTAGAGAGGTTGCAGAGATGCAAACTTTCCATTTCTTTGTAAAGGAAGTGGGTGTTTAGTTTTCCAGTGCATATATATACTCACTGAAAAAAACCATAGGTTTCAACCACGTTATAGTTAGGAATAAGCATTTAAAAAACCTTGCAAATTCACTGAAAAAACCATAGGTTTCACACACGTTATTGTTAGGAATTAGCATTTAAAAAAACTTGGAAATTCACTGAAAAAACCCATAGGCTTCACACATGTTATAGTTAGCTGGACATTTTACTCATACAAAACCATTGAAATTCCCCCATTATAGTTAGTTCAGCTAACTATAACTTGCGCGCCCGTAATGCACTGCTGATGACGTCACATATTACATCACTCATGACATGGTCAGTGACATCACCCATGACATCATCCAGTGAATATGTGTCTTTCTGAAAAATAAATATTTTTTATATATGTATATCTAAAGGTCGTTGGAAGAATAAATGGGTAAATAAGTGTAAATGGATGTTTTTTTTGTAAAATTGATTGTATAACTGACTTATTAAGAGTATGTTAGTGAATAGATGTATTAGCGATTAATGTTTTAATATTTAAATATTCTTATCAGTGTCTCACTTTTTGTATAAGTGGCTGCATGGGTTGGTGAGTAGCTACATGAGTGTGTATATGGGTTATTAGTTGTTTTTTTGAGTATCAGTATGAGTGTCTGTATAGTTCGGTGGGGAATAATACTTAGCATATAGATGCATAAATGAGTGACTCACTGTATGTGTTTTGAAGACAGCATGTGTGCAGAACTGTATGGGTGCATGACTGTGTGTATGGGTGTGTTAGTGAGTGAATGACTGTCTCAGTAGTGTCTTTAAGAGTAACTACATATGTTTTACTATACTATATGTGAGTATTGATGTATATAAGTGATTATATGTGAGAGTGAGAGATTGCAAGAGTTCCTGAATAAATAAGTATATGTTTCTATAAGTGATTGTTTAAGAGAGTAAGTATGTGTATGTTTCTGTAAAAGTAAGTGTAGTGGTGTATGTATAGCTGTATATGCAAATAAATGGATATTCAATAGTTTATTTGCATGTGTGAGTATGTGTGTGAGTAACTCTATGGATTAGTGTCGGCGTGTAACAGGATGTATAGGTGTATGAGTACATATGATGAGTGAGTACATGTGTGTGACTATATAGAACTATTGGTGAATGAGTGGATGTGTATGTAGATAGTGGAATTACTAAATAGGTTGTTGTAACTGGTATTGGTATCTCCATTTTTTTTTACATTCTAGTTTCTGTTTTTGAGTGTGTATCAAGGGTTATATTACGCTGAGAGGAGGTCTGCCACTCTTTCACAAGGATGATGTCATCAGTGATGTCATTTGAGATGTCATCAGTGATGTCATGAATGATGTCACTGACCATGTCATGAGTGATGTAATATGTGACGTCATCAGCAGTGCATTGCGGGCTCGCGAGATATAGTTAGCGGAACTAACTATAACGGGGGAATTTCAATGGTTTTCTATGAGTGAAATGTCCAACTAACTATATCATGTGTGAAACCTATGTTTCCTTCAGTGAAATGCTAACTCCTAACTATAACGTATGTGAAAACTATGTTTTTTTCAGTGCATATATATATATATATATATATATATATATATATATATATATATATATATATACCCAAAACTAGGCAACTGACCAGCAGGCAACTCTCCCTCGCCCCATACACAGCAAGCACGGACACGGACCAGCAGTTAGGTGCAGATAATTTATTTGCTATATGTCGCCATAACGTTTTTCGCTCGTCCGAGACTAGTTCACATGACGTATATATATATATATATATATATACATATGCACATTTGTGCTTGAAGCAGTCATCACTTTTCAGTTCCCTGGGACCCGCCCACAATGGCTATGGGGGCAGGGTATCCCTACCCTGCCCCCTTATATATTTTTAGATCTCGGCCTGGCGAAAGCAGCGCATGCGCTGCTCTGCCCTGCAGAGGCCTTTTGGAATCGATATAATTCCAGCATGCACGCGAGGAGACAAATGAGACAAAAGATGCGCCCGCAGGGATTGGATTCTTTACTGGCGGCGTGATACACTGGGGACTTTTATTTTTCACTGCCAGTAAAGGCAGTCCCCACATGCACATCTTCTGTCCCTCCCATGATAGGCTGCGCTTGTTTACATTAGCAGCTTGTTAACAAATAGTCAGTACGGGAGTGAGCAGTGGCGCGTGCCAGCTGCATTTCGCATGTCAGGTTACACACAACAGCACTCTCCGCTTTCTCTTCCGCCTCGTGGAATCTTGGGCGGGTGTGGCACCACGTCTGTGATCTGTGAGCCCAAGCTTTCTGGTACGCCACTACCCTTTGTCAGCTGACATCGGGGCCTCCACTATCTCCGGATGCAATTCGCCAGTGAAGCCAACACCGTCCCGGCTGTTGCACTCTCGGGTCCGGCCACAAGACTTCCGAGACTCCATTTTGCAGCCGCCCGGCTATGCTAATGCTTGTAATCTCCAGCATCCAGTCGAGAGTCTGGGGCGTGGCATGCTCTCTATCGCCTCTTTGTATACATATGCCCTGTGTTTCCAAGCACAGCCACCGAATCCCCCATCTCTGCTACACATGCTCAGCAGCATCCTCATCAGCTGCGCTGCCTTCTGTACATGATCAGCATCCTCCATCGCTGCTGTTGGCGTGTATACACTGGCTCCGTTCCCTCCCCATCTTTTTTCACGCAGGCTCCAACGTGCCATGTTTTCTCCCTGTCAGAGACGCTCCAGTGATGCCTGTAGGAATGGTGACTGGCCTGAGTCAGTTCAGCCCCAATAACAGGCTACATACAGAGATCTTCGTGAAGTGGGGTGCCGCATAGCTTGTAATTAGCTGTTCAGAGATGTAGCCTTGGCCAGGCAGAGCTCATGTTGTCCTTGTAAACACTCCATTGCATAATAGCAAATGTCGATAATGGGTTCTTAACCCATTCGTAATTTACTTTAAGCTAGATTTGGCCAAATGACGTTCATATTGTCACCCATAGAGAGCTGCTTTATCACATGGGTCACAGCAAACTTGCACATTTTTAAGTACAATCTTACACCTGAACACATTCATTTTTGTTGCAGTTTTATATTTTGATTTTTAGGTCTCGTGACCTATCAATGCGCATGCGCATTGAGAGAAGCGAGACTATAGGGCTTTAAACAAAGTTTACCTAACTGTGGCGATTTGGTGCTGTGCCCGTGGCTTTTAGGTCAATGCGCAAGCGCATTGACCTAAAATGCGCGTGCACATCATCAAATCGCCGTCTGTTCCCTCAGCCGCACTCCTCACCACACCTTTGAAGTGAAGCTTAGCTTCACTTCAAAGGCCCCGGCTGCTTCACACCCTCATGCCGCTCTGCCCGCTCTGCCCCCTCCCCTGCCCGCCGTGTGCATTTCTCCTCCCCCCTCCCCACAGCAATGCCCTCCGTCTTGTTTCCTTTCTTGTTTTTTACTCTCATCCATTCTCTCTCACTGTGTTCCATTCCTCTAATACTAGGCGCTTCTCTCGAGTTCAGGTTCTCCCCTTTTCTTCCACTCCTCCGCAGCGCCTTGGTTTCCTCAGTGACTTTACGTCCTTCTAAGCGCTTCTCAAGCTCAGCCTCTCTCCTTCCCTTCACAGCGCTTTGGCTTCCTCAGTGACTTAATGTCCTCCTAGGCGCTTCTCGAGCTCAACCTCTCTCCTTTCGCTCCAGCACCCCTCCACAGTTCCTTGGTTTCCTTAGTAACTTTACGTCTTCTAGGCGCTTCTCGAGCTCAGCCTCTCTCCTTCCCTTCACAGCGCCTTGGCTTCCTCAGTGACTTAATGTCCTTCTAGGCGCTTCTCGAGCTCGGCCTCTCTCCTTCCCTCCAACCCTCCTCAGCGCCTTGGCTTCCTTAGTAACTTTGGGTGCTTCTAGGCGCTTCTCGAGCTCAGCTTCTTTTCTAAAGCTTCGAATAAATTTACTTTTCACAACATTCGGAAAGGTCTAGGGAAAGCTTTGGAAGTTCACATCATCCTTCCCCACTGTGCCCTTCTCCAGCAGTCTTAGTCCATCCTAACCACAAACCCGACCCTTTCTCCTAGCCTCTGTGTGATCTTGGGCGCATCACTCGAGCAACGATAATGGATGCAAGAAGTTCAGCTTGTTATAGCTATTTTGCCTAATTTATGATGTATGGTGTTTGACAAGTTTTAAGTTTACTTCTTTTAAGCTGCTCACAAATAAACACGTTTTTCACTGCTGATTTCACACGCAACGCCACTCACACACGCAACTCATCCACGCAACCCCACTCATCCACGCAACCCCACTCATCGACGCAACGTCACTCACACACGCAACGCCACTCACCCACGCAACACCACTCACACACGCAACGCCACTCACACACGCAACGCCACTCACACACGCAACGCCACTCACCCATGCAACGCCACTCACCCACGCAACGCCACTCACCCACGCAACGCCACTCACCCACGCAACGCCACTCACCCACGCAACGCCACTCACCCACGCAACGCCACTCACCCACACAATGCCACTCACCCACGCAACGCCACTCACCCACGCAATGCCACTCACACACGCAACGCCACTCACCCATGCAACGCCACTCACCCACACAACGCCACTCACCCACGCAACGCCACTCACCCACGCAACGCCACTCACCCACGCAACTCATCGACGCAAGGCCACTCACACACGCAACGCCACTCACACACGCAACACCACTCACACACGCAACGCCACTCACACACGCAACGCCACTCACACACGCAACGCCACTCACACACGCAACGCCACTCACACACACAACGCCACTCACACACGCAACGCCACTCACACACGCAATGCCACTCACACATGCAACGCCACTCACCCACGCAACGCCACTCACCCACGCAACGCCACTCACCCACGCAACGCCACTCATCCAAGCAACGCCACTCATCCACGCAACACCACTCACACACGCAACGCCACTCACACACGCAACACCACCCACACACGCAACGCCACCCACACACGCAACGCCACTCACACACGCAACGCCACTCACACAGGCAACTCATCCACGCAATGCCACTCACACACGCAACGCCACTCACCCACGCAATGCCACTCATCCACGCAACGCCACTCATCCACGCAACGCCACTCATCCACGCAACGCCACTCACACACGCAATGCCACTCACACACGCAACGCCACTCACACACGCAACGCCACCCACACACGCAACGCCACCCACACACGCAACGCCACTCACACACGCAACGCCACTCACACAGGCAACTCATCCACGCAACGCCACTCATCCACGCAACGCCACTCATCCACGCAACGCCACTCATCCACGCAACGCCACTCATCCACGCAACGCCACTCATCCACGCAACGCCACTCATCCATTTGCAAAACCAAAAGGTCAAACTCTTCTATTGCGAGACCTATTGCATTTTCAATGCTTGTTACCTTTTAACTCTAATTGCGATGTCTCTTTTCGATCTGCCACTGGTGAGTTGAAAATGTTTTCTTCATAATATACAGACTTGGTGTCTCTCATCCTAAAAAGGAAGGAAGGAACATAGCGAATTCTTTCTGGTTTAGTTTACACTTGTGACAGTCTGGCTTTCTCCAAATGATAATGATCTTCTTTATAACCTTTCAGCACACCATAGGTTGATGGCACCCGCTAGGTGTGCTTCTGCCATCGAGCCTCTCACAGCGAAATATTTTTTTAAATGACGGTTTTTTACATTTATATTTGAGTGGATGTAATAAAACGTTCATGCAATCATCCGTGTGCCGTACTTGAGCTTTCTTTCACTGTACAGTGAAATATTTGTGATATTACAGTGACTACTAGTGCACATGTCCTTCACTCTGTATTGTATCAAACAGCAAAAAAAAGGATTTATTGCAGCTGATTAATTGCAGCAGTTTGTCACAATAAAAGCCTGTACTGAGATGCCTTTATTCCTGTCAGTACTCTAAATATACTATACAGAGGAGCCTGTAATCCCAGTTTAAAAACCATATCTCTAATTTTCTTATCACAATCTAGTTGTGATTATGCGTCTTTCATGTAATCATTTATTAACGTTCATTTGTGGCGTTAACATACCTGCTGCCAAGGCCAGAAGGTACTGGAAAAAAGCGGCTTCCCTAGCAAACAGTCAGCTCCAGCTGGCACTGAAACAATGATTAGCAGGAGAAACTTTACATAGCATTTCTATTTTTCTTTCCCTGAGAATGCTGTTACTGTCTTTTAAGGAGACATAGAAGAGTGTATGTTTATTGGATGGCAGAACAATTAAAGAATAGGAATCCATCTGTACGTTGTAAACCAAAAAGCTGTTTTGATAGTGTCTTGCATCAAAGTGATTAAATTATGTTTTCAACAAACTTCAATCGGCATATTGTGACCTTAATGCGTACAGTACAGATTTCGCAGCTGATAAACATGCCTACAACTTTAAATATCCTTCTTCAGAAAGAGCATAAGCCTAAATATTTATTGGCAGTTTATGACAGAGTAATAGTATAGCCATGTATCATAAGGAATAAAATACCACATATAGGGCCAGATGTAGGTAGGCAAATACCGGTTGGTAACGGCCAAAATTCGGTCATTTCGGCCGTTACCGACCGGTATTTGGAAAATGAGATGTAGGTGGGTTGTTTTATGGAATCGGTTAATTACCGATTCCTTAAAATACCGAATCGGTAAATTACCGATTTTGGTATGTAGGGAGCACTCAAATTAGTGCTTTTCCCCTTTTAGGATTCTTTATTTACCACCAACTACAAGTTGGTGGTAAATAATGAAAACCTCGGAAAAAGCATTTTTTTTTGCTTTTCCAACAGTGCCATGTTGCAGACATACATGCCCTTAGGGGATGTATGTCTGCAACATGTGCACCCATACACAATTGAGGGGTGCAACAGGGTGTCAAAGTGACACCCTGCCACCCTTCAATGTTTCCCCCTTTTACCGAATCGGTAAATACAGATTCCTTAAAATGCCGAATCGGTAAATTACCGATTTTGGTATGTAGGGAGCACTCAAATGAGTGCTTTTCCCCTTTTAGGATTCTTTATTTACCACCAACTACAAGTTGGTGGTAAATAATGAAAACCTCTGAAAAAGCATTTTTTTTGCTTTTCCAACAGTGCCATGTTGCAGACATACATGCCCTTAGGGGATGTATGTCTGCAACATGTGCACCCATACACAATTGAGTGGTGCAACAGGGTGTCAAAGTGACACCCTGCCACCCTTCAATGTTTACCCCTTTTACCGAATCGGTAAATACCGATTCGGTAATTGGCATTCATTCCTATAGGCCTCCAGGCCCATAGGAATGAATGGCAATTACCGAATCGGTATTTACCGATTCGGTAATTACCGAAACTTACCAATTCGGTAAATGTTTTCGGTAAAATTACCTACATCCCATTTCCTGTTCTTAAATACCGAATCGGTATGATTCGGTATTTAAGAATCGGTAATCTGAGATTACCTACATCGGGCCCAGGAGGACCAGATGTAGGTTGCCAAATACGGGTCGGTAACGGCTGAATTCGTCCGTTACCGACCGGTATTTGGGATTTGACATGTAGGGGGCCTCATATTTACAGAATCGGTATATTTACAGATTCTGTAAATTTACAGAATCGGTAAAATACCGAATCGGTAAATTTACCGATTCTGTAAATCCATATGTAGGTGGCACTTCAAAGAGTGCCACAGGCCCTTTAGGAGTCGGTATTTACCACCCAATCCTATTGGGTGGTAAAATACCGAATTCCAGTGTACATGCACATCTGTGCTTGTACACCTATGCCATGTGACACACAGACATGCCCTTAGGGCATGTCTGTGTGCCACATGGCACACAAGCCTGCAATTGGGGTGCTACAGGGTGTCAAAGTGACACCCCGTTCCCCCTGCCAGGATTCGGTATTTACCGATTCGGTAAATACCGAATCAGTATTTCCCATTGATTCCTATAGGCTTCAAGGCCCATAGGAATCAATGGGAAATACCGATTCGGTATTGACCGAATCGGTAAATACCGAATCTTACAGAATCGGTAAATGTGCAAGAAAAATTACCTACATCTGCCTACTTCTAATTTACCGATTCATAAATACAGAATCGGTAAAATTCGGTATTTATGAATTGGTAAATTAGATTTACCTACATCTGGGCCTAGGCAACAAAAAAGAACCTTTTCGGAAGGGTTCGTGAAGATTCATCAAACTGCACCAAAGTTATCAGTTATACAAAAAAAGGCATTTACTATGGAAACGCAGACCTAATTTGAACTATATATGTATGTTTGCGTGTGTATCCAATCATCTGTTGTAGGAGAGTAGAATCTGCTTCTTATAGTTACCCCCACTTTTTGCTAATGTTTCACTGTTTTCGACTTAGACTGGCTGGGATCCTGCTATCCAGGACCCCAGCCTAGCTGCTTTCTCCACTAAATTGATGGCATGTACTTTAGGTGCACTCCAGATTGGATTCTGGGGTACCCTTAAAAGTCCCTAGTAAATAGTTTACTACATACCCATGGCATAGGTACCCCAGAGGCCCCTCAGGGGCTGCAGCATGTCTTGTGCAACTCCTGAGAGACCATTCAAACTGACACCACAGGTCTGCTACTGCAGCCTGTGTAAGGTGGTGCCTGCACCCCTTACTTAGATATAGATTCACTATATTTATCATATATCACTGCACATATAAACCTATCAGTCTCCCCTATGGCAGGCCTTATCAATCCTGAAGGCAGGATGCTGGGATTTATGTGAGAGGGTGCACCTGCATGAGCAGAGCCACTCTGCAGCGTACCAAACCTATTTTTTGGGGTAGTTTGTGATGCAGCCAACCAAAAATATTTAAGTGCATTATAACCTTGCGGTAAATGCTAACTTTGAAGTGGCTGCTTAGAAATATGTTGAGTTTGGTGTCAAACACCATGGAATCATACCACCCCGCCAGTATGATCCCACCCTCCTAAAGGGACATATGAGACACACAGGTAAACCCGGTACCAGCTTTCTCGATCTGGGCATCACAAAATGGATGCTGCCAGCCACAGACACGAGTCTGCCCTCCTGCTGCTGAGCCAAGCTCAAGCAGGGGAAGGCTAGACAAATCGGTTGCAGGAGCCATTTGCTCCTGTTCTGGCGCGAAACTGGACAAAGGGCATGGGTGTAGCCACTCCTCTGTCCTGACCCTCCCATAGGTGGGTCCCCAGAGTTTGTTCCACCCCTTCCTTGGGTATAAAGCAACCCTGGGCATAGGACTACGCTATGCTTGCATAGTTTGCGCAACTACGTGCTATGCCAATTGCACGTAGCACAGTGAAAAAATGCATAGCGTAGCTGGCATTTTTTGCTTGCTCACAGTCCTCAACGTCAAGTTGGCGACTGAGAGTGACCAAAATGACATCCCAGCAAAACCTTTTCCTCGATTGCGATCAGCAACATCAAGTTGCCGATCGCGAGCGTGGAAAAAAACCTCTCGGCAAGATTCTCAACGCGGGGAGGTCAGGTTTTTTATTGCGAGTGGTTGCGTATGCTCGTGACTGCTCATGATGAGAAACTACCAGTCCGCGTTGGGTAAACTGCAGCTCGAGTACAAATATACTCGAGCAGCAGAAAACGACCGCTTGCAATGTGCAAGATGCCGTTTGCAATGATTGCACAGTGCAGACAAGCATCTGGCACTGTGCAATCAGTGCGAACAGCATTTTCCCTACCGCACTACGCCGTTCTTGTAGCTTGCGTAGTGGAAAGTGCACTTCGCGTAGCTATGCGTAGCGCGACTACGCGAACTAAGCCCATGGTTAGTATAAAGTAGGAACCCCTGACTACAGGACTTTAGATTTTACCTGGACTAAACTCTGCTACAGAAACTAAGTACTTCAACGATCCACACTATGCTGGATGACCGAAGAATCTCCTTTGGAGTAAAGGAGTTTATCCCCTGCAAAGCATGCACCTAAACGCATCTGACCAGTTTGCATCTCCCAAGCTCCTGAGGACTCTGAAGATTTCTGCAACACAGGAGGTGGGTTCCTGAGGTCTCTGAGGTTGATCTGCACACTCAGCAATTCTGAGGCCTGTATCCCTCGTGGGGGCCGTGCAACCCCAACCCCAGTGCACTATGTACTTTTGCAGCAGCATATGCTTTTCAGCAATCCCTGAGGCTGTGCTTTGGGCTACTTGTAGTCCTAACCTGCGCAGTAATTACACTGAAGATTTCGGGCCTACACTCCACGAGTATTCCGTGGGCAGGTATTTTGTGGTTCAGCTCAGGACCCCTTCGCGATCCCTGGTCTGTTGGCCTCTGGGTCCCTGTGAAGGTAACTTACACTTTCTGTGGGCTTTCCTGGTTGCTCCAGATGTGCCCTGACTCTCCATTGCTTGAAGAGTCCCCAGGACCTTGGTGGTCCTTCCCCGAAGCTGATTTCCTCTCACCGCGTGGGTTGCAGTTGCCAAGGGTTGTTGGTGTTCAATCCGGACACTGACCCCCAGCACTAGACATCCTTTGTGGGACAGCTCACCTCCGGACTTTGGTCATCATCGAAGTCTCCTGGTCCCCATAACTGCAGAGTGAAGCATTGCGTCATCTCACCTGAAGCACCCGACATCGGTGGGCATTCGTCTACCGAGCCCCTGGTCACCCTGAAGTAACCCAGACTTTGCCCCCTATGCTTTCAGGTTCTTCTCACCTCGATTCCAGGCTTGGATTCCACCGGAAACATTTCATCTTTCCGGCAGCAGCACTTTTCCGTATCACACCATTTAAAAGAACGAAGATTACCGACTTCACTTGACACCTATGCACCCGGCTCTCCTGTGTTAGGTAGCACGGGTACTCTGGTACTCACAAGGGTGCTGGCCTTATAAACTTCTATGTTTGTAAGGGTTTGCTCACAGTCCTCTCCGAAATGTCCTTAATCCTTAAAATTCCAACGTGACTTTCCCATAGGATTGTACGGGCTCGCGCCTGTGTTCTCACACTGCACCCGTCCTCTGTGGGTCCCCTACATCACTACCTTGGGGTCCCAGCAATTCTACTTGCTCTAGGCACTGTGTCTAGTCACGTCATGGTTGTTATACCTCTTTCTTAGTATATGGTTTGGTCTCCCCCTGGAGCCCACTGTGTATTATGCTATTTACTGTTGTTCTAGTGATTTAATATTGTGTGCTTTGTTCTCTAATCTCATGAAGAGGTTAGTAGAGAGTGTTTAGTAATAAATAAATATATTTTATATATTCCTTGTGTGGTTCTCCTTTCATTTGGTCATTCAGGAGGTTCTGATCTAGTAAAACAAGCTGCTTTACATTCCTTCGAGACAGCCTAACGGCTGCTCTCCATAGCTACCACTAGGATAGCTTTCAATAAAGGTTGTCTTTAAACTAATCATCAAGAAGGGTTGTTTAGACTGGTACAAGCTTCCCACTATAAGTAGTGGTCAGCATATACCATGCCAACTTCTCACATCTGTAATAACACTTGTTAACATTTGTGAAGTCTTGGGACAAGTCCCAGTTTATCTAAAAATATGTAGATTTTGGATCAGTGAGCAAAAAATGGTTAATATTTTTTTTTTTATTTGTGGTATTTGTAGAGCGCACACACTCATCCCCGGTTGGATATCATGGCACTAATATTGCTATACCTTCAATCATTCAATATACTAGGATAAAGTCAGATTAGTAGGCTGTAGTCCAGTACTCTGGAAAAAGCCATGTTTACATTTTTTTCCTGAATCTAATGTAATCATCAGTGAGGCGGATATCCAAAGGAAGTAGAATCCATTGGGCTGCAGCCAGATAAGTGAAGGAACAGAATCCTCCTAATCCTTCTAACTTTTCTGATGTATTTGGCTTTGGCTAAGGTTATATTTGCTGATCTCAAATTTCTTGTGGGTTGATAGAATTCCATCTTGGATCAGAGAATCACAGGCCCAGATTCATGAAGGGCCCTGTGAGCATGGCAGAGAAGCTTACATTTTGATCACTTTTGAATGAGAAACCAGTGCAAGTTTTTTAGGCAGGCTGAGGCAGAGTTGTATCTATCTTTGTTGTAAATGAGTTTCAGCCATCTCATCTATAGGGCGATTCAGTAGTCTAATCTGCTGGCAAATAGGGCTTGGATCACGGTTCTCTGCCAGTCGATTGGAATCCAATGGAATCGTTTTCTGAGAAGTTTGAGTAGGCCAAAACATTTGCCGCATGTGGCATTGACCTGATCCTGCATGGATAATGACTGCTCAATGAGAACTCCTACATTTTTGGCCTCTTTTTTGGTGTTGGCGTGATACCCAGGTTTGCAGGCCTCCATGATGTGTCCCAAATATTAAATGGCCCCACCGAATAATAGAATCTCGTTTCTTATGGAGTTTAGTAATAAGGAATGAGCCATCATCCAACTGGCAACCTCGGAGAGAATGCCAGAGAGGTTTTTCCTGGGCTCTTTGTGCTTTTCCTCTTTTAGAGATGATCAGTAGGTTAACATCTGCATAAAACCATACCTCAAATCCCCACTTTCTACCCAACGTGGGAAGGGATGCACATTGAAAAGTGTCAGACTCAATGAAGAGCCTTGAGGTCTGCCGCATTCTGAGCTATGGAGGGTGATCTAACTGTGTTCAACTGAAAGGACTGAGCCCTTTTATGCAACAAAGATCCAAACCATAGTAGGACAGAGGAATAAAGCCCTACCTCATGAAGTATTTTGATTATTTGGCTGTGTGAGACAGTGTCAAATGCAGAAGAAAGATCAAGTTGAATCAGGGCAAAAGTATTGCCTTGATCTACCATTCCCTATTAAAGGTAAAATATTCAGAATAGGTGCTATTTATCACACCTCATAAATTCCAAATCCAAGGTGTTGAATTTTATTGGGTGTGTTAAAAACCATCTCGCCCTCAGCTGTTCTTGTAATCACACCTTAAATGGAGGTAGACTTCCAGTACCACCTTACAAACATTCTTGATATGATGGTAACTTTCTCGCAGCACATCAGGGACAATTGCATAAGGATCAAGAAATATTTATACACATGTCTTTGCAAGGCTATCTTTCTCAAGTGCTTTTGCTGTTTAAAATGGTGGTGGATGGGCCCCACCTAAGTATCAGCCTCTGACATGTTCTTTTTTGGCTGCATTGACAATACCAAATGATGACCTGGACAGAAAGAAATTCAATGGTCTCCAGATGCAGAACAAATACACTCTGCAAGTCAATGCCATTGATTATTTATATTTCATAAATTAACCCCTACTTTGGAGAGTTGTTTCTGAAATACAAAAATAATGACAATTGACCCCAGTAACATTACATTTTTGTTGACATCCTTCCCACGTCATCTTTCAGCAACATGAGTCGTACCAACCCAATGGGGACCTCTAAACTCGACAGCGACTCCCATATCGGGGGTGGAGAGCTCTACTGCACTAGCAGGCTAGTTGGCCCCAGCGCAAGTCGAAATGAGCTCCCTACTCTCCTGGAAGCAGTGGTAGAAGAGGGCAGGATCTATTGGGAACGATGTTCCACATTATTTTTCTTATTTGAAACAATAGCCCTCCTACTTTATCTTAAAAGACCACCATTCCTGAAAGGGTATGATGACCTTGAGGGCCCCTGTCTCAAAGGGCAGGGAGGGGATCTCCTGTAATGTGGAGACAAGCGAGAGGCAGTAAGTTAAATAACAACAAGCCTTCTCCTCAGAGTGCCTTTTACCTGAAATATATCTGTGCAATTGGTTAACCAGTAAATCTAAAGGCGGCCTTGGAGATGCAATATTACTTGAAATGTCTGATTCACTTGAGGTTTCATGGTGACAAAGTTTTATTCTTTTTGGAGAGGTAATGTGAGGGTGTTACCAGCTGAATTCTGGGTTATTTCCTTCTGAAAGGAAACTTATAAAAAAAGGTTTGGTCTAGGCGCAGTCAAACTGCATATTACTAAAAAAAATGCTAAAACTATTTGTGGCAGCCTATCTTATGGTGTGTGTAAGACAATTTTAAAATAATGAGTTCCTTATTCACAGTGCTTTCAGTCTCAGTGAGGGACCTCACACTACTATAAATACACGACACTCTCCCCTACTGCATCAACAGGACATAATTCAATGTCTGGTTAAACACTAAGACATCTTCAGTGACCACATTAACCAATTGAGCTTTCAATGCATAATAGAGTACATTTCTTGCATTTAGTTTCCATTTAAGATGTATGTGTGTTATATTTCATATGTATTTACCTGAAGGTGAAATGTCAACATGCAGAATACTTTGTTGTTTTTAGGCAAATCTCTGGCCCTGCTTCCAGGCGCACAGACCTCACACTTCAACCTCTGCTTGGAAGTTAATTGCCAATGTTTTAAGTGGAGTACCTAAAAACACACCCTCCAACTTTTTCAGACCCTTATTCTGAACGAAATCACTGGTATTCAATATTTTCATGTGTTATTGTAAGGATTGGATTTTTCACACTTTCCAACAGGCCAACATTCAGCACAATAAGTTGCAAAGATCATCCTACGTGAATCCAACATAGCACAGGTACGCCATTTCTTCCAGATTTCATGGTGTCTCTACAACCTTTAACCCCAACCCTACAATCCAGAAGGATGTTAGGGAGAATACTTTGTAAGTTCCCAGGACACCACAGATACGTCTTCTAGTGTTATCAATATGATCACAACTGCACTTACCATTAAGAAACAAAATATATAAAGAATTCAACACTACACATTAGCCAGAACACCATTCAAATATCCAATACACATCTGTACGTCATAGTGATGGGTATTGTTGTGTCCATAACAGCATAGCCCACCAGCAGAACATGCTCCATAGAATGCATGATACCTACTTATTGGACTTGGCTCTTTTTGCAGTGTCATCCCTGAACTTTTTGCCTTCCTCCTAGCCTTTTTTCTGACATGGTTTTGGTGGTTCTAGGACTCTGGGCACGTTAGCACTGCTGTCCAGTGTAAAGTCCATGTGCTCTCTGTGGTAATCATAGTAAGATTGGTCTACACCTGTTTGACATTTTTAATTTACCTGTCAGTCCCTTGTAAAGTAGTATCTCAGAAACCCAGGACCAGTAAATTAAATGCTACTGCTGGTCTGGCAGCGCTGATTGCGCCACCCACAAAAGTAGCCTTTCAAACCTGTCTCAGGACTCTGCCATTGTAGGGCCTTTGCGCGCAGTGTTACTACCACTGTGATGTGACACCTAAAGTGTGTGCCACGTCTGGGACCCCCTTTAACTGCATGTCAGCCACCCCTAAGGTAGGCCCTAGTTAGCCCAATGGGCAGGGTGCATTGTAGGTAAAAGGTAGGACATGTACCTTAAGTATGTGACATGTCCTGGTAGTGACAAACAGCCATTTTTGTTTCTCACTGCTGTGAGGCTGCCCTCCCATAGGAGTGCATAGGGGACTCTCTGATAAGAGTGTTTCAGTGGTAATTCCTGATATCAGAGGAGCAGCGCGGTCAAGTTTGGTATGTTTGGAATAGAGATAATAAATGCTGCATAATGGTGTGCACAGATTTATTAGCACTATTTTAGAAATGCCAAATTTAGAAGTTGGCATTTCTGTGTGCTATGTGTCTGCCTGCCTGATGTGTATTGCATGCCTGGCTCTGGAGTGACAGGGGCTGGGGGGTGTGGCCTGGGAGGGCAGGGTGAGTCAGCGCTAGGCTGAATAGGGGATCTGCATTTGGAATAGTGGGAGGAGTAGTCCTCTGACCCTGAATAGGTCTGTGCCTGCCTGTGTGAATGCTGGCTCCACCCCCCTGTGGTGGTCTGATGACCGAGCCCCCACCTGACAAAGGCGAAGAGGAGCCCTGTAAACAAAGTGAACCAATACCCCCAAGAACCAGTTGGGGCTGGTTCCCCCAAGCCCTGTGCCAAGGGTAGAACAAAGGAAAATGCTGTGTAAGTACTAGGGATGTGACCCCATGTTTGTTTTGTGCTTCCTTGTGACTTCCTGCTGCTGGGCCCCAGGAGGATCCGCCATGAGGGACTGGGTCCCTACTGAAGGGTCCTGTGAGCTGGCCTCAGCCTTTGCCCTGAAACTTGTGGGGGTTTAGCGCCTCGTGAGCACTGAATTTCTGCTCCTGGAGGAGTGCTGGTGGCCTGCAGCGTTTGGCTGCAAAGTGTCTGGGGGAGATCCCAACATGGGGATTCCCCTGCATGGCCAAAGGGAAGGGGGAGCCCACCCCACATTTTTGTGCTCCTGATAGCGGGAGCCCACCCAGCAGTGGTGAATCGCCACCGAGAAATTGCCTCTGAGATCGGGGACCCGGAAGTCAGGCAAGCTGCCTGACTCGGACGTGAACAGGAAGAGGAAGTTACAACGCGGAAGTCAGGCAGGAGGTGAAGCCTGTTGTTGGGCAGGACCTCCCCATGTAGAGGAGGGGTAGCCCCGCACACCTGAACCGCCACAAACGGAGCCTTATGACCACTCGCAGCACTCAGATACTGCTGGAGATTGGCGGCGGGAGGATGGGCTCGACCGGAGTCTCCCCATGCAGCCGGTCGAGGAGTAGACCGCGCAGTGATGTTGCCACATGCAGGGAAAAGCTGCATGTCAGCATCCAGGGACTGACTCGCCGGAGTGAGGGTGAAGGAGTTCCGCTTTAAAGGAAAAAAACGGGTGAGGTCCTCCCGCCTTTGGGGGCATTATGCTACAGGGTGGGTAGCAGTGCCGGCCCCCTGCGCATTACGGGCCTGATTTCTGCTGTGCCTGCAGCGGGGGCCTTGTCATTTTTTTGTGGAGTCCCAGGGAGAGGGGCTTGAGTGGCTCCACGCAGGAGCATCGCAAGAGCGTGGACAGCTGCAACTTGGGTGCAATTTGGCATTTAAAAGTTCCGGAGTGGGGCTCAAGAGGCACTGCAATGCCAAGGGTGATTCCACAGCTGCCCCTCCAGACAGCGGCAGCTGCAACATTGGTGGCATGGTTTCTGATCTCTAGAGAGACCCGGGTGGATCACACCCGTACCCCATTTTCTGGTGCTGGCCTGGTGGGCCTGCACCTGGCTGCAAGTGGCAGCTTAGCACCCTGACATTTGGGACGAAGGGCATTTGAGACCCAGAGAAGGCCAGTTGGCCTGGGGTCATGGTTGGTATCTGTGTGTCCTAGGAGAGCGCACGGCTCTACAAAACTGCACAATGTGTTTATGCCTATTATGATGGTTGCTAAATGTGATGTATGCACCAGGTGTTGATGCAGATATAATGCGTTTATGTTGCAGGTGATAATGCTAAGTACAGTGTTGTACCAGTAGTTACTGGTTGTGTTATCTTTGTTAGTTGTGCTTTGTGATGGTTCTGACAGTGGCCCGATAGGCCCTGTCCTGTGTATATAATCCCCTGTAAATTATGACCTGCTGTCAGTTGGCACATTGTATATGTGTGATTATGATTCTAATTTGTTTTGGATAATTCAAAGGCTATTTTCTTTATATAGCTTTGTGTGGAATTTCTTTTGTGGTGTGCCTAGTGTGTCACTGCTGTGTGTGTGTGTTGCGCAAATGCTTTATACATTGCCTCTGGGAGAAGCCTGACTGCTCGTGCCAAGCTACCAAGGGGGTGATCAGGGGTCATCTTCAGCGTACAACTCCCTTGCCCTGACTAGAGTGGTGGTCTCTGCCTGGCTTATAAGCATGCCCTAGCTAACCAGAAATCCTATTTCTAACACTACTCAATGATGGATAGCATGGATCCCCAACACCAGCAATAACTCCTGTTAATGCACTCATAACATGTCAATAAGAGGCAGCTTCTAAACTGCACCCACAAATGCTTTGCTAAAGCAACTTTACTTTTTAAAAAGCACATACCCAATTCACAAATGTGAACTTTGAAATTAAAAAATCTCAGGCAATGAGAGAGGTGATGATTTTGGCGTCCCTTCTAACCTAGGGTGAGGACCAAGTTGATCCCTCAAACACAAAGAGCATATCATGCTGAACAATTCAGTGGTGGTCCCATCCTCTTAGGACCACCCCAAGCACAGTTATTATGGGCAAAAATACAATCCCAACCAAAGGCCCTGCAACGCATTATGGGAGGAGATTATCAGTGGGCAATGAATATTATAGTATCCAATATCAAAATAATTCTATAAAGAGCTGCAGTTCAACTCGTCGTTACTAGGTGTCCCTCGCGAGTCAAAGGCGAAAGCATTGAATCAAGCCGCAGTTCCACTAGTCGTTACCAAATGTCCCTCACGAGTCAAATACAAAAGCATTGAAACCCTTTCATGAAGCTGCAGTTCAGCTCTTTGTAAAATTTATAGTATTAGCTCTCAGCTCAGGGTTTCAATGCTTTTGCATTTGACTCGTGAGTGACATCTAGTAACGACTAGTGGAACTGCAGCTTGATGTAATCATTTCAATGCTTTTGCATTTGACTTCTGAGGGACATCTAGTAACAACTAGTGAAACTGCAGCTTGATTCAATGCTTTTGCATTTGACTTGTGAGGGACATCTAGTAACGACGAGTTTAACTGCAGATCTTTGTAGAATTATTTTGATATTGATACTATAATATTCACTGCCCACTACTAATCTTGTCCCATAATGCTTTGCATGGCTTTTGGTTGGTAATTGTATTTTTGCCCAAAATAACTGCCCGGGGTGGTCTTAAGAGGATGGGACCATCACTGAATCATTCAGCAAGATGTGCTCTTTATTTTCAAGGCACCTGCTTGGTTCTCTCCCTAGGTTAGGGAGGATACCAAAATCATCACCTAGCTCACTGCTTGCTAAATTATCACTTTCACTTTTGTGAAATGACTATATGCATTTTAGCATTTAAAGACAGAGATACTTGTTATTGTACCAAAAATATATGAGGTCTCTGGAGCAAATTCTCAACTTCGTAGAGTTCTGCATGGTAGTACTCCGCCAACTACCCCACCCTTACGTTGTGATGAAACCTCAAATTTATGATACAAAATAGCAGACCCCATTAGGGCTGCAGGGCCATGCTAATGGTAAATTGTGTACTCTATAGATATGTCTAACCTTAAAAAAGCAAAAAGAACAATTGATGGACAGAATGCAGAACAATGTCATACATTCATCCCAGTACAGAGATATGTGCTCACCATGCCATTCCAGTTTGAACCCAGCCATATGGAAATCAGTCTTGACCCTGTGCCTCATGGGAACAGTCCAGCCTGAACTGCCAGGTCAGTTCCTGCCTGGACTGGAAACAAGCCTTCTAGGACTAGTTTCGTGGTTTCACCCCTCATTAGCCAGGATAGCTTGACTCCAGTGGCATGGAGAGCACAGGACCCACGTTGGCATACCCGTCCCACTTGGGGTGACAAACGCTAAAAGAACAATTGATGAACAGATTGCAGAACAATGTCATACATTCACCTGAATACAGAGTTCTGGGCCTAAATCCATTGTTTATTTGCTCACCATGCCATTCCAGTTTGAACCTAGCCATATGCAAATCAGTCTTGACCCTGTGCCTCTTGGGAACAGTCCAGTACAAACTGCCAGGCCAGGTCCTCCCTGGCCTGGAAACAAGCAACCTTGGACTGCTTTTGGGGCTTCACCCCTCATTAGCCAGGATAGCTTGACTCCAGTGACATGGGGTGCACGGGACCCAGGTCTGAGCATACCCGTCCCACTCGGGGTGACAAACGCAAAAAGAACAATTGATGGACAGAATGCTACATTCACCACAGTACAGAGATCTGGGCCTAAATCCATCGTTTATTTGCTCACCATGCCATTCCAGTTTGAACCCAGCCGTATGCAAATCAGTCTTGACTCTGTTCCTCATGGGAACAGTTCAGCCCAAACTGCCAGGCCAGGTCCTCCCTGGACTGGAAACAAGCATGCCAGGACCTGTTTCAGGGTTTCACCCCTTATCAGCCAGGATAGCTTGACTCAAGTGGCATGGAGAGCACGGGACGGTAAGCACGATGCAGAAGAAACCCAATTCACAATCAAAATAAAATGTTTAAGGGCCATAAAAACAAGACTAACACTTCATATACATAATTCAGTTAAACTACATGATAAAAAATAAGTTAAGGGAGTAGAATAAAAATGTATGTTCCTATCCAAATAAAATAGACACTAGTATTGTCATCACATTGACGTACAGTGCTAAATAGCATCAAGGGAAGTGGAAAAATTATGCAAAAAACGACATTAACTATTACCCTGTTCTTTTCCCTTTAAAATTCCTCTATGGGTACACCAACTTGTAAAGAGGAATTTTGAGGTTGCAACTACAAATAGTGGTGATCTTTCATATTTAAGTAGCCTAAAGACCTCTTGATAGTTTCTTAGCCCTAGATTTCTGCACAACTGGTAAACCCACTTCGATCTAGACCTGTGGTATGCAGGGCAGAAAAGCATTACATGGAGTTCTGTTTCTTACAAGGCAGAACAACCAGGGCAAAGTGATTGGACTGAACCTTTCCATTTATTTGCAAATGCACCTAATGGAAGGGTTCCATATCTAAATTGAATAAATAATTTTTTTGCCATAAATGGTTGAATGCTATCCAAGGTATTTTCCAGTTTATACTGCTGTTTGACATAGAGAAACCTCGATGTCAAGGAGCAAGAGGTCGTGCTGTTAACTAGATGGGTGAATTCAAATTCCTTCAGGGCTAGTACTAAGGCTTTTTTTGAGGAACTGGAGCAGGACTCCTCCGGATTTAACCATAGATTACCACAACCCAAAGAAAAACACAAACTCCTGACATAGGACAACCATGGTAAGTTTATGGCCCCCAGTTTACACAGTACATCCCTCAGTTCCTCCCTATAGTTAACGAATTCTGGAGTGCTCCAAATACGGTGCCAGAAAAGGAGAGGGCGGGAGGAAATAAGATCAGATTTGCACATAACCAACAGTAACACAGTGCACGCACTACAAAAGGACACCACACCAGTTTAGAAAAATATCCAAATGTTTTATAAAATTAAGACAAGACCAAAAACGATAAAAATCCACAACACTAACCTTAAAAGTCCACAGTTCCAAAAATACACTGATTAAAAAGAGTTCCTTGTGTGGATAGCTCCGTCTGGGCTACCATGGCATTGTGAACAACAAAATTCAACAGTTCTGGCTGGTCGCGGGGTCGCAGGCCAGCTATGGTGTGGGGAAGACCCGCAAAACAGTATCTGTGAGAAATGCAGGGTGATGGGGCCCTTGAAGTCACTCGCATTGCAGGTCGATCTCCTGTCTGATGGAATCAGGAGTACTGGCGCCGGCAGGTGTGAAGGGCAGCGTGGGGTACCCCCAGGTCACGGTATGAGCAGCGGCTCGGTGGCGGCATCAAATGGCGTCATCGGTAAGACCAGGGTTGCGGTGCGAGCTGAAGGTGGTACTCACCATGGTGCTAGCAGGCCACGGTGCAAGCAGCATCGTCGTCATTGCTGAAGCGCTGTCGTCGACTGACAAACCGGAGTTGATGGCGCCGGCGTCGGTAGGCCAAGGCTGTGATGCAGGATGAGGGCGGTGTGCAGTGCCCACATGTCACGGTGCGAGCAGCGGCTCGGTGGCAGGCATCGTCGGTGAAACCAGGGTCACGGTGCAGCATTGCGGCAGTACTCTCTGCGGTGCCAACACTTCGGCGTGAAGTGAGGCGGTGCGGTGCCCACAGGTCACAGTGCAAGCAGCGGCTCGGTAGCGGCGTCAAGAGGCATTGCTGGTGAGACCAGGTTTGCAGTACGGTATTGCGGCGGTGCCCTCTGCGGTGCCAAAGCTTTGGCATGAAGCGAGGCGGTGCAGAGTGAGGTGCCCACAGGTCGCGGTGCACGCAGTGGCTTGGTGGCGGCGTCAACAGGCGGCATCGGTGAGAACAAGGTTGAGGTGTGGCGTTGCGGTGGTGCCTTCAGGTCACGGAGTCAGCAGGGGTGTCGTAGATGTCATCGAGTCTGTTTGCAGCACAAAACACACAGGGGCATATTATCAAGAACAGGCGATAAAATTATCGCCGCTTTATCGGCATGAAACTGCTCCTAAAGCTGCGATAATGGGCTTGATAATATGTCCTTGTGAATTCCCATAGCTGTCCAGGTTCTGGTGTTAACCTGGGCTGCTATTGGAATTCACAAGGGCATATTATCAAGCCCATTATCGCCGCTTCAGCGGCAGTTTCCTGGCGATAAAGCGGCGATAATGTTATTGCCTGTTCTTAATAATATGCCCCTCAGTCCCCAAAGCTGCGGGTAGAAGAGATTGAAGTCCTTGTTGTTCCTGAGACTTCGTGAACAGGGGGCAAGCGCTACCTCAAGCTCTTAGGGAGACTCACAAATTGGGTTGCAGAATGTCCAGTCCAGGCCTTTCACTGCCAAAGACAGAAGCAGCAACTGCAGCAAAGCAGTCGTTCCTTTTCGCAGCTTCTCCGGCTCTTCTTCTTGGTAGTCTTCTTGATCCAGATGAGTTCTAAAGTTCAGGGGTTTGGGACCCAGTATTTATGTCCAAAAATCCTTTGATCTTCCAGGCAGAGGCCCGTTTCTGGTGTGAATCCCTGGCAGGAGGTGGAGACGACACTTGTCAGAGCGAGACCTGGCCCTTTGAGGTGCAAGGAAATCTCCTCACCCTTCCTCCATCGTAGCCCAGGTCTATTCCTCCCTTTCCTGACCGACCTAGACTATCTGGAGCACCTCCGCCCCCACAGCCTTCTTTCATCCAAAACCCAGACAGGCAATCCACATTCCAGCAGAAGCACACGGGATGATTGAGCAAGAAAATACTCACTTTCTAAAAGTGGTCTTTTCAAACGCAGAATGTAAAAATCACGTTCACTAAAAGATGCATCTTTAGATTCTGAGTTCTGGCATACTAAATTGTATTTTCTTACTGAATTCCCTGGGCCAGTTATGTTTATATGATGTTATGAACAAACCCTCCCATTCTGTCCTACGGGAAACTGGTAGCCTTGCAATAGTGAAAAACTAAATTGGCTGTTTTTCACTATTAGGACATGCCACACACACCAGGGCATGTCTGACCTTTCAAATACACTGCACCCTGCCCAGAGGGGTACCTTGGGTCTACCTGAGGGGTGTTTGACATGTAAGAAAAGGGAAGGTTAGGGACCGGCCAGTGTGTGCACTGGCCAAGTCGACATGGCAGTTACAAACTGTGCGCAGACTCTGCAACGGCAGGTCTGAGTTACCATTTTCAGGGCTACTCACGGGGGTGGCACAACCAGTGCTGCAGGCCCCGAGTAGCATTCGATTCACCGGCCCTGGCACAAGCAGTACACTTTACTAGGGGCTAATAGATAAATCAAATATCCAATCATGAAAAAACCCATCCATAACACAATTTACACAGAGAGCATATGCACTTTAGCACTGATTAGCAGTGGTAAAGTGCCCAGAGTCCTAAAACCAACACAAACAGGTCAGGGAAAAATAGGAGAAAAAAGCAAAGAGTTTGGGGATCTGCAAAAAGCGCAATTTTCAACACAGACTATTTTTTTCTTTTTGCTAATAAACCTTTTCAGACTTTATGCAAGCATATTAGCAGATTTTCTTCTATGCCTGACAGCAGCAAACACGACTATGAAAGATGAGGCAATTCTCCCACAAGAACAGCACCTCCAACCTCCAGTTTTCAAAACAAGTTCTCGTAATGTACAGAAAATGCCCAGAATGATGCAGCATAGTATAGATGTTCTCTGTCTCCGAAAGGGTTGCTTTCAGCCTACACGTTATGGGCTCACAATAAAAAAATCCCAGAATTGTGGAGCTATTTAACTTCTTACATCGTAACTGCTGTCACTTTTTTTTCAACTTTAACAGCTGCAACTAACACATGGCAACTGCCACCTTTCTCTCTCTTTACTCTTCCCTGACACATTTCAAGTGGAAAAGAGGCATTAAATACTTTGTTGCTGCATGTGTTCACACTTGTTTCTATGTATCTATATAAAGTAACAAAGTATCATGTGCCTCATTGCCACCTGAAGAATAAATCACAAGGAAGGGGAAAGATATCAGTTGCAAGTTGCAGCATTTAAACTGTCTAAGTTGGAAAAAGCACCAGAAGGTATGTTGGGAAAAAATATTCTGAGGTTCGGTATTGTGGGTCAATCACTGACCACAAACTTGGTGGATGAGACTTCTTTTTTTAACATCCAGAAGATCATCTTCCCATTGGGGTGCCATATAAAGAAAGGACTTCCACTACCAGGTGCTGAAAGTCTCAAAAGCCAAATCCCCCAAAGGAGCCTTGCAATATTATCTAGCAGTCTATAACCCCTCTAGAGTACCCCTCACCACCCCCAAACTCCTAACCTATGAAACACTGGTATGAAGGACAGCCAGGGACCTACAACAGGCTCAAAAGAAGACTGCATGTTGCATTGAGAGACACAGCTGGGTGGATGTTAAGGAACACTAGGGGCAAGAATCAATCTTTAAAGTTAAATCGTAATATCAGGCCTTCCTTTGCATTTGATTACTTTTCCTTCAAAACAAATTCAGCACATATCGAAAATCTAGGCCTCTTCGTTCTAGAGGGGCCTGAATGCTGATCATCCATACTTTCCTCCATTGGCGCGAGAGCGCTCTCTCTCTAGCCATGCTCTAAATCATTTGCTATAGGAAGAAGAATAAGTGAGCATCACTACAATTTTGGTGAGTACTGAAAATCTGGTTATATTTCTTTTTTTTTTTTTTTTATGTTTGAAAGCTTTATTGAAGTAAATAATCAATCCAACAAGGTAACATCAGCAGATATAAATGAGGAAGAGGGAATATGATGAGAGGATAAAAAAATAAAAGCTGATGGTACAAATGAGGAACAAAGCATTTTAAGCGTTTTTAAGAGGGAGGGGAAAGGAGGGAGGGAAAGGAGGGGGGGGAGTGAGAAAAACCTAACAATAAGTCATAAACAGAAAATTGCAGTAATTATGAACATCAAGCATAAAAAAGTACAGTAAAAGCACCAATGACTATGAATAACGATAGATATATGGTCTAAAAGGCAGTAAATAACATATTATGAAGTATAAGACGGCACAAGCGAGAGAGTGATTAAATTGAGTAGATACAGGAGTACACTTATTCAAGGGGGCTTAAAGTTGGCAGAGGAAAAAGTACAGGGTTTTGTCTTGGCAGATTGGTCCAAATATAAAGTTAAAGGTAACCAATATAAATCAACATTACGGGAAGGTTTGCACAAGGCTGCGAAGGCTACGTCGAGCCTATGGGAATGACAGAGTAAGTTCCACCAACAGACCATGGAAATTTTGTGTAGAGATTTCCAATTAGAAGAAATGTGTTGGAGGGCAAGGGCAAGCATGAGGTCAAAGAGACCTCTCGAGTGTGGTGGGAGGTCAAGAGAATCAGACAGACTGCCTAGAAACACCAAGGAAGCTGAGAAAGGGAGAGAGAAGTGAAAGATATGAGAAATACGGGTCCACATCTGTGTCCAGAAAAGGCGGACGGAAGGACAGAGAAAGAAAAGGTGAAAGGAGTCTGCATTGGTAGCATTGCAGGTCCAGCAATCAGCACTAGAAGAGGATATAAAACGAGATAAGGAAAGTGGAGAAAGATAGAGTCTATGATAAAAGAAAAAGAGAGATTGAGTCAGAGAGGCATTGCGGGAGGTTTTGAGAGATTTAGCCCAAATTTTATCCCAAAGAGAAATCGGCCATATAGAATCGAGATCTTTCTCCCAAGAGAGTTCTAATTTCGATTTGGGGCGATCAGGGTCAGAAGCAGAGAAAAATCGGTAGATAAGGGAGGCCTTAGGGACAGCAGAAAGAAGGGTAAGTAAAGAAGAAGATGACGGGGGTGAGATGGCAGAATCAAGAGAGTAGTATCGTTCAAGGACGGTTTCCATAAGAATGAAATATCTCTTCGCGAAGGAAGAAGGGCATTGGAAGGAGGACTGAAATTGAGGGAAGGAACGAGGGGACAAGCCATCGAAAAGATGATTAACCCAGATAACACCCTTCGATCTCCAGGTAGGCCAGGCAATAGGTCTATTCCGTATGAGAATAAGTGAATTATACCAAATGGGCATAAGGAGAAAGGACTCTCGAGAAATAGGAACAGATGAGGTCAGGGGTCGCAAAAGAGATGAAGTGTGTCGAAAAATAGGGGAGACAAGACATGGAGCCTTAGCGGTGAAGAGGAGAACTTCTTTAAATGAATGTGGAAGTAAAAGATCACGCTCAACAGAAAGCCAAAGTGGGGACAGAAAGGAAATGTCCTGTGATAACCAACGAGAAGCTTGACGGAGGGAAAAGGATTTGTGATAGAGGCGGAAATCCGGAAAATTCGTACCACCATTCACTTTGGGTTTACGAAGGGATGAGAGTGAGATGCGCGCTTTTTTCTGTTTCCAGAGGAATTTGGACAAGACAGAGTCAATACGACGAAAGTAAAGAGTCGGAATATGAATCGGGAGCATGGAAAGTAAATAAATTAAGATTGGAGCAACCATCATTTTAATGGAGTCGAGACGCCCCCACCATGAGAGGAAAAGGGGATTCCAGGAGGTGAGGAGGGCCTCTATTCTAGAAAGAACAGCGTCCATGTTAAGACGAACAGAGGACGAGGGAGAGTTGGAGAAAAGTACACCTAAATATTTAAGTTTCTTACTCTGCCAAGCAAAGCCAGTGGAAGAAAAGAAATGCGGAAGACAGAATTTAGTGAGGGGAAGAATCTCCGTCTTGTCCGAGTTGATTTTATACCCGGAGACCAAAGAAAAATGTTCAAATTCAGCCAATAGGGAGGGGACTGAGGTAGCAGGGTCAGAAATAAAAAGAAGGATGTCGTCAGCATATGCAGATAATTTAAGGTGATTGGGTCCATATGGAAAGCCAGAGATGGAAGAATTATTACGGATAGAGGTCAAAAAGGGTTCAAGAGCTAGGATGAACAAAAGAGGGGAAAGAGGACAACCCTGGCGAACACCACGTTTAAGAGTAAAGGATGAGGAAAGTTTACCATTGACTAAAACAGAGGCTTTGGGCATGGAATAGATTAGGGAGACATAGGAAATGAATTTTGGACCGAAACCATGCCATTTCAGGGAAGCCATAAGAAACGACCAATCAACGCGGTCAAAGGCTTTTTCAGCATCCACTGAGATGGCCGCAAGAGGAATGGATAAGGAAGGGGCTTTACTGAGGACATTAAGGAATAGTCTAGAGTTGTCCGAAGTAAGGCGACCTTTAACAAAGCCGCATTGTTCTTTCCCAATGAGGTGAGGTAGAAGGGGATCAAGGCGAAGAGCGAGAAGTTTAGCAAATAATTTATAATCTACGTTGACCAAAGATATCGGCCGATAATTTTTGCAAAATTTGGGATCACGCCCTTCTTTAGGGATGAGGCAAATAGTGGCATCTTGAAATGTTCCTTGAGCGAGGCCTTCGGAACAAAAGGACTGAAAGAGGAGAAGAAGATGAGGTAAAAGAATGTCGGAAAAATGGAGATAAAATTCAACCGGAAAGCCATCAGGACCAGGGGTCTTGCCTTTGGTAAGAGACGTCAATGCAGTGGATAATTCAGAAAGGGTAATGTCAGAGTCTAAAGTCGAGAAATTGAGCTGGGAGGTATCAGGTGTAGGCAGACGAGCAAAATATGACTGAAGAAGATCTGGGGTAGGGGGACTTTCAGGAGTATATAGAGTTTCATAGAAAGAATGAAATTGCTCCAAAATATCTTTATCCGTATGGAGGAGAGTATTGGAAGGGGAGTAAATAGCATCAATAACCGTCCGCTCCTTCCGTGATTTGAGGTAATTAGCAAGTAGCTTACCGGACTTATTGCGACCCCCGTAGTACCGTGCGCTACTACGTAGAAGATAAGAAGAGGCCGAATCTGTGGTGAGCTTATTAAAGGCAATTTTGGAGCGAAGAAGTTCAGGAGACATTTGATTTGGGGAAGAGGTATAAAATTGGTGCTCAAGTGACTTAATATGTTGTAGGGCGACCTTGCGTTTTTGAAGAAACGCTTTCTTTTTCTTGGAGACAAAGTCAATAATGAAACCACGGGCCGTGGCTTTAAACGAGTCCCAGAGGGTGTGCAAAGGGATAGTAGGTGTAGCGTTAAGGTGGAAGAATTCTGAGGTGAAAGAACGAAATGCCGAAGAGAAAGTGGGATCAGTGAGAAGAGAAGAGTTAAAGCGCCAGCGCGAGGATTTAGGGGCAGGGGGGAGAAGATCAAAGACAGTAAGAATAGGAGCATGATCAGAGATGACAATAGGTTCAATGGAAGAGGAAAGAAGGTTTTGAGATAAGGAGGAAGAAAGGAAAATGTAATCCAAGCGGGAAAAGGAAGAGTGTGGGGGAGAGAAAAAGGAAAAATCCAAAGTGTCCGGGTGTGTGATCCTCCAGGAATCTATGAGATGAACCTGAGAAATCGTGTCAAGAAACTGTTTGTGTGGTTTATGAGGAATGAAACGAACAGAAGATTTACGATCTAAAAAGGGGTCTACAATCTGGTTACAGTCTCCACCAAGTAAAAAGGCATCGTCCTTGTATTGGATACATTTTGCTGTGATCACGGGCCAAAAAGAAGAATCAGGGCAGGTAGGACCATAAACATTCAGTACAGTAATCGGGATAGCATTAACGAGTAGTTTGACTAAGATCCAGCGACCCTCTTCATCTCTCTCCTCAAGGAGCAGTTTACATTTGAGACGTTTATGAACTAGAATAGCGACCCCATTTTTTTTATGAGAAGCAGGTGAAAAGAAAACATCACCGACCCAAAGTCTTTTGAGTTTCAAAGACTCAACGTCAGAGAGGTGTGTTTCTTGGATAAGGGCAATATCAGGATTATAAGAGGAGAGGTGGGAAAGAACTCTCTGTCGCTTAATAGGATGGTTAAAGCCTTTAACATTCCAGGAAATGACGTTAAACATGAGACTGTATAGCACAAATTAGAGATAACAGGTGCAAAAATATACTGTACAAGCAACAGGGTGAAGTAAAAACTATATAAACCATTAGAACTAGGGAATGGAAAAATGGATAAACATATTGTATGAACAATAGGTTAAACTGCAAAAAATCAAAAAATATTAGAACCATTGAAAAGGTAGAAAGAAGAATAGGAGGAAAAGGAAAAAGAAAGGGGGAAAGGGGAAAGGCGAGGGGATAGGAAAGAAGGTCAATAAAGGATGTTGAAAAAGGAAAAGAGAGAAGGCATAGAAGACAGTACAAATCCAAAAGGATGACTGTAATAAACATACCTGAAGGGGGTAATACACAAAGGGAAGGCGGGGAGGTGGTGATGCGTTACAAGACGGAGGGACCAGGAACAGGAGCGGAACCACACCGAGACCTCACAAAAGGGAAACGAAGGACTGAACAAAATAGTGAAGGAGACATCCGGGAAGATCTGTGTATGGAAAAAGAAAATTAATTAAGGACAACCGGAACAAAATACATGAGAAACATAACCAGAAGTAGAAAAAGAGAAATGTTGAACATATTCAGGGAGACTGAAGAGAAGAAAAAATTCAAGAGGAGAAATACGAAAAGATGAAGAGAGAAAGGCCAAGAAGAGTACATAGAACTAGAGAAAAAAGAGAGCTAGAGAGCAAAACATGAATGCAACAGAAACATTTCAGCCACTGTTTGATGGAGAGGAGGAGGTTTCCATCCCTTCCTCATTTTGTAGAAGGAGAAAATTACGGAGTTCACCAGGTTCCTGAAAAGACCAAGTCTTATTCCGATGAGTGACTCTGAAGGTACAAGGATGAAATAAGCCATAACGTGCTCCAAGGGAACGCAAAGAGGGACGCATTGCCAAAAATTCCTTGCGTCTGGAGGCAGTAGCATTAGAGACATCCTGAGAGAAGTAGATTCGCTGACCTTGAAAAGTCAATTGTTTTTTGGTTCTTGCTGCCGATAGGATCAAAAGAAGGTCGGTGAACTTCAGAAACAGGATAATAACCCCACGGGGTTTGGTAGATGAAGATTGTCTGGCGCCAAGTCTATGTGCTCTCTGAAGACTGATGGACGTAGAGGGGGGTAAGTCCAAAAGTTTCGGGAGGAAGGAAGTGAAGAAAGAGACTGGATCGTCCCCCTCAAGATTTTCTGGCAGATTGTAAATACGAAGGTTGTTTCTTCTGTTGCGATTCTCCAAATCTTCCGTGTGTTTCTGTAGAGAAAGGACAGTCTTTTCTAGAGTAACAATGCGTTGTGTGTTAGATTGAACCTCAGGTGAGAGTAGTTCAACAGAAGAGAGGCGCGCATCCATAGATTCCCATTTATCTTTGAGAAGCTGCATATCTTTGCTCGTCTCTTCAATAAAAGGACGCATGGCACGGAGTTCCTCCAAAATTTGATCAATAGGAGACGAGGAAGATGGGTCGTCTGGTGTGGGAGAATTTTGTTTGGTACGTTTGCCAGCTGGAGCCTGTGGAGAGGATCTACTGGAGGTCGGAGTACCAGAGGAGGCACGCTGAGAGGAAGGAGTCGACATTTTAGTAGACTGAGGCAGACTGAGGCAGTGTAGATCCAGCAGGTGAAGAAAGCTCCGGAAAAACACACCAAAGAATCAAAGAGAAACCTAGGTTGTCGTAAGGATACCATAGGGGACTCTCCCCATACAACAACGAAAGTTCAAGGTGCGTAGAAGTGAAAGGAAAGACGACAATAATGATGCAAAAAGAGCACCTCAGTGTTAATGGAGCCAGTCACTGGGGAAATAGAGAGGAAAAATTCAAAAACACATCTCCATGGGTTATGTTGACCAGAGGAGAGCAATAGTTGTTGAAAAACTTCAGTTAAATATGACAGGCACGCGCCAAAAAACAAACCTGAGGAAATACAGGTAAGTTTCCATTGCGGGTCCCATGTTGTGGAATACCCTTCCACTTTCCCTGAGACTCTGTAAAGAGCACCTAGCCTTCAGGAGACAGCTGAAAACGTTCTTATTCTAAAGCATGGAGAGACAGCGACAGGTTGTTTATTTGCTTCTAGGTTGCCAAAGGCGCGGAGATACTCCTCCGGGAGGTGATCCTAGCGCGTTACAAACTCGCAAATAAATAAATAAATAAATAAGTCACATTGAGAAGCTCAGCGAGCTGAATGGCGTGGGTGCCGGTGGTATTGAAGCAAAAAGGCACAAACCTGCCTTGGAAGGAAAAGGTTGTGAAGCATTCCGGAAGCAAACAGTGAGGGAAACAGTCACATTACACCCCAATGAATAAGCGCTGTGGTGGCAAAGCGCGTGGGGAAGTAGGTTGCACAGCAGGATCCTCACAGTTTTAAAAGACTGAAGAGATGTGCCTCAAAGGAGAGGAAATTGTAGCAAAACATGCACTGTTAAAGCTCACCCCAAAAAATTGGTGTTGCCAAGCGACTCATGGTGGTCGAGGGAGCGCTGGGTCGGTGAGGAGGCGGAGGTCTGGTGCGTCACGGCATGCCTAAAATGGCGGCTGCGTGAGGAGCGGCAGCAACATCGCGGTAAATGCAGAAAGACGGCAATTGAAACGCCGTACAGGCGCTCCGTGTGGTCTCCGGAGGTTCCGGTGGCAGAATCCAGGAAAAAGAAACGAAAATAAGCCCCTTCACATCGGGGAAACTTTAATGAGGTCGGGTGGTGCGGCGGAGCTCCGTAGCTAGCCGGCCATCTTGCGCGGCGCCAAGCCACGCCCCCTCGAAAATCTGGTTATATTTCTAATAACCTGACTTCCCCAAGAATAAGAGTGAATAAAAACCAACTTTGGAAGAAATCTAAAAACCTGACTATTTTTGATCAAATGGTGCCTTGCCCACATGATTGGCCGTGCCCAAAAAATGACAAAGATTTGAATGTTTTTCTCACGTTTGTACATATGGCCTTGTGGTAAATAAATAAATAATACCCTATTTTTGAATGTATAAATGAATAACAGATAGCTCAATAAATAAGAGTCAAGATTCGAGGTAGTAGGAGTTTCGCAGGTTTATTACAGCATAAAGGACAGGAACAGGACAACCTGCATAGGAATAGGATGGCAGGGCCCAGCAGCTGCCGGGGCTGGATCTGGGATGAGCGCGCTAGCATTTAATAACAATACACAAGCATATATAGTAAAACAGTTGCATTACAGTACATATGATAGGCGGAGCAGTGGGTGGAGCAAAAGGGTGTGACGCGTAGCAGTCGCGAAAGATAAGGGTGAAAGTGGGTGTAACAGGGCGTATACATAGACATGTGATGCAAACGTAACAGAATATGTCATGAATGGGGCGGAAACATGGAGGGGGCTACCTAAGGAGCCGGGACCTCTAACCTGGTGGTGCGCGCAAGCTGGCAATGACGTATCACTAGGAGAAGCTGGGGGCTATGAACTCTGTGCTAGGAGCAGAGACTGAAGTCTGGAGAGTCAGGGCGACATGTACCTAAGCAGTATCTAGTATCTGATGTTTAGAGAACATGTTGATATAAACTAGAAGTCAGGAGGGGAAAGGCTAACTTGATTCTAAGACTGGACCATGCATTATTCTACATGTAGTGCGTGATGAAGAATATTAAATGACCATTAAATGCAGTATTTCTCTAACGTGGAGACGTGAAGGCTAGACAATGACGGAAACTATTGATGTGATTCAGTAGCTTTAGGAATGCAGAGGAGGACTGAACTGATAACTGGAATCATAACATATTCTTGGCAGACTCAGAGGCAGAGCCAGGGTGAGCCGGGCACTGCGAGGAAGGAAGTAAGTGAAGGGTCGAGGATACAGGTGGGGGCTGTATCACTCCTCAGCGAGGTTTCAGGAGACAGGAGCTGAATCTGGTGTCCAGGCCCTTTTGAGGCCTAGAAACGGGGACTTTATAATGGAATAACGTGCACACTGAGAAACGTGGCAACGTAGCTTTACATAGGCCTGATATTCGTAGTATTCACGAGGACTGGAAACTGACATACTAGAGGTGGACACAACTATAATTGCGTCTTGAATCGAACATAGGGAATACATATGCATATTAATCATGCACACATTACATATGATGGATGACACGTAGGGACACAGAACATGGCAAAATTTACTTTTCCACATTCCCTCCTTGTCACTACGTTTCCATCAGGAAACATCAATATTCATGATACCATCTATCATTTCATACAGTATCATTTGCTCGTCTCGAATTATCCTGGAACGGGATTTAGAACGGGGCTTGGGATTAGGAATACAAGAGGTAGCACAAATGCCGCAAATCGCAGGGCCACATTGTATACAGAGACAGCAGCTGAATATGATCGCTACTGCAATACCTAGGAAGGACAATATTTTCCATCCCCATGCGGAAATTATATTCCAGAACCAACCGGACCATGTCCAGGTGCCTGGATCTTGGTGTAACAGATGGGCAATTTTATGGAGTCTGGTTATAGCTGAATAAACAGACGGCGCGTTATTTGGAATGAAAATGCAGCAACTAGATCCGATGACTCTACAGGCCCCGCCCCTATCGGCCAGTATGACGTCAAGGACGAGACGATTCTGTAAAACGACAAATCTCATAGCAGATTGCTCTTCGGTTAAGTTACCTAGAGCAGAGGCAGTCTCATTTACTACAGCTTCGAGGGTTCTTGTTAACCTACGGATTAGCTTACTATTCTGGATAGGTCCTATAAAGAAGAAGAAACCTCTATTGAAATCTGTATACTGTTCTAGAGCCGTTTCAGTATAATCGACAATTGGGGACTCCCTTCTATGTCTAATGTGTACTAGATGTGTGTTTCTATGATAATCAGGTGGGGCTAGGAAAACTGGTGGCAGTAGGAAGGCAATGTAACAGGTTCCCTCCCAATCGAGGGGCAGACGAACATATGCAGTTTGACCACAAATAAAATAAGAATGACGTGAAGCTTTGAAAATAGATTTCCCACTGTCACTATACTTGACAATAGTAGTACAATCACTATGTCCTATATGTACAGAACCATAATTTCGGACACATAATTCGCCTTTGACTGGTAATACTGAAATAGCAGGTAAGTCTGGAGTAGTATCAGACTGAACATTCAGGACCATGAAATTCGAAGAATAGTTACCTAAATTATACACTTCATTTTCTAGATCTAAACCTGTTCTGTGGGGGAGACCTTGCTTGTCTGGGAAACATGTACTGTTAAGAAAAGACATATCTGTTGAGGATGACGTTAACGTGGACCATGCTCCACACGAACCATTATGTGAAAATGGATAAGGAAAAAGTGGCAGAACTCCCTTCGGTGTCTGGAAAGGGGGGAGTCGACCACACACCCAACAATTAGTGGCATTGCTGGTCTGGTGTGAGTAATGTAACATGCGGATAAAGGAATTATTTCGCATAGCGAGGCGGTAAGAGAGTTCATGGGGAGGTAGGTCACTAAACATGTGCTCTACAGTAGCATTAGAAGACATATTTACATGAGGAACTGGAAGATACAGGTAAAATGCATAACTGGTGCAGGAAATCATAATGCTGAGAAATAATATGAAACTTAGAAAAACGATACATCGGATTGAGTTTTGACTAACTCTCTCACTATGGGGGTCTATTTTATACATGTCAGAAACAGTCTAACCGTTTCACCTAGGGGAGGACTTAGACAATCAAACTGACTGACTTATTTTACTAGACCGGAGTTTTAACTTATACTCCTGTTGCGGAGTTTTCTCTAACAGGGGGGGTGTAGTAACATTGTCTTTTGCGGGACAGTCCTTAAAAATGGTGCTTTGGCAATCCTTCAAATCCTGGGAAATGTTCTTTAAGACGGGTTTCAGTCCATAAAACTTTTTTATATGAGAAAGGTGCACCCAGCCTTTGCGACCTTCCAACTTCACGGCTGTACGGGTGGTGAGGAGGACCTGTCGGGGCTCCTTCCAGCGAGGCTCCAGCGGACTTGATCTGTCAAAATTCCTCACCAACACCATGGATCCTGGAACGATTTCATGCGGTGCCACCTCGGTATTGTCTGGAAATGCGGCGGCAACCTGTGAACGACATGAGTTGAGGGCAGACATCAAGGAAGCTAGGTAATCTGTCAGCATATTACTTGAAACATCGGTAATACTTCGGGGTCTAGGAGTACCCCACATGTTAGGGGGGCGGCCGAATACGACCTCATACGGGGACAGACCTGATCTGGAATGTGCGACCATGCGCATATAAAATAAAGCAACTGGCAGAGCTACTAGCCAGTCCACACCTTTTTCTTTGCATACTTTGGCGATACGGATTTTCAGAGTCTGATTATGTCTCTCTACGAGACCGGCTGCTTCAGGATGGCGTACACAATGAAACTTCCACTGGTACCCTAACAACAGGGAAACATGCTTCATGAGTTCAGATGAGAATGGCTGGCCGTTGTCAGAATATACGACTCTAGGGAGTCCATAACGGGGGAAGAACTCACGAACCAACTGCTTGGCAGTGGTCGCGGCTGTGTAATCTGGGACTGGATATGCTTCTGTCCACCTGGACAAAGCGCATACAACTACAAGGACATACTTGAAACCTCGACATCGCTCCATCTGAATATAATCCATCTGGAGGACTTCAAAAGGGTGGTCAGGAGGCTGGAATCCACCTTGTTCCACCGGGACACTTTTACCTGGATTAAACTGACAACATATCATACAGGTACGGACTTTCTGCTTGGCTGCAGCTCGTAAATGTTTGTTGAACCAAATATTCTGGATACTGTCTAACATAGCTTTTTCTCCTAAATGTGCTGGACTATGTGCGGTATTAATAATGACTTGAACCATAGAGTCGGGGAGAAACCATGTGGCTCTACCCTTCGTTAACCATCCTTGATCTGTCTGGACCCCTCCTTGTTCGGACCATTTCTTGATTTCTTCGGGAGTAGCATGTAACTGTATGTCTATGACATCTTGAGTAGGGTCCTTAACTGTCATGCATGTAATCGGATCTGGAGTATGTGTCATGTTAACTGGAATGTCTAGAGTCTGTGCTGTAAGCTTGGCTGTGCGATCTGCTAAATCGTTACCTTGGGAAATAATGTCAGTGACTTTCGTATGTGCTTTGCATTTCATGATAGCGATAGATGTCGGTAAGTGTATGGCATCTAACAGAGCTTGAATAAGGAGACCATGCTGAATCTTGGTTCCATGAGAAGTCATGAAACCTCTCTCCTGCCAAAGCACTCCGAAGTCGTGTACGACTCCAAATGCGTAACGTGAATCCGTGTAGACATTAACTTTCAAGTTCTTGGCGTGTATGCAGGCTTGTGTCAGAGCAACTAGCTCTGCTGCTTGAGCGGACAGGGTGTCAATACGGTGTGTCTCAATAACTTCAGTGTCAGTAGTCACTGCATACGCGGCGACTAGTTCTCCTGTACTAGTTCTCATGCATGAACCATCCACATAAAGTGTCAGGTCGGGATCTGGTAACGGAGTATCTGTCAGATCTTGTCTTGGCTTTGTCGTAATGTTAACTACTTCCACGCAATCATGTGTGGCTGGATTTGAATTAACTGATGGTAACAGTGTAGCAGGGTTCAGGATGTTGCAGCGTCTGATTTCTATGTGTGGCTGGAACAGTGTCAATTCATAACCTGTTAAACGTGCAATTGTCAAGTGCTGAGTTTGTGTTCGGTTCAAAAGAACTTCCACGGAATGTGGAACTTGTACTGTCAAGGTATGTCCTAAGACTATGGAATCATTCTTTAACTCATTGAAACTAAGTGTATGTTCAGATGTCCAAGGGAGAACAGTCGATACGGCTGCCTCCTGTGTCGTTAACTGTATCAGTGGTTTGGCTAGAAATGCATACTGAGGAATCCATTGTCTGCAATAAGAAGTAAGGCCAATAAAAGCACGTACCTCCTTCTGGGTCTTGGGCTGAGGAAGACTCGCTATTAACTGGATACGGTCTGGTGTCAACTGCCTACCCCTCTTGGACAGTAAGTGTCCTAAGTATACCACTTGCTGGACACAGAATTGAAGCTTAGAAGGGGACACCTTGTGCCCCATCTCGGCTAGGAAATACAAGACTGTAAGGGATGCTTGCTCGCAAGCACGTTCAGAACGGGCTGTGATCAGTAGATCATCGACATACTGGAGCAGGGCAGTGTCAGTTGGCATGTGAATGTTGTCTAGTTGTCTCTTAAGTGCTTGACTGTAAATACTAGGACTTTCTGTGAAACCTTGAGGAGCTCGTGTGAATTTATAGCTCCTTCCATTTAAACAAAATCCGAAAAGGAACTGGCTGTCTGGATGAATGGGAACACTAAAAAATGCGTTCTTGAGGTCTATTACAGTAAAGAACGTGGCTTCGGAATCAATTGCTGTTAATAGGGAAGAGATGTCTGGGACAACTGGGTACTGAGGAATAATACACTTATTAAGCTCTCGTAGGTCAATCACTAATCGATATACTGGGGGTGCATTTGGATCAGTACGTTTCATGACTGGAATGATCGGAGAATTACATACATTGGAGTCAGTTTCTACAACCACTCCTTGAGCAATAAGCTCGTCAATAATTTTGGATAAGGCTGCTACAGCCTCAGGTGGCAATCTGTACTGTCTGATTCGTGGTAACACTACACCTGGCTTGAGAGTCACACGATAGGGTGTGATTTGCATGTAACCTACATCAGTTGGACCTTGCGCCCATAAGTGCTGTGGAACATTAGACAGTCTTGAATCAAAATCTCGTAATACATAGTGACCCTTAAAGTCACGTAGGAACAATCGTATTCCCTCTGGGGAACAGCATATAACTGCACCTAACTCTTTCAGTGTCTTAATGCCTAATAGATTTTCTGGACATGACTTAGTAAGTAACAGATCAGTAGTGCGGGACAATGGACCTACTTCTAGAGAAACTGGCTTTGAGATCTCATTTACGATAGGCTTTCCTGAAAATCCAAGGGAAACATTTCTTGAGCCTGAGAGCGGAGCCCCTGGAACTTCGGCGTGACTAATTGTGGTCCTACTTGCCCCTGTATCAATCAAAAACTTTCTGTCTTTCCCTAATACTTGACTATGAACATAGGGACCTCCTTGATCTACAGGTATCTCGATGAGAGGCAAGCCTACCTCCCTCTCTAGGCTGTTTCATGAATACTGTTGGTACTCTGGATACTCAGACTGTGCATACTGGTACATCTGCTGTGTGACATGCTGTGTTGCAGCCATAGGCTGCGGTGCTGTAACTGTCTGTGGTGCATTCTGTAACTGAGGAGTCTGTGAAACTTGTTCTTGTCTAGGCGGACGTGGTCTTTCTTTAGTCTTACCAGTAGCTATGTTGTGTTTCAGAACTGCACACTCGTTTATAAAATGACCTGGCTGTCTACAATAATTGCAATTCCCTTTAACGGGAGCTGCAGGATGACTGGCTTGATTCGGACCCCTCTTCTGACTGTCTTGAGGAACAGATTGTGCAACTAGTACTTTCATTTTCGTGTCTTTCATACGTTTTCTTTCATGTTCTTGCTCTTCTCTGATTCTATTCTGGTGGTATTGGAGCATCTGCAACATCTGGGACGGGGTATTAGCTTGCCAGGTACTTTCGACTTTCAGAACTCGATTTTTAATTGGTGAACTTGAATTCTCGACTAATTTAGTAACAAAAAGGTGAGGGTATGACTCACTGCTTGTCTTGAGGCCACTGTTGATGCTAAAACATTTCTCAAATCTAGAATAAAAATCACTAATATCTTCGTCTTGTTTCTGTTTACAGGCTGAGATTGCATCCCAGTCTTCCTTTTTAGTTGTTAATAATCTGGGTAAAACTTGAATCAATAATTCAGGTAATTCTTTACATTTATCTCCGAGACCGGTACCTGGTACTCGTATCTTATCTTCAGCTTCTAGGACTGCCCAATCGATCTTTTTCTCTCCCACCTCCCAGTCTTTTTCCTTGAGCTTTTCATACACCCCTGCGGGCAACAGAACCTTTAACATTTTAATTATATCTGGATACGTGTATTCTCCCATACGGAGCATGTCTTTTAATTCTCTATGGAACCCTGCTGGATCTTTATCATGACAGGGAATTAATTTCTTCATCTCCAGAAGTTCCATCTTTGTGATCGGAGTGTATACAAACACTCGCTGCATTTCGCCACCCGTTCCTCTAACTGGGTGGACTTCTCGTAACGGATTCTGTCTGTCTATGTAAAATGGTTTACTTTCTGGGGGTGAGACATGAACAAAATGCGGGTTCAGAAACGTTCTATATTTGTGGCGCTGTTCTAGAATGACACTAATTAAATCGGTACCTAGACCTCTCCATCTATACTGGAGTAACTCGTTCAGGATATCATGTAACGGACCTGGATCAGAATGTTGACCCTCATACAGAGTAATGAGGTGCTGAATCATATACATACCCACCAGTCGTTGCTCGGCTGGGGGCATTTTCAGAAACATTTGTGCCACTATTTCGTCTGGAAAAGTGGTAGAATCAGTAATCCATCGGACTGCTGATCGGGCTAGTTCTTGTTCATGCATAGTACTTAACTCACTGTAACCGATTCGTGATTTCAGAATGTGATCGGTAGCTTGAAATACTTGTTCTAGAGAACCTTGGTCTGGTACTGGATGATGGAACGTAGACTTGGGTTCTAGACGTAAATGGCAATCTGGAAATCTAGGTTGTCCTACATACGCTATTCTGGCGGGATTCTCGTCGTCTAACTCTTCAGTATCAGAGTTACTTTCTTTCTCGTTTACTTGTGCTGCTTTACGTTGTTCGTGTAACTTTATTATTTCTTTACGGATTTTCTTGTACATACTCTCCATAGCACCGATAGTCTTGTGCTTACCCTCGGCTATACTATTACTCCACTTCATCAGGGCTTTCATTTCGGCCTGATTTTTGGACGGGTAATCTTGTTCTCTTATTAGACAATTAATCAGAAACTTTAATATCATGAGCTGGGTCTCAGCTTTCCTTTGGGACATGACATCACTAATACTTTCTGGATCTTCCCCTGTACGGATGAAACGATATATTCTGTCTAGATCTTCCTTCATATCTGGTAGGGTGACTAGATACTCGGCCACATTTCTTACGCGTAATGAATATAAAACCATATCATCTTCGCCTGGGACTGGGTCATAGCAGCATTCGGCAAGGGATTTTCTTATTTCTGCAACAGACAGTCTGGGCGTACGTTGTGACGCTTGCATATGTAATTCGGCTGCCGTTAAACGCTTATGTGGCGGCGGGGTTCGAGGAGGACCTCCTCCTGCGGCCCCTAGACTAGAATCATCAACTGATGCTTTTCGTCCTGGCAGGGTGGGAAATTGGAATGCGGGCTGGACTTGTATGGCGGGCTGGACCGGGGGGACCGTAGCAGGTGCTGCAAAGGGTGCCCCGGTGTCTGGAGGAACGGGAAGTGCCTGATTTACAGGGACTGGTGGAGCGGGAACAGGATTTGCATATTCTGGGACTGTGTCGTCCAAATAGGACGAGATGAAAATATCAGCTGCGGTTGGTTTGTGACGTAACTTGATCGGAACTAGTGGTGGCGGAAAATTACTGGATGCCTCCGGGGTCGCTTTTGGCAAGCCCTCGGCAAGAAGAGGATACATACCCTTAATGAGGGCATTCCTCTGTCTGTCTGACTGTTCGGCTTTGACTTGTTCACCTATCTCGATTAGTTCTTTTTCTTGTGCTCGTTCCGAGGATTCTTTACTTAATTCTGACTTTCTGATTTCTTTTTCGGTTCTTTTATGAGCTTCTTTACGCCATAGCTCGATGGCATCTTTCTGTGATTGTCTGGCTTTCTTTTTCCATAATGCCTCTTCTACTCGCATGATGCACTCGGCATCCCATGTACCCGATACGGGCCATCTATACTTTTCTTCTAACTGTTTTGTATACTCTACCCATAAATCTAGATATAGTATGGCACTTATGCCATGCTTCTGATACATAAAATGACCTGGACTGTCCCTAGGCGGGACAGGAACTGCTTCCTCTAACAAACCCTTTCTAGTTTTTAACTGACGTAACTTTGAAAACAGCGGCATGACTGAACTATAATCTGGACACAATACAATACACAATGAACACGATACTTATTCCCCATTCATACCACGACATTAAAATACATGAAAAACATTTAGAAATAACAGTTCGAACAGAATACTACCTGGAATACGGAACACAGAATATATGACTTTATATGAATTTTCTCGAGAACAGAACTGACTGGAACAGAAACTAGATGCACTGCTGAAACAGTACGAAACTTACCGGTCTCATAAAGAGACACGTCAGGACCCGCATCCACCGAAGTGGACACTTCGTTTGTGTGTCTGGGTACCACCAACCCACGGACCAGAGTCAATTAGATTGACCCTGTCTAGATACTACCCCAGTAATGGTACTCACCGGGCAGCAAGAACGGAAGGCCTCGGACTGGACTGGACTGCTTCGACGACGGACAACGAACTTCGGACTTAAGTTACGGGTGGACCTCCGGATACCTCGGACCTTGGACTCTTGGCTTGGGCTCTGGTCGGGACTCGCCGCATTCCTCCACCGCCTCGTCTGGATGCTGGACCGCCTCCTCCGTCTCCTCCGTGGGCCTGAGGGATACTTGAAGCAGAAATATCTGCACGTGCACGGTATGGTTCCGTCACGGCTGCAGAGGGTCAGGGGGCCGGCGTGGCTTCACCGGCGCGTGGGGAAAGGGCAAGTCCCTATTCGGGCGCCATTATGTGGTAAATAAATAAATAATACCCTATTTTTGAATGTATAAATGAATAACAGATAGCTCAATAAATAAGAGTCAAGATTCGAGGTAGTAGGAGTTTCGCAGGTTTATTACAGCATAAAGGACAGGAACAGGACAACCTGCATAGGAATAGGATGGCAGGGCCCAGCAGCTGCCGGGGCTGGATCTGGGATGAGCGCGCTAGCATTTAATAACAATACACAAGCATATATAGTAAAACAGTTGCATTACAGTACATATGATAGGCGGAGCAGTGGGTGGAGCAAAAGGTTGTGACGCGTAGCAGTCGCGAAAGATAAGGGTGAAAGTGGGTGTAACAGGGCGTATACATAGACATGTGATGCAAACGTAACAGAATATGTCATGAATGGGGCGGAAACATGGAGGGGGCTACCTAAGGAGCCGGGACCTCTAACCTGGTGGTGCGCGCAAGCTGGCAATGACGTATCACTAGGAGAAGCTGGGGGCTATGAACTCTGTGCTAGGAGCAGAGACTGAAGTCTGGAGAGTCAGGGCGACATGTACCTAAGCAGTATCTAGTATCTGATGTTTAGAGAACATGTTGATATAAACTAGAAGTCAGGAGGGGAAAGGCTAACTTGATTCTAAGACTGGACCATGCATTATTCTACATGTAGTGCGTGATGAAGAATATTAAATGACCATTAAATGCAGTATTTCTCTAACGTGGAGACGTGAAGGCTAGACAATGACGGAAACTATTGATGCGATTCAGTAGCTTTAGGAATGCAGAGAAGGAGGACTGAACTGATAACTGGAATCATAACATATTCTTGGCAGACTCAGAGGCAGAGCCAGGGTGAGCCGGGCACTGCGAGGCAGGAAGTAAGTGAAGGGTCGAGTATACAGGTGGGGGCTGTATCGCTCCTCAGCGAGGTTTCAGGAGACAGGAGCTGAATCTGGTGTCCAGGCCCTTTTGAGGCCTAGAAACGGGGACTTTATAATGGAATAACGTGCACACTGAGAAACGTGGCAACGTAGCTTTACATAGGCCTGATATTCGTAGTATTCACGAGGACTGGAAACTGACATACTAGAGGTGGACACAACTATAATTGCGTCTTGAATCGAACATAGGGAATACATATGCATATTAATCATGCACACATTACATATGATGGATGACACGTAGGGACACAGAACATGGCAAAATTTACTTTTCCACAGCCTCATGCTTGATAGCTGCTACGTGTGAGCCCTAACGTGTTTGGAGCATGTCACTGAGACTCACCCACTACACAATGGTTCAAAAGAAGGGCAGAGTACAAACCCTCCCGCTTCCAACCATTCACTTACCAGTTACCTTAGTAATGTGAAAGCACTTTGTTTCCTTGATAGGGTTATGTTGTGCTACGTAAATTTTGTAATAAATTGCATAAAAACTGTGATTAAAAAAAGAAGCCAACACAAGTATTGACCCATGATTGGCCGTGCCCAAAAAATGACAAAGATTTGAATGTTTTTCTCACGCTTGTACAAACGGCCTCATGCTTGATAGCTGCTACGTGTGAGCCCTAACGTGTTTGGAGCATGTCACTGAGACTCATCCCCTACACAATGGTTCAAAAGAAGGACAGAGCACAAACCCTCCCGCTTCCAACCATTCACTTACCAGTTACCTTAGTAATCTGAAAGCACTTTGTTTCCTTGATAGGGTTATGTTGTGCTACATAAATGCTGTAATAAATTGCATAAAAAACTGTGATTAAAAAAAGAAGCCAACACAATTATTGACCCTAATAGCCTGTGTGACTGGCCAACACATTTATTTATTTATTTATTGTTTGTTTATTTATTTAGTGAGTTTTTAAAGTAATAGTTATATCCCCTGTAGCCACTACAATGGGCTGAATAGGAGAGGAGTCCATGAAGGTGAAGAGAGAGGAGGTAGAGTCCAACCGAATGCGAGGTGGTGGCCCATATTAGGTGTTACTCTATTGCCGCTCCTGTCGGAGCCAGAGATCAGATGAAAGTTTAGCAAGGGTTCAGTCTTCAGGGGTTTACTAAGCAGGAGGGGGTTAGGCTCTGCTCTTGGGTTCATGGTATTCTATAGTCTGTTGTCCTGAACAGCCAAGGACCTACCTCTGTGTTTTTGATCTTTGAATGAATCGTATTGGATAAGGTGCCAATACGTCGACCTCGAGTCCTGGCTGAAATGTGGCATGAGGCTATGGAAGGAGGCAGATGGCAACACAAATCCAGACAGTGTAGACTCTTCTCCCACTGTGGCAGGGCAGAAGTCGACACTGAGAGACATTTTCTACTATACTGCCCAACTTACAAAAATATATTCAGGGCACTTACATGGCTACATTCTTCAAGCAAAAGGAAGTCTTTGCTAGACAGTTACATCATTCTAGGAGGCCTGCCAGAAATAGCAAAGAGGGTAGCAAGATGTATCTGTGCATGAATAAATGAGACACAGGGCTCATCGAAATAGCATGAAAACTAAAATTAGCAGTAATGACGTCTGTAACTTTGGGTATTTAGTTGTTTAATTAGCAACAGTTCTCTGACTGGTCATGGCAATAACGTGCCTTGCATTTCTTGCCCTGTGGGTTTCTATGTCACTCCCAGTCAATAAATCAAGTGTAGATGAAAGCATCCCTTGAGCCCTGCTATGGGGAGGACTTCCTGGGAGAGGGAGAAGTTTGTGATCTCCAGGAAGTGGCATTCCTCCTCACAAACTTCAGAGAAGGAGAAGAATGCCAATGTGTGTAAGGAGGGGGGAGTGGGGCGTGAGTGTACTGTGGGGATTCCGGGGAGGGAGATGTGTTAGGGGTGGGGCTGAAACACACAATGGCGAGGCCCAGCACAGAGTTCATTGTTCAGGCAGGTGAAGTCAATTACACAGGAATTTCTTTCATGTGGTCTCGATTGTATGAACATGATTTGTGTAGTTTGCTTGTATCTTGTAATCCACAAGCCTGCTCGTGTGTGTATGTGTGTGTGTGTGTGCGCAGTGTGTGTGTGTGTGGGAGGGGAGGGGAGGGGGGGGTTGAATGTCAGTGCTTTGTCAAGTATTTAAAACTTTGATTGTGTGCATGCTGCTTCCCTGATGCTACCCCAATGGTATTGCGTTAGATTACGTTTTGTTATGTTATGTTATGTTACGTTACGTTATGTTGTGCTACTATATGCAGGCTGCAAACTGAGTCTCTGCTTGGTGTAGCAAGGTTTTGTTGCTCATTAAGACTGCAGAGTTGATCCCTATTTGGATCATAGTAGGGGGTATGGCAGCATCAGAATTACAGGGAATGCACAAACTCTTCATGATCTGGGATTTCCACTGACACAGTATTACCTGGCAGAATAAGCCCATGGATAACAACCCAGAATATTGGTAAACATACATAAACTAGTATGTAAACAATGATTTCTGTTGTAATTCCCCATTGCTAAGGGTCTTTCAGAGAATAGCGTAGTAATACCGCAACACTGCAACTGGAAATTACCACACCTAGATTTATCAGGATTTTTTGGTTCAGTGCTACTATATCAGGAGTCCCAGATAACATGAATGAGGGTCATTGTGTCTGCATGTAATTTTTTCGCTATACATTTTGTACAATTGTACATGTAATTGTTTTTTTATTTTTGTACTTCCACACTTTTATATTTGCAAATGGTGTGAAACTCTGTTTGTCTTATAAATCATTTTTCTTTTTCATAAGGCATTTTATTAGTTTTTGAACATTGTATGCAAATAAAGTTATGATCAAATGGTCAGACACTGTATGCACCTAGTATGTCCCCCATCAATAAACTTCATATTCATCCTTAGCAATCACACTTATGCACCTGAGGTGTAGCTCAACACCACCCTTCAGGCATCCACGCAGGTCCTCCAATTTCCATAGCCTTGTTTTCACCACCCATGATCCAAGACTGCCACTTATAAGGCTCGAGGAGAATATCTCTGTAGAGGCACCAATTACACCATATTTTATAATATTTCTGTGGACATCCTCAGGCTCCATATAGACAGGACATTCTAAACTCATGCAGCAATCTAGTCCCTTTCTACACCCCTCCACCGATGAAGGTTCTGCCTCCTTCCATGTTTTAGCAATGTCCCTTTTGGCTACCACAAGACCTAATCACAACAATGCCAGTTTGTATCTACCACTGTGTATGTCAACTGTGATGTGTAGTAAGGTAAGCGTGGGTTCTCTAGGAAACCTTCAACCCACCACCCTGTCCAAGCAAACAATCACCCCCTCCCAAAATGGAATCAGTCTTAAACTAATCCAAAAGGTGGGCCCGATTCACAGAACTAACTTAAGACAAAATCCTAAACTTACTACCATTTTGATATTCACAGAAGGCACTTACTCATTTTGGTATTCACAGAAGGCACTTACTCATTTCGGTATTCACAGAAGTTAGGAGTCCTAACTTTAGGACTCCTAAATGTCTTCTGTGAATACCAAAAGTCTTAAAGTTAGAATTTTTCTCAGTTTAGGAGTCCTAAAGTTAGGAGTCCTAACTTCTATGAATACCGAAATGAGTAAGTGCCTTCTGTGAATACCAAAATGGTAGTAAGTTTAGGATTTTGTCTCAAATTAGTTCTGTGAATCGGGCCCGGTTAGCCTAAGCTCTAACCCCCCCCCCACCCTTCGGTCGGAGAATATTAGACAACCCGAAAAGGGTACCATTCCCATTTTCCACAGCCTCTCACCTTTAGTAAGCATGTTGTAAATATTTCAGCTACATGGCCCTAAACTGTAGCGCAAATGTAGTCTCCCAGGGTGAAGCCTGACCCTCCCTCCAGTCATCCTCTGTTCAGGAGCCCAGATGCCTTTCCCATGCCGCCCGAAGTTGGCCAAACAATTGAATTGATTACCAAGAAACAATAGATTCCCTGAATTTTGTGGTATGTTAAGGCCTCTGTGAGAACCTTGGTCTATATCGGGCTGTGGTGTGGTGGCACCATCATTCATCCGTAAGAGCACTCCGTAGCTGCAGATATCAGAACAATTGACTATGGAGGAGGTCAAATAACTCCTGCAAGTCAGTGAATGATTTCAGTATGACACCAGACACGACATCCCCAGCTTCGAAATACCAAGGATATCCCCAAGAATCTCCAACAGATCTGCAGGATCTGGACAACTCATATCCTGACCACTGGGGTACATTGAGGCATATTTGGACATCACAATGGTATAGTGCCACTCTATAGGATACAGCCGGAGCCCATTTGAAACCTTTAACAAGGTGGCCATTTGGTTGGAGCTTCAATTGCTGTAGCTAAATGCAAGGGTGACAGCGGGCATCCCCGACGGACACCTCACCTAGAAAACATTTCTCAACCTGCTAGTGCCCCTAAAGGTCATACTGAGGCCATATCAAATACCTGAATAGAACTTGCCTGACTCTGCTCCAAAGGAACTCTTCCCATTACCTCACAAACCAGTCTGCCTCTCACGTGTGTGCATAGCGTCTGAAGGTCTGTTTTTCTTCCTTTATTTAAAGAATCCATATATTTATCTGGGTGCTGAAAGTATTGTTTCAAGAAATGTGCTTAGAATAATAACCAGTATATAAGATCATGGGCCTAGCGATCTGCCTAGAACTATTATGCAAGGCTTGCACTTTTAAGAGGAACCCAGTTATGTTTAGTTTATTTAAAAATATACAGTGTGTTAGCCATGCCAAAAGTAGGTATTTGTTCGCAAAGAGTAGGTTGATCAAACACAACCTGCCCTCTTCAAACACTGTGCAGACCATTGTGTAGTGGTGGTAGGTAGACAGACCTAAAACGGTGCAGGAAGGAGATAAAGAGACATGCATATTTGGAGAGACAAGAAGCAGAGTTAATGGAGTGGGCTAGACCCTGAGTAAGACACTGTGCATGGTTACACCTATTTACACAGCAGTTCGTAGCAAAGGTGACACATAACATGTCAGAATTCTGGGACTCAGCCAAATAATTAATTTCAGAGTATCTTGACTTCATTGAGCAGCAGAATTCCTACTAGCACTGATTGTCAGAAACCACTATAAAAATAAATGTTACAAATTGGTCGAGAGTTCAAAAAGAAAAACATATTAACACTTTTTGAACTAAAGAACAATTGCATTTATTTATTGAACAGATCAAAACATTATGATTTTTCATTAGTTCTTCATTTTCAACTTACAAGTTCATATCTTTACGTACATAACATTACTTCCAAAATTGAGCGTTGCTTGGTAAAATGTTATAGAAGTAGTACATCCAAACAATTTCAAACCTCAATAGAGTAACGTTACATTCTTCTCAAGTGCAATAATTGGTTTCTTTGATGTTTTATAGCCAACACGTGTTTTGCGGCTTAAAGTGAACGGCTACTTTTTCAGGGTTGTTAAAAAGAACTATTTGCAAAAGAATTAGAAAACTTGCATTAAACCCTTAGCCACAGAGGTAGCCCATTTTTCCTATTTTTTGTGGTTTCAACCTATTACCAGTTTGTGGTGGAAACTAGTGTTAAACCCATTAGTTATTCAGGAAAGCTATACATTTCTGACATGTGGACACATTTCCAAATTCAAGAAGGGGTCATATGTGAAGCTCTCTCAAAGTTTTCCCAAAGAAACTATGGGGCTGATTATGATCTCGTTCTCGTTAGGAAAGCATTCCCAACGAATAGGGTTAGGAATGCTTTCCTTATGAATTATATTTGGTAAGTCTTAGTGACCGATTTTGATGTGTCCGTATGCTTACAGACTTGGTTCGTTCGGATTCCCATTGACTTCAGTGGGAGCCTGTGTACCGCACGCGAACACAGGCTCCCATTGAAAAAAAGGGTTGTTGGGGAAAAGTGGACAACCTGTGGCGGCACCCAATGGTACCTGCCACATTGTGCAAGCTTGGGAAGAGGGGTCCCTTGGGTACCCCCACGGGCCACATTTGGTCGCACCCTGGTGAAGGGGGGCCCACAACTGGCCCCCAAAGACTAATTCCCAAAGCTATTTCGTCTTGGACAAACCGATTCGGAACGGCTAGTAGTGTAGTTCCTATATTCCCAATAGGCTCTGCGCATTGGAATAATATATTCAGCAGTGTAGACAAAGGACTGAGGTCGACTAGGTCTCTACTGACTATATTAGATTTAATTAGTTTTGCCAGCTAGCTCAGAGGTCACTAGAAACTTTCTCGAATGTTCAGGAAAGAGTTAACTCTCCTGATTAAGACAAGAAGGGATTAGCTTCTGACAACCGCATAAACATGACAACTTTGCTTCCTCAGAATAAAGAGTGTATCTCTAGAGTTGGGTGAAAACAATAGACAGTTATTTCACTCAGTCAATCGTGCGTACTTAGTTTCACCAGAGTGCAGAGAAATAGAGAGACGGGCGTTTTCAATAAAAGGTGTTATTTATTGAGCAGTCTTCTTTCTCATGCAAGAGAAATGAATTGCCACAGTTGCAATACTTATCATGAAGTAAAGTGCGTACAGCAAAAGGAGTATTATGAAATAATACTGTAAAAGCATTGATATGGTTTCTTAGCCATATGATACTTTAAAACGGATAAAATAAATACATACATAAAAACATTGGCTAACGTACTCAACTGGTGCTTCTAAGATACGCCTACCCCGGTGTACCTGTCCTAAGCCTAATACGTGGGAAGGAGTAAGTAAGTTGCAGTTTAAGTTAAGTTGGTTTTTGCCAAAAATCTGAATCAAGAATTCTCCTAAGGGTTTAGTCAGCTCCGTACCTTGATTCTAGAATGAAGGAGGTCTTGTATCTCTCTCTCAGGACTCGATCTCCCAGCAACCGGCAAGGGTGACTGGAAACACCGGAGCTGGATTTCTCAGCAAGAGAAATATTTTGGAAATGGGAAAAAAATAATTTCTCTTTCAGGGGAAAAAATAGTTCCAAATGTTTTCAGTAGTCTTGTTTATCAAAACTGAAGGCCGAATTCAGAGTTCAGGGAACGCTGTGTACTCGTTGTTTAAAAAGTTATTCTTTTTGTTCAGGGGAGAACATCATTTCAGACAGACTTGCGAAAAATTGGTCTACAACATCAGGTGAAAGTTCGACCAGATTCGAAAAAGCTGAAACAGTGCATATGAGAGAGTGATTGCTATCATCGATGTCTGGATCAGCAATGCTCTCAGAAGGTTGTACCTGTTTGGTGCTGCTTTCCTCTCGTACTTCACCGCCACCTACTCGTAATGGTGAAGTCTCAACGAATGCCGTCATCAGAATAGGTAGCCGCTGGGGACAACACGTTGCATGAGTCGTTACCGGACCTAGCAAAGTATCGATATCCATTGGTACTGCTGATGGTAGTGTAAGACAGATGTCTAACACGCATTGATCGCCTCGGCATTTCAGTCGGAGCCTCACCTCGATGACATCGGAAGAGACACGCTAATTCCTTGCGTTCCGAGAAGCCTCTCATTCTCCCCCTTGGGGCACGTCACCAGTTATCTAGAATATCGATTGGAAATTTTGTACCTCGTGTAGGCCACTGGCCTCCCCCTGGCAGACTCTGAGGCCCGGCTGTACTGGACAGTATTGTGAGGCGCCTGAAACTATTTCTTCAGACTGAACTAATGCTGGGAACTTCGTCCTGGACTTAGATCTACCATTCCTGGAGCGGATACTGTGCCCGTCTGTGAAGTATCTTCCTGCAATCGTGCATCGCCCATGTTTTTCCCTCGTTTGAGGATAGGGATATGATCGGATAATGTGATGTGAAGTTGCAGCCTGGATTTCATCTATCAACGTGAAATTTGATAAAAAAGCATTGTGAATAATTATAGTCCCTGTATATTGTTGATGGCTTGAAAATGTATTGAAGTATCTCTACGTAATTATCTGCGCCCTGACGAAGGATTGGATAATATCGGTTCTGTTCCGAAACGCGCGTCGGCGCTTGTTGTTTTGTTGTTCTGTTGCCTTCTTCTTTTTGTATGCCATTTTTAAAAAAAAAACAATTTATGTATAGGAATGTTCTTCTTCTGTGATTGTGTGATTTTGTAAATACTGTGGATTGGTATGATTGATGATGGTTTGAGTGAGTGTGATTGGTGATGATATTGAAGTGGTGAGTGGGCAGGCTGCATGTTTTTGAGTTCGAAATGTAAATAGAACTTGTATATACATTTATGTGTCCAATTTTACTGGAATTGAATTTATAAAATGAAAATAATTTTTTCTAGAAAATAAATAGACGTATGACTTTCAAATAAATAAGTCTTGTGTGGGACAAAGATTATGTTTTGAATCTTAGATTAGAGCGTTTGCCTTTCTTTCCATTTGGACCTAGGGGAGGTTTTCCCGTTTTTGATTTCAGAGTTTTTCCCTGCTTCCCTCCCCTAGCATTCGTATTCAGGGACCCTCTTGTGTTTATGACTAACACGCATTCTTCTCCGCATAGCAGACATCGAAGCACAGGTAAGATGCAATCTTGCCAGATTGGTCTGAATGAAAGAAACCAGGTTGCACTAAGATCTCTTAGCCGGGCCAATCCGAGCACTATAGTGATGCGGTCTCGGTAGCATATTGCTAGGATCGTTTCTTCCATTGTAGCTGGAGTTCTGTCTGTGGCTTGGCTTGCCATATCGGAGCAGAAGGTTCAAAAATAAAATTCCTTCTACGAGTCCCAAAAGAAGAGGCAGGCCGCCGAAAAGGGAATGGACAAAATTCGGGAAAATGCCCAGAACTGTTTCAAAGGGTGCTAACCATCCCAAAAAAATTGTCTTAAATACATGTGCGATGCCACTGGTATCAGACATGTTTAAGATTTGACCTAACATTTCTACGAAATGCACGGGGCAATTTGTCGATAATAGGGTATGTATCTCTGCTGCTGTCCTTGCAACTTGCAGGTCATACGTTTCTTTGGACGAGGTTAAAGGCACATTTGTCTGTAAAAGAATAGACTTCATTCTGCTTAAAGTATCAATTCGAATTGAAGAGATATTCAAAGAAGGCCATATTGCCGCCTCCATGTCTGGATTGATGTTTGGATACAATACTTGCATACAGCAAGTGACCATGGAAGTAACGCTCACGAGATAGGCTTTTCCTGGCACCATGCCACAACAGCTGTGGTCACTTATTAGCACATAACTGCCGTTGGAAAGTTGTCTGAAAAATGGCTCTATCTGTGTCGCAGGAGTGCCGTGCAAGTGACATGAAAGATTATTTGGAGACCCTTCGCAGGCTCCATGCAAGTTAATACCTTGACACAGGAGTGTAATGTATATGTAATGTAAATGTATGTAAATGTATAGGCATTTATATAGCGCACTACTTACCCGTAGGGTCCCAAGGCGCTTCGACCGCTGCGAAACCCTTCCTGGCTTCCCTGAGAGATGGTCCCTTAATGGGTATCTCCAGGGTGAGACCAGGCATCCCCGGCGGTCTGGTGGGGCCGTTAGTGAAGTTGAGGCAAGCTAATGCCCAGAGTTGCCGAGTGTGAACGCTGATCAGAGTGGGCACCGAGGCGAGAGAATTATCGAGTCCGCTGACCCTGGTCCAGAAACCTGCCGCGCCGGGAATCGAACCCTGGTCCCGGGCCGTCCTCTGCTCTCGGGTCTGCCGCCTCTAACCAGTGAGCCACACTACTTCACTGTGTACCACTTAGCGATTTTTTACAATTGTTACCACTAAGAAATACCTCTTTTTTCCCTTCACTATAACATTTGTGTGTATAAGGTAATTTCCATGTTGACTTGATGTACCCTTTACCCAACCTTTCATACAGGCCTGCTGGTATATATTTTTGGCAATACTTAAACTGGAAAGTTGTTATTGGGATTGTAATCGTTCCATGTATTATCCATTCAATGACAAGTTTTTCTGACATTGTCAATGGCAATCTCTCAAGTTTTTCAATGCTCAGAATCGTATAGTCTGCTCCTTTTTGTGCCAAACCGATTTGTTTATCAGTAAGGTTAAAGATAGAGAATAATGACGTTACGTTGATTAAACGCCATGGCACGTAGCCTGAACGCAGATTTTGCAACGTCCAGCCAAGCTGTACAATAGAACGTAAGTGGGACTGACCATGTTGTAACATTAGTAAGTCCTGCTCTATTATATCAATAGCAGATGATACAATGCTGTCCAGTGAATATATTCTGGAGGACAGAGTCGTTAACCCATTGTCCACTACAGAAAGTGATTTTTCCAAATGTATATGATCAATTTCTCGTATTTTTTCAGCTGTTTCAATTTGTATTACTTTCCAAGCTTCGTTGTAAGCAGCGTATATACCGGCGTATATGAAACGTTTTTGACGCTGTTTGCGTGGTCCCACTATGAAATCACACAGGTCAGCACCGTCTTTAAGTAAAGTCAAGTGTTGCTTAATTTTAGCCAGTATGGATTTCTGTAGCCATTCGAGGCAGAGTTTCCCTTCACTGTATGTTGTAACTATCCCTGGATGTTGTCTCTGGGAATATCTAGGGTCTGGCCTGGTCTGTTTAACCCCCTGTGTTTTGTTCAGGAATCTATCTTGACAGTTATTAGTGTCTGTGGGCCAGATCAACCATTTTTTCCAATCAGGATTTGTTCTGTTTTGGTGTAAAATATGGGATATGTCTATCTCCACATCTGTAGTGCTATTACTATCAGGCATGGGCATTGGAATAGATGGTTTGTTTAAGTCTTTTATCTTGGCTAAACCAAGACAGGTTGTCTGTTGAATGGTGTCATTCAGGAATATTATCTGTTCTGGGATCATGCAGGCTCTAATAATGCTTCTAGACCTTGTACCTGCCAATCTTTTGAACCCCAGATGGTTTTTGTTTCAATGTTGCTTTTCCAAAATTCAAAACCAAATGTAGTTATTTTTTCATAAAATGTTTCTGAATATATTAATTTAGTATTTGTCAATATTGTTTTCATTCCTGTCTTATTTAACATTTTAAAATAAAACGTTTCTGCATCACTTGTGTTAAACCCTGAGAAGTGTGGGAAGTTCTCATAAAATGTTTTCGAGCTGCCTTTAGGCGGTGTTGCACAATGTTCCCATTGGTTATAATTTAAAACATTTCTAGGTTGAGCAGATTTATGCAAATAGTGATGACCATAGTGATTATAACAGTACATTTCTTCATAATTTGATGAACCCTGCAAGTAATCATGTTCTGTAAATTTGGCTGACATTACTAAATCTGACATTATATTATTAATATTTTCAAAGTCCCAATCATCAGAGAAAGTACTTGGTGTCACAAAGTCACTTAAGGAAACTTTAAACTGGTGTGGATATTTCAAGAGCTCCATCGGCCATAGATTTCATAATCCGTTTTTTCCCATGCTACCCCACCGGGTATTGGATTGGCTGTGATGTTCACTGGTGACAGTTCTCTTTTCTTGAGATGAGAGGATGTGTGAGGCTTTAGGACCAAGTTGATGTTCTGGCTTGCTGTGTCCATTGTACTGTATTTTCCTTCAATAAATTTTCCCAAACAAAGAACCATGATGAGCCAAAGCAGGAGGAAAAGTACACCTAACACAATCCAAAATTCAATCCATGGTGAAATCAGATAAGTTTCTTTTAGTTGATGAAAGAGTTCAATTACTTTGTCTTTGAAAGTTTTTGTTGCTGGCGTTTCTTCATGTTTACTTGGATCATCAGAAAAGTCATCGAAATTGATGAAGTAGCCAGATGCAGTTCTGTCAATTGTTGGAATTGCTTCCGGATTCTCATTTGTCTTTGCATTTTTCTTTGTTTCTATAGCATAGTCTGAGGCTACATCGTTGTAGACAGGTGTTTCTTGACGAACTGTTGCAATTTGGGTTTCAAGAGGCACGAGTTCCATGGCTTTGTTGCATAGTCCTTTTTTATTTACTGCAGGTTTATCAAATGTGATTAGTCTCTCAGTTTGAACCTCTTGGATTGTAGCAAGATTTGGTCTTCTGCTATTTCTTGGGAGTCCACTGGGCCTACTACTTATTATTGGCCGCATGATTGGGGTTTTACCAGGTCGATGGATACAACTCTGTTCTCCTTTTTACCAGCAAGGGGCGGTAGTACAACTGATCTTGTTCCACTGACAGCTAAGACAGGTACTGCTTTTCTGTAAGAAGGCCCAAATTCCTTCTTCATCGCGATCTTCTCTCTGACTAGATCCCCAATCTTTGGAATCCAGACAGGTCTTGCTGGGACAGATGGTTTCTCTTCAGTGGCTGTTGGATTTAACTTTATATTACTCAGACTTCTTCTTGTTTCATTTAAGTCCTGTAAAACAGCCAAACAATCTTTGATATCAAAGGCTTTTTCTTCTATCACTGAAGTCTGACAATCAAGATCCTGGATGTGCATTCTAGTGCCGAACAATAGTTCGTAAGGAGTGAAACCTTTTAGAGAATTTCTTGGCAGATTGTTAAAACTACGTTTGACCCACCCATCACCCGAACCTAATACCCTCGTCGTTATAGATTGCTTTATGTCCCGTTTTTTTCTTTCCACTACCGCATTTCCCTCAGGATGGAAGGGAGAAGAGTACCGCAATGCAATGCCCATGCTGGTCATGGCCTCTTTGTAAGCTCGAGAGCTAAATGCAGGACCCTGGTCAGAATGTAGCATGCCAATTGTGTATGTGCCGATAAAGACTCGCAAATCTTTTATAACAGTTCTGGCGTCAGCCGAGCGCTGGTGTCTGCATTTTAAGTGACTCTAGTCTTAATATTTATGGGATCGCGTTTCTCCTGCTGGATTTTTGCGTATAGATAGCCTTATGCTTTCTATTAGAGGTGTCCTGGCAGTAGTCTGGTCCGGTTCACGACTGCGATCTCGGTTGCAGTTTGGACAATCCTTTGCAAATTTGTAATGTTGCAGGCTCATCCCCGGCCACCAGTATTCTGATTGTAATTCTTTTAGAGATTTCACGATCTCTTGGTGCCTTAGACCCAATCCCATGTGTGCGTCTACAATCAAGAAGAATCTCCTGTTCGTGTTTGGAATTACTCTATCCCCCACTCCAGGGCTTTGAGCAAAAGGAACGGAGTTTGCATCTATTATGTATGTATAATTGAGTGGATAGCCGAGAGGTAATGCTGCATAGTCTCCTTTTAATGAGGCTTTTACTGCCAGCATGGTTTCTCCGTCTAGGTGTTTTTTAGAACGCTTGTTTTGGCTAAGGAAGCCGGTTGAACCGCTTCCGCTGTGGCTCTGTTAGCCAATGAATTCCCTGCAACGTGAACGCCATCACGTCGATGACTCAGTATATGTATCACGTGAGTCTTTCGTAATTCTTTCTGCAAAAGAACTACTTGTTCCCAGAGCTTTTTATGCTTTATTGTGGCACCTGTGTCATCTTTGTAACCGTTTTTGATCCATGTCTGCATGTCATTATTATAAGACTTGACGCAGTAATGTGAATCACACACTATTAGTGTGGGTAATTCGCGATCGGCATTTTCAAGCGCCATCTTTAAAGATCTTATTTCAGCTCGCTGAGCTGTACAGTTTCTGAGTGATTCAGTTTTGGTGATTATCGGTCTGAATTTACCAAAGCGCCAGCGACCTTTAACAATCGCTCACGCTGCATTGTAGGATTTTTTTTTATCCACATCGTAGTGTTGTGCAAATCTGTCCATGTAGATTACACATGTGTACTGTTCGAGAGGCAGAATTTCGATTGACAGAGGATATTCTTCTTCATATTCTAGATCTTCTAGTTTTTTCATTTTCGGGTCAAAATAGTGCTTCACGTCTTCTGCAGCAAGAGAATTTTCCCATTGTATCCATTTTGGATCTAATGCCACTGCATTTGGAATGCGTGGTCTTGTCACTGCCTCAAGGGCTGATACTGCTGTTAAAACAGATATGCTCTTGCCTTGGACTAGGGCTCTTTCTTTTGCTACAGCAGTTTGAACCGCTATTAGAATTTTTTCAGTAGAACTGAATTTTATTTTCGCTTGTGTGTACAAATGTGATTTGTAAGCTATTGGTACCGTTTCTCCCTCATTAGAGGTCAGGTACGTGAATCCGCATCTTCCTGGGATGACTCGGATTACAAGGTTGCGTATGTTTTCGCGAGTTTGCAGTTTTGTTTTAGTTAACATGTCTGTTTGTAATGATCTTAAAATTTCTGTGTGTTTCTGAGCTAAATTGATTGGTTTGAAATCAGGTTTTATTAATTCATAGAGAGGTTTAACCCTGTCTGCATAATTTAGAATGTATGTTCTTCCGAAATTCAGGAAACCTAGTATTGATTGTAAGTTCTTCAGCGTTTTTGGAGCTTGGAGTACAGCACATTTCTCTAAGAAATTGTCTGCTAGGCTTTTGCCTTCACTTGATAATTCATATCCTAAAAACAGGACAGTTAGGTGAACAATTCGTGACTTCTTAAAGTTGAATTTGTACCCTTCAGCTGCGAACCCAAGTATTATGGTGTTCACTCTTTTCAAGTGTGTCTCCAGGTCGTCGTCCGTAAGATAGATGTCATCGACATAAGATAATGCCTCATCATCATACGTTTGTAGTAACTCTGTTACCCTTGCTGAGAATAATCCTGGGCTATTCTTGAATCCCTGTGGGAGTCGACAGAATTGTTTTTGCGACCCCATGCAGGAGAAAGCGGTCAAATATCTGCTTTCAGGTGCAATGTTTTGACAAAAGAATCCATTAGAGATATCTAATGTCGTTTTATACTTTTTACGCACGATGTTATTCATTAGTGCTGCACTGTGTGAGTTTTGTACTGCAAATGTTTTGCAGCAGGAGTTTAGGTGTCTGTAGTCCAAAACTAGACGATATGAATTGTCTGGCTTGGAGACAGGAAACAAAGGATTGTTCATCTGTGAAGTGCATGTTTTTAATCACCCCCTGATATTCAAGTTGATCTAAGATCTCCCTAACTTGCTTTTTAGCTTCTTGTTTAACTGGGTACTGCCTTTGTGCAGTGGGTTGATTTTTTAACTGGATTTTGTGAGGAGGAGAATCCTCATCCAATCCTACATGATTTTTATATAATGCAGGAGATTGGGCCACTGCCCATTTTCTAGCAAATGTGTATTTTTTATGAATTGGAATGTGATTTGAGAAGGCAGGCATAATCATTTCTTCGCCATGAGGGCACTCCCTGACAAACTCTGGTGGCCAGTCTTTCTCAGCTAACAGGATGTCATAGCCTTTCGAAAGGTTATCCCAAAAGAGACCCCTTACTTTCCTAGTCTTGTCCCCCTCTATACGCAATGTTATTTCGTATAATTTATGGGGTTTGCTAACTCTGGTGTCTGCAGTTTCCACCTGAATGTATTCATTTGTGTCCACTGTCTCCAGAAGATTCATCAGGATCTTGCAAGCTATGGTTACTTCTGCTGTGCTGTCTAGCATTGTCTGGGCCCACTCTCCGTTTTTCAGTTGTGTCCTCAGTATCCTCGGCATGTTTTATTTTAATACTGGCTACCTTCTTTCTTGGAAATTGTAATTTTTTACTTTGATGAGCAGGTTCCTTGTCTTTGGACTTGACGTGCTCTTCTTTGTGTTCTGACAGTCCTCTTCTTTCCGATTTCTGTGAGGAAGTCTGAAAAGATCGAGAGGGACGTGTATCAATATCTTGATATCTGTCAGGTTTTCTTAATTTATCCCTATCTCTAAGGTTGTATCTTTTCTCAGAGGGAGACTTGCCACCTCGTTCTGGAGATCTATCTCTCCGTTGAGGAGACCTTCCTCTGGACTGGAATCATTTTTCCCTGGGAGTGGATTGTTTATTTCCATCCCAACTCTTTTTATGAGTGTTTAGATTATTTTTAATAAATGTTTTTTCAGGATTTTTAAGTAGTTGGGGTTTTACTGGTTTCCCACCCAAACTATCTCTACCTAGTTCTTCATAGGATTTTTCTATGATTCTGGCAAGTTCAAAAGGTTGTTCTGCTATATCTGTTTCTTTCAATTTCTGCAGGTATGTTATATCGTTCATTGCCAATTGAACTAAATCTCTATATGCCTTTGTTAATTCTTTTAGTTTAACTAAGAGTTCTTCGCTTGACATTTTGTTAATGTCGGGATGTGGTGTGTAGCTGGCTAGAACCGGCAACGTGGCTCCTGGTCTACCTAGTGGTCCTAGCCTGGTGATGTGATTTTGATGTTTTAGGGCGCCATTAAACCAGAGCAGGTGCTCTTGGTAAGTTAGTGGGATTTCAACGTCCTCGAAAGGAGTGTATTCCTCTGGAGGTTCCCCTATTTTGTAATAGTGGAAGTCCTTTGTTACAGCGTGTGCTGCTTGAAAATGTATTTAATGAATAGAATACCTCTGTCTGCCGATATTCATGGACCTCTACCACGAATATGACTGTACCACCTCTCGATGATAGTCCATTTTCTATAAGTTTAAGAGTTATAGTTCTTCTTACATTTACCGGAATGATTATAGCATTCGGGTCTTCATCTTGGAGACTTGTGTCATCCGCTAGGAGTTGAGTTGCTATTCTAGCTCTCTCCCTTTCGTCTTCACTTTCCGTCATTTTTATTAACAGAAAGTTTGTTGCAGATCAAGTTTCAAGGAAACAAAGATTAGGTGCACAATATTTTGGAACACTGTATCCTTCAACGTTGACTAAACCAAAAACTAATACATAGGAATCTCTTCCTACTAAGTTCCGGCGGATATTTACCTTTTACCCACTCCAGACGTCTATTGGAGTTTTTACAGGAAAAGGGGTCTGTGTGAAAAAGCACGACTGAGTTACTCTAATGTCTTGCGTTAGATTATCGCCTTACCAAACGTTGGGCGCCATGTAGTGTAGTTCCTATATTCCCAATAGGCTCTGCGCATTGGAATAATATATTCAGCAGTGCAGACGTAGGACTGAGGTCGACTAGGTCTCTACTGACTGTATTAGACTTAATTAGTTTTGCCAGCTAGCTCAGAGGTCACTAGAAACTTTCTTGAATGTTCAGGAAAGAGTTAACTCTCCTGATTTAGGCAAGAAGGGATTAGCTTCTGACAACCGCATAAACATGACAACTTTGCTCCCTCAGAATAAAGAGTGTATCTCTAGAGTCGTGTGAAAACAATAGACAGTTATTTCACTCAGTCAATCGTGCGTGCTTAGTTTCACCAGAGTGCAGAGAAATAGAGAGACGGGTGTTTTCAATAAAAGGTGTTATTTATTGAGCAGTCTTCTTTCTCATGCAAGAGAAATGAATTGCCAAAGTTGCAATACTTATCATGAAGTAAAGTGCGTACAGTAAAAGGAGTATTATGAAATAATACTGTAAAAGCATTGATATGGTTTCTTAGCCATATGATACTTTAAAACGGACAAAATATATACATACATAAAAACATTGACTAACGTACTCAACTGGTGCTTCTAAGATACGCCTACCCCGGTGTACCTGACCTAAGCCTAATACGTGGGAAGGAGTAAGTAAGTTGCAGTTTAAGTTAAGTTGTTTTTTGCCAAGAATCTGAATCAAGAGTTCTCTTAAGGGTTTAGACACCTTGGTTCTAGAATGAAGGAGGTCTTGTATCTCTCTCTCAGGACTCGATCTCCCAGCAACCCGCAAGGGTGACTGGAAACACCGGAGCTGGATTATTTCTCAGCAAGAGAAAAGACAGCATCTCTCTCAGTGCGTCAAGGGAGGGTCGGCTTCCTTCGGCTCTCGCATCTGCTGGGCGTCGGCCAAGTAGATAGCCGCTCTGCTCCAAACCACCGTGTGTTTGCTTAAGGCAACGTTGGTATATTTAAACCTGAAAGGTGCCGTGTTTGACGTAAGGTTGGACATAAGACGTCACTAAGAACTAACAGTTCTTTCTGGACTCCAGGAGTTCTTGTGCAAATCAAAACAAAAGCAGGGGGAATTCCCGGGCTGCTGGAGGCTTGGTTTGTTTAAAGAACACGTTGTGCTTTCTAGGAGTCTATGGGAGTAGCCTTGCCGTATTTGGACTGCATGGGCTATGACTGAATATGGACATGATTTCTATGCCTTTATAAGGATATGTTTTGTTATAACCACATAAGGGCATGAATCGGGGATATCTAATTAGGGTCCTAGATAGAAACCCAACAGGCTGTCCGAATCGGTTATTGTACTCGCTCGTTCGGAGACCGTCTCCATTGGGCTGCACAAATTGCTACTGAATGACTTGGGCTGCTCGAATCGTATACAGAACCAATTCAGACATCCCAGACTGTTTCCTTGCATCGTACTCCGTCATCCAGAAGGTTGACCGATTTGGTCGGATACAAGGGTTCCGAATCAGATTCAATATTAACGAATCCCATCCGGAGCCCTCCCGAACGAGATCGTAATCGGCTCCTACGGGTTGAAATCTGTAACTTTTTGTCACAATAGCCAATTCACAAAACTAATCTACCATTACATTCACTACACCTTTTTGATTGCGTGGATATATAGAGTTTGTAGGTTCTCCAAGAACCTGGGGTACCCGGATCCAACAACTGACCTTCACCATACAATGTTTTTTATTCTGTATTGAATATATGCCTATTTATATGGTGAAATATGGAGTGAAAAATAGGTATCAATGCAGACTATGTATTTCTGAAATGGGCACAAGATGTAGAATTTAGGAGCAGTGGTTTAATTTGTATATCTCTGATTTTGTGGGTACCTTTAGGACTATATGATTTATAGGGTATTTTTCAAAATCTCTCCTTACACACTGGCTTACATTTGGGAAGCACCAATGCAGTGAAATCCAATTGGTAATTACAAATATCCTACTATTCTGTGCTCCCACATATCTTCTGATAAAAACGGTACCTCAGTTATGCAGGTAGGTCTAGTGCCTGCAATAGGAAATGGCCCAAAACACAACATGGATACATCACATTTTTGCAATCAAAACGGATCAATTTTTTGCAAAGTGGGTATCTGTGGACTTTGGGCCATAGCTCAGCCGACACCAACGGAAACCTAGCAAATCTGTTCATTTTTTTTAATTAAACATGTAGGGGAATCCTGGATGGGGTGACTTGTGTGATTATTTGCCTGGTAATGTATCAAAATGTACAATCAAATCAACAGCTAACTTGGTCCATGGGTCATCTGGCAACACCACAGATTGCATAGGTGGGATACATCTCATCAATAAACCCTAGTTGCTAAGGGAAGTTACGGAGGATAAAGGGACATTAATTCACATAAACACCCTACTAATTGTAGTTTTTAATCATAACAAGAGCACCGTCTAGAAAGAGACACCTAGGTCTTCTTTCTGAGGTATTTTTAATTTTCTGGAAGACCCTGGCAGAAGATTATTCAAAGTGCTCCCTGGAAAATGGTCAAACCCATCTTGGTTTTTAGGGACCAGGATGAGACCCAATGAAGAAACATGCCACTAACAGAGTTAGCAAGGGTCTACCAAAAAAGCAATTGCAGTTTCCTTTCAGGGACAAGAAGTCTCAGTGTGATAATAGGGTTGCCAAACTGTGATAATATACCTTGTATTGCGTTTAGAGCACAGCTTGGATACACATCTTCAAGCTCTTGTCACTGTTTGGGCATGTCACAGAAACGTTGAGTGCATCCATAATTTGAGTGTCCATGGATGGCCACCAAAACACAGCTCATATTCTCTTCTTGGTAATAGTCTTACTCAAAAGTACTTCATGACCTAGTTTGATGATTCTTGATCTTAGACTCACAGGAAGTATACATCTTTTACGTTCCCAAAGCATCTTCTCTCTTTCTAGTGAAAATCTGTCAGAAACTTTTGCATGAGGTTAGGCCATCTATTTATAAAAAAGTCAAAACAATGTTGTAGTTTTTTTTATCCTTTTCCAATTCTCTTAACCACTCTCCCTCAGTGAAACCTCACTAACAACATACAAATGTTGCTGCTTTCACACATTCATCTTCACCATGCCCATATAGTGGTGTTGTGGGTAGTGGAGATCTAGATAAGTAAACTGCCCATACCTTGGGGCTTATTTACAAGCCACTTGCGCCACTTTTTCGTCATTTTTAACATGGGAAAATTGACGTGCGGGTGGTGCAAGGGGCTTGTAAATGAGCCCCCTTGTGTTTTTCCTCTCTGTATATATGTTGAGAGATAAATTTACATTGAAGTAATTTGGAACTCAATCTAGCAATACAGGGCTTATGATCCTTTACAACATCCCCCCAGGATATAAGTGAGATGCTTATGATCAGTCATAAGTACACATGTCCTTTCCCATAAATCTTTTTTTAAATCTTTCAATATCCTAACTATACACCAACTGTTCTTTTTCATTAACAAAATATGTTTTCTCAGTAGGTTGTAAAGCTCTAATTGCAAATATTATTGCATGTTGAATATCACATTTTTTGGGAGAGTAATCTTTATGTCCAACCCATAGTTCCTGCTGTTATCCATAGTCATAATATACTCTTTATCTAGATCATAAGGGGCTAACATTTGTTGTGATGCAATTTTCTGTTTCAACAAAATTAATTCTCTCTCACAATTCTCATTCAATGCAAAGCTATAATTCCTCTTGAGCGATTCCCTTAGACTCTCCGCAAATGTTTGGATGAATTTCAAATATGTAATTCACAAACACCCAAAATGATGCAACTTGGGTTTTGTCTGTAACAGTAGGTGCATGTACAATGCCTTCAACTAGACCAGGTTGAGGTTCCACACCTCCCTGGGAAATAACAATAAAGTATTTAGCTAATTTACATAGATCCTTATTAACCACAGTTGCAACTTCATTCATTCGGATAAGAACAATGTTTATTATTCTGTCTTATTTAATTGTATTGTAGACAGGCTCCAGCATGTCATATTGAAAGTCCACCATGCCATTGGTGCCGGATAAAACACTTTACACAGTCCTCTGAAAAACAGAGGAAGCTGATGATAAACCAAATGGTAGCCCCTTGAAATGAAACATGCCTATTTGTGCAAAAACAGGGCGAGATGTCTTAAAAAAGGATTTAATTCAACCTGATGATAGGTTGATGCCAGATCTATCTTGCTAAACTAAAAAATGTGCCACATGCAAACACAGTCAAAATGTCATACATTCTTTTAATGGGATATGAATCCACCCATATCTCTTTTTTTACAAACACTCTCAATTTTCCAGTTTATTTTGCTTGCAAGTGATAACTAAAAGAGATAATCAGAGAGAAGATTTGACTGGTTCAAATACTCCTACATCACACATTTTCTTCAACTCATCCACAAGATCCTCCCTAATACTCAATGGGGCATTTCTCAACTTATGTGTGATAGGTCTCTCCCCCTCTTTTACTCTTGTTTTGTGTTTAAATCCTTTCATTCTTTACCAGTTTCCCAAAACATATCCTATTAAAAGAATAAAGCCAATGTACTTACTCATTTTAGGCAGATTTACCAACAAGAGAAATCTGATCTTTGGTCCTATGTTTCAATGTCATCCCATACAATTGTTGGTAATATCACCCCGATTATTTAAACAAGGTTTTTGGTGACCCACCCAAATAATCCACAGCGATAGAAGATTTGAACTATGGTGATCCTTAATAGGCTTTATTAGCAGAGATTTTACATTGTTTTGGAAACTGTAAGTTTGTACGTATTTCTAATATGATTACTGTTTGCCTGGTAGTTGCCTTGTGGGAAAGCTTAAGCCCAACAAAGTAGGTTTTGGTGATAAGCCATTGACAACAGCCATAAGCCGTTTTGGCGTGCCAGCAAAACGTATGGCAGATAGCATAGGGATAATCGATTTATAATGGGAAGTTATGACAAAGGCAGTTGGCATGCCTTATTTATTGTGAAAAGTATTTGTTAAAGCCAATAGGACTTAAACAGTGGATAGTATCTAACACTATATTCAGTCTGTAAACATGTATTTGGTTACATGTATTCTCATGGATTGACATAGTAGGAAAAGGTTTTGCTGTTGATCACCCACAAGACAACCTGGGAGTAGCTGGTTTTCATTGGAATGATTCTTGTTAAGACCTACTGAGCGGGGTAGTATATTGTTTTGCCAACAGTAAGTCTGTACAAATTTGTAATTGTATAACTGTACGTAGGAGCATTGCCAGTTTATGTGTACTTCAGTGGGCCTCTGTTGGTTAGAGTGCCATGCTATTGGTAAAGGCTCTAGGATGTATTAGTTCACTTGAAAATGTTGTGTCAGATTGATTGAGAGTGATCTGGCTATAATGAAACAGCTTGGCAAAACAAATACGCCTGTCTTACGCATTGTGAAAATCATTTTCTAAAGACAGTAGACTTTTATGGGTGGGTCGATTTTACACTGTGCTAAAGTTTGAGGTATTTTGTAGGGGTGTATGAAATTTAGATAATATGCTTTCATGCCATTACATGAAATTTGGGAAATTATGCAAAATGCAAATTCATCATTTTACATTACAATTTAACATGAATTGTAAGAATTTGATGACAGAAAGATAGTGCAAAGAACCTAAGTGCTGCAAACACTGCAAACAACAGCTGTTTGTGCTCTGGTTGTTTGTGTTGTTCCTGTGCACGTGTGCTATAATTTTCTCAAAAATGGCAGCATAATTATATGATATGGCATATTATTTGCATTTCAGGAATTTTGTGGAACAAGCATAACACACTATCACGAAATATATATGACTTATACTGGGGTAATTTACATTTTGACTGGGCCTAGTATTTTGTTACACAAATTCCTGCACATTACTCTAGTAAGCATGGGTTTTGGTGACCCACCCAAAAACTATGGGGATAGACATTTCCTACAAGGGTAATATTTTTTGGTCAAAATGTAAGCATGTTATGTTTGTTATGTTGTTTTGACAACTATAAGCTTGTACTTATTTGTAATTGTATTACTGTTTTGAGTGATACCTTGTGGTAACAAGCCAATGATAAAGGTTATAAACCTACATTTTTGGAATGAAATGTTACGCTAAAGGTAGTAGTCCTGAATTATTTACCGTGTAAAGCATAAGTTAAAGTGAGTAGCTATTTAAAAGTGGATTGTTATTACTCTGTACTAGAGACTACATAAGGGTATTTTGAAATCTCATAGATTACCTTTGAATGGAAGGATGTTGGCGTTGGTTACACCTAGTGTTTAATTTACAAAAAAAATAAGTGCCAGGGCTCTCTTCAGGGGGCCACTGCAGCGTGCACCATACACTGCCTCTGCCATGCTGTCAATGATAGTCACATTTTCAAATATGCCAATTATAGGCCATATTTCTTCCTTTTTTCTCCTGGTTTTTATCCTGACAGGCACAAACATGTTCTGAACCAGGCAAATGGTATTTTCTAGTCCTGATGATGATCCCAGTTTACCATGAGCAAGGGATCGAAACGTCGACATTTCTAAATAGAACCTCAAATGTCCATTGTGCCTAACTGTTGTGGTATCTATTTTTGGTCAAAACTTACTGTTATTTAAAACTGAATGCAGGTGGCCAAAGCTCAAAGTCTTTGCCTGTATTTCTGTTTTGGTTCAATTGTCTGTATTGTTACCCCATTCCCCCACACTTCCCGGTTCTTTAAAGGTACAGACTTGTGCCTCACTATCTATGCTGTTCAAAGTATTTCTGACTTTATTTTCTCCATTGTAAAAATAAAACTCCATTGTCCGGCTGGACACTGGATGGCTAGAGTAACCCATCGTTGGTTATATTCTAATTATTTTGTGTACATTATTATTTGCTTAGGACCTTTGTTCCTTGAAATAGAAATGTCAATGATAGTCACAGCACAACTACTAACCGTCACACTCCTGCAAGTGTGACAATTCGGACTATTCTAGTTCCCCAAAGCTATAAGCATGGCTTGGGCATCAGGTAAGTCATTTTTATGTATATTGAACAAATAATTGCTGTTGTTGTTGTCATCTCTAAACTAGCCAAACAGCGCCACCTTGTGGCTGTCTGTCACAAAAGCCGGTGTTAACAATTAAGTGTCAGTGCCGAGCACCGGAAACCACTGGCTCAAATTATGCACTGGTTACACCCTCTGACAAGCCCTACGGGTCAAAGTTTTCCATTGTAGTAATTTTTTACCAGAATCACTTATGAAGGCCTGGCAGGCTTAGTGGTCTGCCAGTATCTTGTCATGAAAACGAATGAAATACTAAATGCATCCATAAATAAACGTGCATTCATGTAGCTGCATAGAGGTTCTTTGAGTCAGCCTTCATTGTTCTTGATCTGTCTGAGTGTCATTTAAACTCTGCGTATTATCTGGAGTGTGTGGGATGATGGTTCAGACTGCATCAGTCACTGGCTATCTTGCCCATAAATGATGGCAGCTTCTGGTAACTTGTGGGTATTCACCTGAAAATTAGTGTACTTCAGTATCACCCCTTTAGTTTTTAATTTTCTCCTTTTACAGTCCCCTTTCAGTTCTTTGCTTCTCCTCTTTTTAGGTCGAGCTGGTAAACTGCATCCGAAGGATGCAGGTGTCCAGCTGGAGACCTAATGTTGCCTGTCTCGGGGGAAGGAAGGACAAGAGGGTGTTACGAGCGTGAAAGGCAGATTTGGGTGCGCGAACGCGCACGTCCCGCGCCGTGCCGTGCACTTCCCTCCCATACTCCCAGCAAGTCAGCCTAACGCGCATGCATGCACACAGACACACACACGCGCGCACATGCACTTACACTTACTTACACACACGCAGGCACCCAGACAGGCAACCCCCTCTCCCCTCCTTTCTCTTACCTAACCGGGCTTCTCGGGAGCCTGGCAGAGCACTCGAGCTGCTCTGCCATGCCTGCAAGATGCGGGGCTCTCCCCTTAGGCTTGTAGGTCCCGCAGTCTCTCCGCTGGTCTTCACCCGGGCCCCCTCCTGGGTCCCGGGACTTCAGGTACGGCACTTCGCTGTCGCTCCGGGGCCGGGCTCGCGCTCCACCTCAAAACGAAACTTAAAAATGTTGCGCATGCGCAGGAAGCCCCCGCCCTCCCACTCCTCCCAGGCCGGATGCTGAGCTTGTTTGGGTGAGCACTTCTTCTGTGTGGCAAACGCACAATAAATGATACGATTGATCTGAAAGGAAAATGCGATCTGAGAGCATTTCTTTTTGGTAATTTGAAAAAAAATTATTTCTGAGCTATTCACTGAAGGGGGTCTTTCCCACCCCACCCAGCTCTCAGTCCGCAGCTGGCTTTGATTCCGGGGACGTGGACTTTGGCGTTAACTCTTGCACCGCTCCTGATGCCGCTGCACTCCTGCAGAGGGAAGGGTTAAAAGGCAAGGCTATCGATGACGTTGCTTAACTGCAGCCCTTCCCGCACGTTCATCGAAAGTTTCGTTTTCCAGCGTGGCTTTCTCTGTGAGTGACACGTTTCTGCACCTCAGGTAAGGCCCCTGCTCTGTGGTCCTCCTGCCTGCTGTCATTGACGAATCCGTTTTTTTTAGGCCATTTAATCCGTTTCTTTTTGGTGATGTGCTCTGAAGGGCTCATTTGCTTGTGCAGTGACACATCACACGTTTTTGTTTGAGGTGGTTCTCGGGTAAGCATCAGTTTAGGAGGAGAAACATACGCTGTGTTTGAGAGTACAAATGTTAAGTGTCCATTGTGAAGCAGATTTGAGCCATTCCCACCCATGATTGTGTATTTGTCCCAGAAGTCTTGAGGCTGCGACCACACGGAGATCTTACCCGGTGTGTTGGTACCCCCTGTCGATTGTAACAGTGCTTCTTTATGCGCAATTTTCTTAACATAAACACGTCGTGGAAGTGATCCGTCAGAAAGGTAGGGCTTTAAGTGTGCCGGGTCCGTCCGGTTCGTAACTGAAACCGCACATTGGAACGGGTCTCTATCGGGATACCTATATTCATGTCCTTAACTCTGCTAGTAAAAGCACTGACCGATTTCTGATTAATGAATTACAAACATGTTAAAGATAATCTATATCAGTGATGTAGTTATGTTTATATTTCACGTTTTTCTTGAATTCCCCAAGAGTGTTATATTGTGTTTTTACGTTATTCGTACAGCATATTGTCAGTACTTTGAATGGAAATATAGCAGTGCAGGTACTGTACTCTCTCAAATGATAGAAGTGTAGGTACTCGGTACCGGACAGTTCCTGCCAATTTAAAGCACTACATATTGCTCTTGTATAGTGCATACTTTGAACAGAGTCGCCACCATGGGTTTGTTCTTGAGAGCACTGTAGTTGAGGCTGCAGGCAGCGCGAGTTTCTAAAAAAAAAAAAGATGTTCAGAACACCTGGTCATCCAATCCGTGGCCTCTGCAGAGAACAGAGGAATGGTCTCCTATTACAGTTGCATTCGTCATTCTGTGCAAATGTGTATGAAGGAGGTACACAGTTGCCTAAATCTTGACACAGCAAAAGTAAAATAAATACCGTGTTTACAGGTGAGCGGAGTGTGTGGAGGTGGTGAAGTGAGGGAGATGCAAGTAATAAGTGCATTTAGGAGAGAGTGATAACAGGGTGATGTTTAAGATATGTAGATGGACCAGATGTGGAGCGAAAAAGCGCATGTATGAGCGATTGCAACACTTTTTGAAGACCATCACCCCTTGCCTCCTACAAGCCTCTGTAATGTTTACTTGAGTCTCACATTTTAAGAATTGAAACATGTTCAAAATTATTTACAACACAATCATTGTTGATACTTGTGTATCTAACAGCTAGCAACCATTGACCAAGCTAATAGTGCTGGCTGATTCTAGGTGTATGTCACTTGTTATATATCCGGATGTAATTACAAGACGCTCTGAGAGGAACCAACATACTAGTTGGGTGGCACCCTAAGGGAATCGCAGAAATTGTTTGCGTTTAAGCCACTCCCTTAATTACATAGGCCACACCCCTTTTCGAGACCTTACACTTTTGTCATCCCACTTAAAGCCCTACATAGAAGTTATGTGATAAAGGTTATTTGAAGAATTGAGCAAAACCTTGCTGTCACACAAATTCTTTATTGTTAGCACTACCCAGTTTTTCTGAAGCGCAGCATTCTTTGGCAAATTGAGCCAAAATCAATTTTCCAACTGCCCGCTTTAGTGTAGTGCGGAGTAGGGTGACCACCTCATTACAGATATTTTTTCAGGTGTACTTAGTGTAAAAACCACAATACCCAGAATGCATTATGCTATGGCACAGATCCAGTAGTAGAGCCAGCATCATCCTAAAATGTAATCACAGGACCTCTTTGGTTAAATTAAAACACAATATAAGAAAGAGGCAAAAACACACTCTCTCTCTCTCTCTCTCTCTCTCTCTCCTCCTCTCTCTCTCTCTCTCTCTCTCTCCTCCTCTCTCTCTCTCTCTCTCTCTCTCTCCTCCCCTCTCTCTCTCTCTCTCTCTCTCTCTCCTCCCCTCTCTCTCTCTCTCCTCCCCTCTCTCTCTCTCTCTCTCTCTCTCCTCCCCTCCCTCTCTCTCTCTCTCTCTCTCCTCCCCACCTTCTCTCTCTCTCTCTCTCTCTCTCTCTCTCTCCTCCCCTCCCTCTCTCTCTCTCTCTCTCCTCCCCACCTTCTCTCTCTCTCTCTCTCTCTCTCTCTCTCCTCCCCTCCCTCTCTCTCTCTCTCTCTCTCCTCCCCTCCCCCCAGCCCAGAATACAGTACCACTGTGATCACAAAATTCTTAAGCACCCTGCAACACTGGGGATTTACAGGAATCCAAACACCAGCGTAAAGTACTCGAACAACAATGACGTCTGTCTTATAAATGTCACAAAAAAATGTTAATATTTCACTTCTGTTCTTGGATTTTCGTGAAAATACAACACATATTGCATTACAAAAGCTATAGGTGTCACATTTGTGAAAGTTAAAACTATTGGCATTGTAAATGACAAAGCTATTACTTTAGCTATTTTCAAAACCAACACATAAATAAAAAAAAATTCATTTACAATACCAATAGCTCAAACTTTCCTAATGCAAGACCTATTGCATTGCAAATGCTTGTTATTTAAATTAGTCTTAAGAGGACACTAGAACTCTCTAGTCAGCACTAATGATTAGCTTTCTTTCCACTCATTCATCTGCATTGCTCCAAAACAGGCGTAGTTATGGAATGCTGTTGTCCACAGTATGTTATTGTTTTAACATTCCAATATGGTTAAACATTAGTTCTAAATGTGGCAGTCATGCTGGACCTTTAAAACAATGACAGACTATGTATAATATCTATGCAAGACGGAAACCACTGCTATATTTTATTTAATTATTGCAAACATATGCCTGCCATGTTTATAAGGCAGCATGTTTTGGTTTGTCAACTTGCATTCTTTTTATTTATCTTGTATATGATATTGAGTGTGGGCACAGTCACCTTCCTCAGAGGTATAGCTTGGGGTACTGGGTGGCATGGTCCACCAAGACCAGGATGAACCTGTTGCCAAGGGCTGTTTTGGGGTCCAGAGGCGTAACAATGTTGATGGCTGCAGTGAAGCTAGCACTTCTTTCTGACTTGCCACTGGTCAGGCAGGTAGAGCATGGCCTGCAGAACGCATCTAAGTCCATTCTTATCCAAGGCCAATAAAAGTGTGTGACAAGACTTTCAAAGGTCTTGTCCTGCCCTAAATGATCTACCAGGGGAACATCACGAGCCAGCTCCAGTAGGAAGGCCTTGTAGGACTAGGGGACCACCAATACACGGGTTGAACCAGGATCAGGAACCTTAGAATCAGGATTAGGAGACCATTCTCCCAGTGGCTCAGGTGATTACCAGAGGTGTTGCCAGGGCCTCTGCTTGCCACTATAGGCCATCCAGAGCAGGGCACTTCAGCAGCGCTTTACAGAACTCCTTCCAGGTAGGACCCCCTTCCTTCTGCTGGTTGGTCAGTTCAGGTAGGTTCCCCACAGTGGCAATGTCTTTCCATATAGGTTCTGTGGCATCACCCTCAGCCTCTTATTGAACAGTTGAGGTTTCATGAGCAGGTTTCCCATGTCCCTTGCTCTTTCTCTTTCTGATAGGCTCCAGGTCATCCTGGGTAGGACTGGGTGAAGCCCGCAGAGTTGCATTCCGCAGAATTTCGCAGAGTTACGAGATAACTCTGCTAAATTCCACGGGGGCGGAGTATTGATCGGCCACCTCTCCTAATCCGCACAGGTCTGCATTCCAAATCTTTACATGTGCAAACATGTTTAGCCTCCCCACCCCCCACTTCACCTGTCGTGATGCTTCAAATGCACAAGCACAGCATTGAAACCATAAACCCACTGCCTTTGCCAGTACCCATGTTCAGGGCAACGTACCTGCGACTCCTGTCTGTCGTGTCTGTAGCATCAAAGCACAACAGGAGTCATCAGATTTATTCAGGTCTGTTTATTGACCTTTGTTACAGCTTGCTTCCCCACGTCCTGCCTCCTGCCCAGGTCCTGTATCTCTGCCGTCACCCCCCCCTCCTTGACCGGAAGTGGTTTCCGGTTCCTTGCCCCCTCCCACCAGTTGGGGTCTAGGGTCCTAGTGCCCTGTGCCCAGGTCACGACGCTGTAATTGATCCACACAGCTGAGACATGCTCCTCTGTAGATTACGATTTAGAAGTAACCTTGTCTTCTAGGCGTATATGTTGTCTGTTTGGTAGCCATCATTAGGTCAGTAAAAATGTCTCAGGATGCCTATATCGGTTGATCAGTGGGGACACAACAGGTCATATAAAAACAGACTGACCCAAAGGTGACTGTAGCCAGTGATGTGATCAATCTGATCTTGTTTTAAACTCAGTATCTTGAAGACATCCGCTCACCACTGACAAAATGAAAGATGCCGGCAGGGATAAAACAGGAAGGGAAACCCAGGGAATCCTGGTAAGCCTGGTTCACTGTGCAAAAAGAAGCGATCATCTTGAAAATGTGGTTGTAACCCACAAGTTCTGTCATGAAGAATATAATTTTTCTACGACTAGCATGCTTAGAATTGTGTAACGGCGAAACTTGGTTAAAAAAATGTGTGCAAAAATTGGCATTTATCATTTTTCCAGTTTTATGCAGCTCTACAAATAAGAGCTAGTTAAAACAATCTGAAGAGTGTGACCATTATTTATTTTTAAACATATATCTGTTTCTGATTGGCGGCGGGCTCACCAAAGCACCCTCAGTCTCAGTCTCCTCAGGACACTGTGAGGCGGCGACAACCTGATCCGATTCGTCCTTCGCATCTGTGGTTTCATAAAAACAAGGTTAACACACCAATGGAAAACTGACTGATGAGCTCGGTATGATTGTCAGACGTGCTCTTACTGGTGATTCAAGCGTTCCTACCACTTCCAGGCACTCGCCTATGCGCTATTCATAAAAACAACTGTACACTTCCTGCACAGAAGATCTTTGAGAGAATAGCCAATCTTTGATGCAAATTGAACTCAAAAGTGGATTGGTCATGGACATAAAAAATTGATCCGACAGACGACGTACTAGAATTTATTTAATTTTCCCTATTCCGTAGTATATCGACTCCCCCCGCCTCGCCCCCAGCCCACCCCGCCGCGCTTACCTGCTCCAGCCACTGCTGGTTGCGGTGCTGGCTATTTTTGTTGCTACTTCCTCTGCACAAATATGATCTCAAGTTATACAAAAGAGACTTTTGATTTCACAGTCAAACAACTAAAGAGATTCATAGATTGTCCCACTTTTAGCTGCCATAAACAAAAACTTTAAAGACTTATAAAAACAGATTAATAATTAGCAATGAAAATAAATAATCATATATTGCAATATTGCAAGCACATTGAGAACTGCTTTTCACAGGCCTATCACTGCCTGGATTAACAGTGCGCCTATTTTAAAATTGAATCATAGGGCCTCATTAGGATGACGGGCGGACTTTGCCCTCCCGTCATCCCATCGTAAATAGGGACCGCCCACCATAAGGGCAGAGGTCCCGGGGGTGCTATTAGGATGTGCCCGCCACAGTGGCGGGCACATCCTGTATTTTTAGCATTGTGGCGGTCGGTGCTGTCTGCACCGCCCGCCACAATGCTGAAAATGCACTTTCACATTGTCATTTACAAAGCGGCAGGCACCGCGCGGTGCCTGCCGCTTTGTAAATGACAATGAAGGGGGTACCACAGGTACCCTCCATGTGCACCCCCCACCTGTACTTCACTCTGGGGGCCCGCAGGGGGCCCCCAGAGTGAAGACCGCATGCCTTTCAAGGCGACCGGGGCGGAAAAGCGGCGGACGGTCTTTCCGTCCGCCGTGGTCCCCCCCGCCATCCTAATATGGCGGGGGGGAAATCTGGTTATGATATCGGGCGGATTGCATCCGCCAGGCTGGCGGTGGCAATCCGCCAGATATCATAATGGACCCCATAATGTTGAACATCTTTAGAAAAGAAAACATTGCTCAGATATCTTTGTACAACGTTTAGCCTGTCCCTTCAGTTAAAATCAAGACAGAATATTAAACATAACTGCAGCGACAAAGATCAATCGTAGAATCTGAATAACAAAGTAACTCCCATCAGCTGATGCACGCAGACTGTTTTGCAGTGATATGTAGTGCGAACTTGGAGGCTCTCCATGAGCACCAGATTACATTACCTACTGTCAGCAGGTTTTTCCCCCCCAGAGGCAGGGGGAGATTAAGGGATTTGCCTAGAAGCACAGAATGTGGAGCCAACGCCCGGACACAAACCTTGTTCTCTAGTTCCAAAGTAGACAACTCTGGTCGATAGGCCACATCCCCTCCCTAGCTCTGCATTTGAATCTAATCACAACTAATTATTGGACCTTGTCATGCTAAGTGGGATATAGACCTGCGCAAAGGTAGAATAGTCTGCCTTAAAATATACCTGTAATTCCGGCCTTTGAGAGGCATTGGCCTATTGGCCAACTTCTCTGTTTCTCAATAAGCAAGTTCACTGCTGCTCTCTGGATTCTTGGAAGCTTTAAACTCTTTTGAAAAACTACAAAAAATCACAACTCGATAATGTGCAAGCATTGTGAAAGGGTGAGCCTCAAGGGAGCAATCTCTAATGCTACAGCAGTGCCAACCCACAATGAAGTAGAAAATGCAGCGTCAAATTTTCAGAAAAAAAGAATTTCCTTTTTTTCCCCTCTAATACGTTCTCTACTAACATCTACCTGAAATCAGCTTTCCATCCCCAGACACTGTTCCTCAGGCTGGAAACGGTGGGTGGGTGGAGCCCAGGTGGGTGGCATCTTCAGGCTCACGCTGAAGTATGTAGGGCAGTGGAAGTGACTTGAAAGCAAGCTCCGTTTGACGAAGGCCCAAGAACGACTTCTGACAGTTGCCATTCTTGTTCAAGTGTCTCTCAGAGTCTTCACCCTCTGCCCATTGATGGTAAACACACTGTGTGTATTTCCTAGTGTTACTAGGCATGTGGGCTCTCTTCACCATCTCTCCATAACCCAGGGACACTTGGGTAATGTGTACACTACCCCCAAACTATCTGGGGTGATCTCCTCCCCAAGCGCTTCATGAACCGGCCATGGTGTCAGCCTGCCAGTGGGGGGCTGTGCCCACTTAGGACACTTGGCATCCCCCTTGTACTGCCCAGCCAGCTGGCACTCATAGTACTTAGGGGGTGCCTTCCCTGAGAATTTACTATCAGGGAACCATTTTATCTTCTGTTCACGCGGCGATTGGGAGTCCTGACCCTCATAGCTAGTTTGGGGACCTTCAGAGAACTCTCTCGTTTTTTTTCCAACCAGATTTTATTGGTTTTCAAGACACAGTCAATAAACATATACATTGCTCATTGTTCATGTCACATCCCCCGCTTGTTACACGTATTACACATAATCATTACTTTCTGGCGTGTGTAACTTAACCTTACCGCTTAACAGAACGTCCCCCCTTGAGTTGCGTTTAGTGGATATTTACAATCCCTGCTTGTTATTGGGTTCTTGTGGGTCAGGCTTATGGTCCCAGTATGCGTCAGAGTATTGGCCAGGGGCAGATTCGCTGTTTCCCTCATCTGCTCCCTTGTTCTAATGCTGTTGGCTGCCGAGTACTTGCCCCACTACCGTTTTCCTGCCGGCTGGCTATCAGCTCGCTCACCAGCCCTGCCCACGCTCTGGCCCTATCTATTTTGCCTATCCCCCTGCTGGCATGCCTTAGCAGTAACATGCCATTCGCTCCTACCCATTTCTCAAGTTCCTTTTTCAGGTTGTAATCTTAGGCCCTCCCGGTTTCTTCCAGTTTCTGGCTATCTCTCTTTTAGCCAGCACATAGACCAGGTCTTGGAACTTCCCAGTCCTCCTTTTCTTGGGCGTATGGGGGAACCACCCTAACAGGAAGTGCTCTAGAGTGCTCGGGAGCTCTTTATCAATGAGATCGCCTACTACTTGTCCTATTTCCTCCCAGAAGGGTTGTAGCGTGGAGAAGCTCCAGAACATGTGGATTATGTGTGCTTCCCCCTCTCTGCACCGTGGACACGCTGCTGTGTCCGTGCCAAAGTATCTTCTGATTCGGGACGGGTGAGGTACGCTCTATGCAAGACGTAAAAATGAATTAACTCAATTTGCAAGTTTCTGGATACCTTCGGGGTTCGCTCTAGGATCCTATGCCACTCCACCTCTGGTACCTGTTTACCCAAGTCTTCCTCCCATTGTAAGCTCAAGCGCTCTAGTGGCTGTTGCATGTCTTGTCTCATGGCCTTGTAGAGGCAAGATACTGTTTTAATCCTCCCCGCAGACAGTGCCACATATCTGCACCCTGCCAGTGTCCGCGGTTCCATACCCCCCCTCCCAGTGACATCCAATCCCTCTAGTGAGGGCCCCATGTTTCAAGAAGTGACCTCCCGGCAAGTCGTATGCGGCACTTAGCTCATCAAATGGTAGTAGTGTGAAATCTAGATACAGGTCTCCCACCAGAGGAACAACGTGATTGTTGAGTCAAGATCTTTGAATGTGGCTCGTGGGATCCACACTGGGAGGGCCCCAAAGTAGTATAATAGGCTCGGAAGTGCTATCATCTTCAAAACGGCTACTCGACCGGCCACAGACAGCGGCAGCGTTCCCCAGAAGTCCATTGCAGACTTTACTGATCTGATCACTTTGCCCACATTGCCTTCTAGTAAGTCTGCCGGTCCTTGGTATATTTTGACTCCAAGGTACTGCAGGCAACAAGGCTCCCATTTCAGGTGCTCCAGTTCAGGCGGTGGGGGGGTGTTGGGTGCGAGAAGGTATAAACTGGATTTTCACCAGTTGACTTTGAGGCCGGACAAGGTACCAAATCGGGCCTCTCTCCTCTCAGTTCGTCCGCTGTATTGCTGGGGAATAGTAAGAGGTCGTCCGCTTACAAAGCTATAAAGTGGTACTCCGCACCTGCCGTCAGGCCGCTAAAATCCTGTCCACTCCTGGCCCTGCACGCTAGTGGCTCCATTGCTAGTGCAAACAGGAGTGAGGAGAGGGGGCATACCTGCCTTGTGCCTCTCTCCACCCCCTTCCTAAGTGAGATGGTCGTGCCCGTGCGCACCCGGACCGTAGGGGACGCGTACAGTAGCCTTACCCATGCCAGAAAACCACCCCCAATCCCTTCTTAGCAAGGACTTCATAGAGATAGGGCCACTCGAGGCTGTCAAATGCCTTCTCGATGTCCACTGCAAACATTGCCGCCTCCCGCTTGTCGTACCCATCAGAGACCATTATAGCCAGGAGTCAACTTATGTTTATGGCTGTTTTCCGCCCTGGAATGAACCCTGCCTGGTATGCATGGACCAGACCTGGCATGTGAGGGAGAAGGCGCATCCCAAGGATTTTGTTAAGGATTTTGTAATCCATGTTCAGCATGGATAGTGGCCTGTATGTATCCTCGATAACACCCTCTCAATGCGGCAACAGGTGGTTAGCGTCGCTTCCACATGCTTCACTATTCTAAGATGGTTGCAGAAGATTATCTGGATTCTCCCTGACTCCACAAAAAGAACTGTGGTCCAGGCGCTGGTCACCTCGTGCCTGGACTACGGGAACGTTCTGTACCTTGGGGGAAATCAGGAGGTGCTGAAGAAACTCCAGGTATCCCAGAATTCCGCAGCCCGTGTTGTATGTCAGATCCCAAGGCGATCATCCATCTCTCCCGTTTTGCGGAATTTGCACTGGCTCCGCATTGAGAGCCGTATTAAATTTAAGACCATGTGTCTTTTTTAAAAATCAACCAAGGGTCTGCCCCTCTTTATCTTAAGGAGATTGTCCATCCCTATGTCCCTTCTCGGCCCCTACGCTCAGCCACTCAAGGCAACTTGGTAACACCTAGTTGTAGACTATCTAGAATGGGTGGTCGTTCCTTTTCATTCCTCGACCCTGGATTATGGAATTCTCTTCCCTGGTCTATGATGTAGGAACCGTGTTATCTTAGGTTCCGGCGAGATCTTAAGACTTGGCTCTTTTCTCAGTGATGAGTTATCTGGTTATTCAGTTGCAGTAGTCTAACTACCTGCACTGGGAAACCCTGTCCAGGGTAGCTGTGCGCAATATACATTTAATTAATAATAATAATAATAATAATAATAATAATAATAATATGCTGTATAGTCGTGCGGTTCTTTCCCAGGTTTGGCCACTGGTACAATAAGGGCCTCCCTAGCACTCTCCGGCTATACGCCCACTTCCCGGGTCCCTTGGTACATTGTGACCAGTCGGGGTGCCAACTCTTCCGAATAGGTTACGGAAAACTCGGCCGGCAGACCTTCTGTACCCAGGGTCTTATTCCTGGCGATTCCTCTGATGGCGACTCGCACCACGCGTTGTGTACTATCCATCCCCAACTCCTCCATCTGTGGGACGCACCGCTCTATTTATGCAGCTGTGGGGGTGCACTGTGGGGGCCCCGGTCACTATCAGAGCATCAGGATTACTTCAGATGGCGGCTGGCTGATCGGAGCTCGCAAGCTTGCTGCTCACTCCATCGGCGACAAGTCAAGCCCCAGAGAACACTCTGTTTTTATGGTTGTCTCCTCCCTCCTTCCTCTGGTGGGGACCCTGCCCTCCTTTGTGGTGATCCCACCTAGTTACCTTCTTGTGGACCCTGGTGCGGAGCCAAGAGACTTTCTCCTTAGTAGGCTTCCTTGAGGTCACTGAGCTTATCATCAATAAGGTGTTGGTGCAGATCTACAAAACAAAGACTGAACATTTGCTCTCTTGCAATCAAGTTATACAGACCTTGGTAATCCTTCACTTTACTGCCATCAACCAACCACCCAGTGCCGTGCAAAAGTAATCCACACAATGCACCCAGGACTGATGGGCCAGCTTCTGGCTGTCCCTAAACTTCCACCTGCAATTTCCGGGGTTGAGGCAATACTTCCTTACAAGGATTTTCTTCATGGGGGATAACTCATCATGTCCCCCTTCTCTAGGGACTGTAGGGTGCACCTCCTTGCTAGGGATATGCGTCCAGAGGCTATCCCCCCAATCCTCTTCAAGGATCTTATGCATATGTAAGGCCACCTCATAAGCTTCCAACCACTTGTCAATGTCATCCCCTACAACAAAGTCAGGCACCAGACCTTTAGAAATATGAACTCTCTTGTCTCCAGAGGGAACTGTAGGCACACTGCCACCTCCACCCCTGGACTCTGCCTGCCTGGCATTGATATGCAGCTCCTTAAGATTCCGTTCATGAGCCAACATCAATTTTCTCTCCTCAATGGCCAGTTTATTTTGCTCTGTCTTCATGGCCAGTCTCTTTTCTTCCATTTCAACTGGGCCATTTGCAACCTAAATTCTCTCTCCTGCCTTTCTATCTGCCAGCTCCCCTGGGGGCAGGCCTTGTTCCTGCTTGGGGGGTCAGGTCAGCCCCCTCAGCTGAATGTTGCATCTCAGAACTGGTATCCAGGCCATGCTCGGCTCGGCAGTGGACATGCATAGTAGGAGTGCTAGTATGAGCCTAGCGCATGCCCAGTCGGCTGTGGGAGACGCGCATGCGCACCTGAATTCTGCCGGCACTAATTTCGAGATGTGGTTGTGCATGCGCCAGTGATACTATCAATGTGCAAGTTTGAGCGCATGTCTGTAAAAAGGCTTCATAGTAACGGAGGGTTAAAAAAAACGCATCTAGTGCGATTTTGCCGGAAAAGTAGCGGCATTGACAAGAGAATTGTGGTCTATATTTAATCCCTAAATAGTGTATAGTTGTGATAACACTCAACCCCCATCCTCGTACATTTTCCATCCATTGCCATCAGAATTACGTAGACACCGGAACTCACACAGGTGTCATGAGTGGCGGTTTTTAATTACCTCATTTTTCTTAATAACACCGGCGGCTGAGACTACAAAACGAGTCACTAACCTCACTCACTTTACCAGCGAGGAGCGGAGGCATGCAGACCTAGGCATAGAGGCGAAGACCACGACACTGAACAGTAAGAGTATGAGTGTGGTGCTGGATGGTTTTTCTCCCTACAGGGCACACGTTCGTTTTTTAAGGGTATGGAGAGAAAAAAGTCTTAACCTTGCAACAGGCCTCTAGGGGCCTCTAACTGAGTGATTTTCTGTTTTTTCCCTCACATCTTTCTAGTTCTTGGACCTAAAGGGTTCATCCTGCCTATGGGGCCATTCTGACCTCATCCCAGGGTAAGCTCAATGGGGATTATTTCTCCTAAACATGGTGTACAGATTGTTCTTCACCTGACTGCTGCACTATTAGCCACTCACGCTAGAACCATGGTGATTATGGCTTGTTTCATTAATGTGTATTCTAGTCATATGACAGTGTTATTGGTTTATTTACTTGTTTTTTTCTTTCAGGCAATAAAGATATAGCCATCCCAGAGTGGAGTGTGATCGCTTTCACCCCACTAAGTGGAACCCTCTGGCCATATTTTGGTAAGAGCGGAGCCCGTTATCACATGGTCCTGAAGAATGCCGCGGACCCACATGGGCCTACAGGCAGAAACATGTTGACCTATTTCACAGCGGTGGGGGGACACTAATATCCTCATGACACCGAACACTTTCTTTTATCTACCATATGGATGTCGGCACTATTAAATTTAAGCTGACACCAATAATGGCCTTTTAACTCACTCTTTATTTTTCTTTGGGCCCCCACTTAGTTTAGAAGTGCATCCCTGTCGTCAGGTGTATGCCCGCCCTCTATCAAACCAAGTTTTTAGAGGGCTGGTGGTGTGGGAGACCAGTCCTTCATTTTTTGTGAGATGCCAGTACTCACAATTTAAACACTGCACTCACACTAGGAACACAAAGACTGGGAGAGGCTTATTGTGGTATACAGTCTATGTTGGAGGCTGCCGCCTACCAGTACCCCGTGCCTCTGGTTCCCTCAGTCCAGATTTATCTGTTTTTTGTGGTTACAATACGGATCACTGACATAATATCGACCTACAGAAATATCGATGCAGGAATATTGAAGGCAAGTATATCGACATCCTATCTACAACATGGTAAGTACAAAAATATCAAAACCAAAATATCGATGTTAAAAATATCGTAATTAAAAATATCGTTTTTTTCTGTTCCAAAAATGCGTAAAATAAAGTAAATAATACTTATAAACAAAATAAACATAGTTACAAATATTTAATAATGTTTAAAATTAATAAATAATACATATATAATAATAAAACATTAATTAACCATATAAATAAAATATAGAATATATACTTACTTAATAATACGTTTTAATAATTATTTTAACAACTTATAAATTATTTTAAAATATTATAAATTACAAATACATCTACACACATAAAACAATAACATAAATAAAAAGTAAATAATTATATTTAATAAATAAAAACATTAAATAGTCTTTCAATATTTTTAAAATTAATTATATACTACATTATCTAAAATAAAAATAAAAATATTAAATAGCTAAATACATAAAACTACTATTCAAAGTCCAAAAAAAACTACAGTTATGAAAACGGATAGCATAAGACTTAAAATTACTATTCCCACTTCAGAAAATGCAACAGTAGGGAAAGCGTTGGATAGCGTAGGGGTAAAAATTACTATTCCCACTCCAGAGAGTGCAACAGTAGGGAAAGCATTGGATAGCGTAGGGGTAAAAATTACTATTCCCACTCCAGAGAGTTCAACAGTAGGAAAAGCGTTGGATAGCGTAGGGGTAAAAATTACTATTCCAACTCCAGAGAGTGCAACAGTAGGGAAAACATTGGATAGTGTAGGGGTAAAAATTACTATTCCCATTCCAGAGAGTGCAACAGTAAGGAAAGCATTGGATAGTATAGGGGTAAAAATAACTATTCCAACTCCAGAAAGTGAAACAGTATGGAAAACGTTGGATAGCGTAGGGGTAAAAATTACAATTGCCACTCCAGAGACTTCAACAGTAGGGAAAGTGTTGGATAGCGTAGGGGTAAAAATTACTATTCCAACTTCAGAGAGTGCAACAGTAGGGAAAGCGTTGGATAGCGTAGGGGTACAAATTACTATTCCCACTCCAGAGAGTGCAACAGTAGAGAAAGCGTTGGATAGCGTAGGGGTAAAAATTACTATTCCCACTCCAGAGAGTGCAACAGTAGGGAAAGCGTTGGATAGCGTAGGGGAAAAACATTCCTATCCCCACTCCAGTGAGTGCAACAGTAGGGAAAGCGTTGGATAGAGTAGGGGTAAAAATTACTATTCCCACTCCAGAGAGGGCAAAAGTAGGGAAAGCGTTGGTTAGCGGAGGGGTAAAAATTACTTTTCCCACTCCAGAGAGTGCAACAGTAGGGAAAGCGTTGGATAGCGTAGAAGTTAAATATAACATACTTATAAATAATTTTTGTATTGAAAATAATTAATAATTTAATTTTTAAATAACTCTACATCATTTACAAATACCCATTATTAATTATTAAAAACATATATACAATTGAATAATTAATTAACAATAAATACCAATAAATATTCATTAATAAATATTAGTTACCAAACAATAAATATTGAACAATAAAATAGTCTTCATTACAAAAACATATTTATTATTAAAAAATAATTAACAATTAAAAAACATTAAACAATAAAATTATTTTTCATACCCAAAAATATTTTTTATGAAACATTAATTACCAATTAATTAAAATAATTTCCAATTAATACAAATTAATTACCAATCAAAAATAATAATTGACAATTAACAAAATTAATTACCAATGAAAAAATGCATTGCCAATTAAAAACACTAATTACCAATTAAAAAATTAATTACCAATTAAAATAATTAATTGCCAATTAATAATTAATTACAAATAAAATAATTATCAATACCAATAAATAAAAATAAATCATTACTTAATTACAATTAAATTACTTCCCACCCAATTCCCCTATAAACCCACAACCTGCTACAGAACCTAAACGCAAAAATTAATTAAAATTAATGTATAATTCCTAAAAATTAATAATTAATTAAGTATATTTAAATTACTTCCCACCCTCTTCCCCTATAAATCCAGTACCCTCTCCGGTACTAAAACATAAAATTGACTTAAAAATAGCATTATTAATATATATAAATAGTACACATATAATTTAAAACAAGTAAAATACTTAACAAAAAACAAATAACACATATATATTAATTACATAATAAAATACATAACAATAATACAAATATCGATATTAGTAACATCGAGATTAGTAACATCGATATATTTGATATCGATATTACTAACTTCGATATTACTTACATCGATATAAAAAAAAATCGATATTACTTACCTTAGGGTCGATATTCTGTCCAAGGATATTCTTGACCTCGATATTCTGTACCTTCAATATTTCCAACTCGATATTTTTGTAGGTCGATATTTAGGAATTCTATATTTAGACTCTGCACCGAGGCAATACATCTGTTACGAGAAGCTGCCAAGCTGCAGTGCAACATCATCCCCGAGGGCTTGCAATGTAATTGTCAGGCTTTGAGGATGCATCGTGCAGTTGAGGCGATGCGCCGGTTCCCAAGAGCAGTGAGGCTGCAATGCAAGAATCTGCGTCGTCGTCAAGGCTGCCGTTGACGAGAAATTTGCAGTACGAGTGCTTGCATCACAGAAGCAGTTTCAATGTGGGCTGCGAGGGTGATGCCGAGTCCTTGCACTAGGAGAATACTGGCAGCAGAGGGGATGTGTTGGTTCTGATCGGGTTTGTGCCACACAGCAGAGAAGATGTGACGGTTCTGTTAGACCCACAGATGGGCTGGCAGAGCACATTCAAGCCCACTTCTATGGGTCCAGGACTGGGGTGGGATCACTTGGCTGGGGCGGACTCACAGATGGCAGAGTCCAGGTGATGAGATCAAGGTTGTTGGAGCCTTCTGTCCCTGAGGCTGTAGTCAGGAGTCCAGCCAACTAGCGCTTGGAGTTACTCAAAGGGACTGGGTTCAACAGATGCAGGTTCAGTCCTTCTCACCCAGGCGAGAGGGCAGCACATCAGTTCAGCAAGGCAGAGTCCCTCAGAGCAGCAGTCTAGCAGAGTGGCAATCTTTTCAGAAGCACAGCAGCCTTTCTTCCTGGGAGAGTTTCCACAGGTCCAAAAGTGTACTGAAGAGTTGGTGCCTGAGGTCCAATATTTATACTTGGGCATTCTTTTGAAGTGTGGGAAGCTTCTAGAGGTTTCCCTTTGAATTCCACAGCCATCCCTGCCTTCCCTGTCCTGGTTCCAGACCAACTACAGGGGGAAGGCAGCCCTTTGGGTGGAGGCAGAACACAGCCTATTCCAGTGTAAATAGGGCTGTGCCCAGCTCTGTCCTCCCAACCTGCCAGCGATGCCAGTGATGGTTATCAACTTGCATCCTCGCCATGCACAACATAAGTGAACGTCAAACAAGATGTCATGAGTGATGTAATATCTGGGGTTATTAGCAGTGCATAGTTTGTGCACGAGAATTAACTACCTTAGGACATGAATTATAGTTACTTTAGATAAATCTAACAATAACTGGTAAATTTCAGTGGATTTTAGAGTTTAAAACTGAACATCCCACATAACTATGACGTTACTTTAACCTTTGGTTTTTTTCAGGGATTTTTTCAGGTTTTTTTTAATGTTCAATTACCATCCGTTAATCCAACCATCACTGCACATGGTCGGCTTGCGGACAGGCCCTGCAGTCAATTGGCTGCATGCAGCTAATTCCCCCCATGCAGCCAACTGCTCGCTGCACAGGGCCTCTGACAGTGCACAGTGGGAGTTGTCCACAAGGCATGGCCAGGCCCATAGACCAACCCCCCCAAATGCAGCCAACCCCACACCAACGTGAGCAGCATTCTACCTGGCCCTAGGGACCCCAGGCCCTTTTTTATTTAAAGAGGAGGGGGGCCACGTGGTCCCTCCCCTTCCTGAAACTATTATGGTCTTAAGGTTCCCATTCCCCAGGGCCACTAATTTCAATTAAGGGGAGAGGGCTGGGAAACAGATGAAAAGTCTGCAACCATCAGGTGGGAGCATTTCTCACACTTCCGCCTACTAGGAGTGTACTTGGTGTGTGCTCCCTCTTGGCTGGAGATTTGAACTTGCCCCCACCAAGCCGCAGCAAACACAGGTTTCCCTGCCCATGCCTCTGCGTGCAGGGGAACCACTATGTCCCAGGGGTGGATACCCCGGGACACAGCATAGGAGCCGACCCTGGGGGATTGGGTCCACAGGACCATTAATGACAACCCCCAACCCTTCTCAAATATGGCCAGGGCCTAGGGATAGTGTCCCTGTGGCTACAATTGGCCCAGGGAGGGGGGATGGGTCCCCTCCTTTCCACATTTGGCCATGCACTGGAGGATGAGGTCCTTGAGGCTGAAATTGCTCAGCTGGGGGCCAAGTGCCCCCCTCCCCTATACTAATACAGACAGGCCCTGGAGGATGGGGTCAGGTCTGAAAGAGGCCGCATACACCTCTCCCCTTTAGCAATGTGGGTAGGAGTTGGGGGAGTAAGTTCCTGGTGTCAAAAATAGCCTGGAGAGAGGGCAACACATACCCGACCTCCTCCAAACTATAAATATGTTTTTCACCCGGGGTGGGGGGGCGCTGCATACCACGCTTGGTTTTTTCTTTTAAATTGTCACAGATTCACAAATCTTCTGTGAATTTTCTGCAAAATGTTTTTTTTAAATGTTTTGGGACCCAAGCGGGGTACCTCTGGGACCCCACCACCATGCCTAAGGGGTCGGGGTATTCTTACCCTGCCTCTTTGTGTCTTTTGTGTGTTTTGTTTTAGGACTCTGTACTGAGTCCTAAGATGATTGCCAGCACTTCCTGGTTGAGGTGGTGGCAGCCAATGAGATCTCAGTTTGTACGTCTGCTTCCCTATATAAACAAAGTTATTTTCTGATTAATTACTCAAAAACTACTGAATATAGTTACACCAAAACAGTGTAAGGCTGTATGTAGTGTGTCTAAAGTTCCTATGGGAAATTGCATAGGGAAAATGCGTTTTGGGAACGACATTTTTCTTGGCCACCACAAAATCTTCCAGACAGCAGCTGAAGTGACTGGCACACTAATTCTGAAAACTTTGTGAAGATTCATCAAACTGCACCAAAATTATTAGCAAAACAAAAAACCCTTTTCCTATGGAAACTAGGTCCTAACTATTTATCAGGGCACATATCTGTGGAGTCAAGAGTAGCTAATTTATACTTACCTACATGCACTTACCTCGTTGATGTTTTGATTTTTAATATTTTGGTTTCCACCAAGTACACCCTGAGTGGCACCCTCGTCCACTGCCCCTGATAGAAGATGTGCCAACTTTGGCAGCACTACTGTGGACTTTGTCACCCCCCCAAATCCTTGAATCCAGTGCCTCCATCATCCTCAGCGACCTCAACTTCTGACCTGGAGGATCTCAACAATCCTAACAAGACGAACCTCCTCGAGGCCCAGTCCAACCTCAGATTCACTCAGCGAGTGGAAGTCCTCATATATGCCACCGGACACCTACTGAACACCATCTTCATTAGTTTACGCAAACCCATAGAAGACAAGCCCATACGAATCACATGGTCTGAACACACCCTCGTCAACTTCAGCATATTCCTCCCACACCACTGAAGAAACACAATTGCCAAATCTGCACAACAGGAGTGGAACAAGATCTCAGGAGCATCCTTGTTTTACGAACTCCTCCTTCCTGACATGCCACACCCAGTCAGTCAGCGGGAACCCCTTCACCTATAATGCAGTCAACCTAATCTGCATAGTTACAGAAAGATTCTCACTCAAGCTCCACCCTGTTCAATGCCTACATGACTCACTCACCACCATCAGTAGAGCATCAATGCCATATCTTATGCTGATTTCACCCATTTCATGCTCTCTCTCAAACAAGACGCCAAACACCCAGAACACTTTCTCCACCAGAATGACCTAATTAGCCAGTTAGATGAAAATCACCTTCCTGAAGCTCAACACAGACAAGACAGACATAGTAATCTTTGGCAAAGACTCTCTGGGACTCCACCTGGTGGCCTCTGGAACTCATACCAACACCTCTCCCAGCAACCCACGCAAAGTATCTCAGAATAGTAATTGAAAACCATCACACCATGACTGGCCAAGTGAGCACAGATCCTGATCACACACCCAAGATGCTCAAGAAGATCTTCAAATTGCTCCAAATCCACCTGCACTATGGCAACGCACTCTATGACGAAGTCAATGCCAATTGACCATAAGACTCTAGTCTTCTAGGCCCTACAAAACTCAGTGGCCAGGCTCCCCTCTCAACCTCCCACCCTGGACTCACATCACCCGTACCTCAAATACCTCAACTGTCTCCCAATCCACAAACAAGCTCCCTTCAAACTCCTCATGCACCCATAATAGGCCTTACACAAGAGTGGAGAAGTGTGGCTCAATGGTTAGAGCGGCAGACCCTGATGCGAGGTCTGGCCCAGACCAGGGTTCAATTCCCGGCTCGGCGGGTCTTCGGCTCAATTTCCCCGGACCTGATAATTCTCACCTCTGTGCCTATTCTAATCATGGGTCCCACTCTGCAACTCTGGGCAATAACTTGCTTAATCTCCACAACGGCCCCAACAGCGCTAGGACACCTGGCTTCACCTTGGGGGTGCCCAGGAGTGGGCACTTCACAAGGAAAGGCCAGGAAGGGTTCCACAGCGGTATGTGTACAGCACCTTGAGACCCCTTTGGGGGTGATTCGTGCGCTATATAAGCACTACATTTACATTTTACATTGGCCCCCACATGCATTAATAACCTCATAAACTTCCACAAACCTATCAGATCGCTTAGATGGACTCCTATTCTCATACACTCCCCATATATGCAGAACCAGATCGGGCGGTCATGCCTATTCTATCTTGCTCCCAAATCCTGGAATGGCCTGCCCCTGCCCATGGGAGCATTCTCAGTTCTTGTATTCTGTAAGAAACTGAAGACTTGGCTCTTCACCTAGCCCCGATCCTGGCTCTGCTTCAGCCCCAGGATAGTCTCCCAGCGACTCATGCGTTATACAAATATACATCTTTATGTGAACAGATTATTTCCAATTTAGAAAACTATTGAAGACTGTGCTCTATTAGAACAGTAATCCCTTGCTTGGAATGTGCTTCTACTAGGCGCTGAGATAACCCTCTCAGGGTAATTTGTGTGCGGTATAAATTATATGAACAAAACAAATACACACAACATATTGTTTCCACTCGATCTTCTATACTCGATATTCTGGATTATTATCATTTAGCAATGATGTCTGAAATACATGTAAAGATTTGTCAAGAGGTTCATGTGGCTCCTAGTATTGGAACAACAATGAATCCTGCACTAGAGCAAGAGAGAGTGATCGGATGCAATTATCCAAGTTATCCTGGTACATTAATATAATAAGGTCTTTGTGCGCATCAGGGAATTGATTACACGATCCAGGAGGGTGTGGTACACTGATGCAGCAATGGTTCCAACACAACAGCTGGAGTTCTGTACACAGTGGTCCCCCTGAGCCTCCCAGGGGATTGGGTGGAAGGGATGAGCCCTCTAAAACATTATTATATATCTCATTTAGAGTTTGGAGGGAAATACAAATATTCTAATTTCTGTAATAGACACTAAAATGGGATATAGAAGTTCCTGAACAACAATATCCCTATAGTAGAGGAAATTAAGTAGGTGGACTGTACTCCGTATTTAAAGTTAACTTCAGAAACTGGAGGATTTTTATCTTGCTTTAAACTCTCAAAGATGCCCCGTGAGTTTCTCATTTAGTTAGTGGCAGGGTGCCCGGCTTTCACACGCTTCAGCAGATTTTACTCAGGGCTGTACTGTTATAGACGACTTATTTTTTCTTGCTTGTGAACATCTGCATGCTTTTTCCTTTCCTCTGCTTTTTGCCCAGTTATATATGAGCAGTAATTGGCATCTCTGCTGTCTCCACAGCATCCAGTCCCTGCATGCATGACTACTACTGCGAGAGCCGTGATTGGTTCTTCACAGCTGGGACCCTGCCACACACTGTACATGGGCTTACTGAAAAAGATTAACAGCAGTCGGCAGAAGGTACACAACACAGTAGCTGCCTGGTGGACAAGGCAAGCAGATTACACATAAACAGACTAGTATTTAGTGAAAGCTGCTTTGGCAACAAGCAGCTTTGAGGATCTAGTTCAATATTGTAATTCTGGAGAACAAAATTCTGCACAGCTAAGCACCCAGCTAGAGTGGATAGATGCGCACAGTCCCTTACAGCGAGTGTGCGCCGACTTGTCCAGGCTGCTGGGAAAACATGGTAGGATGAAAAATGCTCTTTGTGCGTGGCTCGATTTTCTGGAACACTGGAGAAAAAGAGACGAGATCCCAGAGAAAATAACAAAAATGTGTTTATCTTATGTTACAGCAACATCAGCCTGCATCCTATGACCATCTAGGGGTTCATAACCAAGCACATTTAAACTTTGTGATGTGAGAGTTCTTGCATAAATAACTTAAAATAAAACAGTGATGAGAGATTCAGATTCAACATTTCTGTACAATCCTCCGAGTAGTCAATCATTGTTATTAAATAAATAGCACATTAACAAATATTAAATGATAACATAAATTATAACAGTAATAATAGTCAAAGCAATTCTAATATTAATACATAATGCTATTGACAAGGCCAGATTTCCTGTCATTTGCTCATCAAGGGTATTGACTCCTCCTTGTTGTTGTTGATCAGATACTGTTTCCTGTTCACTTCTTGGGTCGGTTTCATTCTTTGCCAGCTTCCAATGACAGTATTTTTATTTATTTTTATTTATAAAGTTCTATATATCGCGAACTCGATCCCGAAGGATATCAGAGCGCTTTACAATTTGAGGTAAAGGTAACAAATAATTTGCTGACCACTCTAGTTTGGAGGGTTGCCTTTCTTGTCTGCTCATCTCCCCGATTTATCTTTCTTATATATTTCTCTTCGTGGGATATTATCTCATGTCCATTTCTTCTGACAGGACGTTCTTTCCTCTACATTAATTTCATATTCTCTTTGGACAGGCTGTCACCTGTTCATTTCTCACAGGTCATCATTTCATGGACACTGAGGGGAGCATATCACTTCTGATCAATACCTTATGAGAAGATTTCATTTCCTGTGCATTCCCCCCAAACCAGTGTCATTTCCTGTACGCTCCTCGTGTAATATGTCCTGTTGTTTCCGCATGACAATGTATCACTTCCGGTTACTCTTTCTGACAGGAGGTGATTTCCTGATCACTACTCCTGAGCTCATCATTTTGTGTTTGCTCTTCTTGAATGGGTTCTATTTCCTGAACATCCCTCTAGATCAGATACCTTTACATTTGTTCCTTGACACTGAATCTGATTTTCTGGTCATTCTTCCTGACATGACACCACTTCATGAACACTCAGTTGTCTCAAAGAACCATAACCTTTAAACTCCTGACAAGGACAATAGTACAGAATTAATTTCAAAAGCATTTTCGCCCTATGTGGCAGATTAGGTGAGATAGCATGCCCTAATAATTATACATTTGCTTCTTTTTGGCTTTAATCCCGTGACGTTTTTTTATTTTTATCTGTTGCTAAATTGTCGTCTCACTTTCAGTAGTTCTTATCACACTTTTTCTTGCTAGCAAGCACACGGTGCCTCTGGGTTCATTCTAGGCCTCTTTTCATCTGATTGGGCATTTCGTTCTCACTGTGTTTTGATTGGATGAGTTTTATTGTTCCACTGATGACGTCAGGACCTTGTATTGTAGTTCCTTAGAGACTATTTTCTCTATCTAGTTTTTCATTTTGTTCTACTCTTATTTCTTGCCAACCCACTTTGCGCATTTAAAAATTAGTAAATTAGCGACCCCATCACCCACTTTGCCAAACCACACCCTCTTTGTCGCATGCCACAAATACAATGGCGAACAACAAACTGTGAATTAAAAACTCCAAGATAGCCAACTATGTATCCACATGCATGTGCCTGTATGCACCCATGCAACTAATTTGAAATACGTTTTCTTAGAAACTCCATCCTCATATGACCGCCAGGCTTTTTCATAAACATTATAAGAAATGTATTCTAAGATGGCCACGCTGTGCACACACATGCATGACCATATACGACTGGTACCTTGAAATATTTTTTCATAAAAATGAAGAAAAAAAATCCAAGATGGCTTCCATGAATATGCATGGCACAATCTGTCTATTCGTATTAAAAAAATAAGCAGCTATCTGTGGAAGTTTTACTACTTATTTGACTCACACATCCTCATTAAGGGGAATGGTTGTTGCATGCAAAGTGACAATCAAAGAATCTCTAACTTTCCTTCAGCTTGGTTTTAAAAAGGATATTTACTTACATTAAGCATGCTCATGCTCGTTTCCTTTGATTTTTCCAGGAACTAATTAATGTGTAGAGACGTCAGGGGTGAACATGAGGTATATGGGCACTAATGAAGCTTGTCTGTGTGTTCAAGTGTTTCTGTTTAACGAGACTGAAGTCAGAATATATCGGCAAAAAGTCTCTCGAACACCAAGAGAATATCACTAGTCCTCAATTCTCTAAGGCAACCAGTCACTAGACAGGGAAAGTATGGGAAATTCTGTGGTTCTGCATCTATCCTCCTCCATGGGGAGCAGCGGAGGGGTCTAGGGCTCTCTCAATCAACTGGACATCTGATGCCAAGTGAATGGAGCTCCTATGGGCTTACAAAATCATTTGAATCAATTCACACTTTTTTTGTGATGAGAGGGGTCCTTAGTTTAAAATCACCAAAAACAAAATATATGTGCTTCAAACTCTATAGATCCCATAGAGGTGGTTTCATCATGGAAGGGATTCCCCTACAGAACGAGGACAAATTTGAATATTTGGATATTTTCATTGATAAAACCAGTTCTTGGGAGTCACATATGGGTATATCAAGTGCTTCTCTACTGCATGGGGCGCATGCTGTGCTGAAATTATATAAAAGTACGACCCCAAGATATGCTTCACCAGAAATGAAATGTATTGCGCTAAGATCTAAAGAGGAAAAAAGAGGTGACCATTAAAGAGAATTATTTTCTAAGATCATTGTTTATTTACCACAGAGTGACCCTATTATTCCTTTGGTCCTTGAAAGCGTTTTTAAGCGGATCAGTGATATGGCAGACCTTTGACCTCTGCTATGTTGGGTTCCTTAGAGTTAGAAAAATACTGCAAAGATTTAACTGAGGTCATGATCATCCCTAATTCTCAATCCCTTAAGTGGTTTTTGCATCACAAAAAGACCTTTCCAGCTATAAACATGAGCCAGCTTTGGATCACTCCATCTGCCATTCCCACTAATGCAAAATCAACTGTTAAAGCAGCATATTGGTCATATGTGATGGGGCAGTACCATTGTAATGGCAGACTACATTTGTTGATGTCAACTTTTCTCCAGTTCAAACCCAGTACAGTATTTTAACCTCTCCTTGATTATATAAGACCTGGTCATGCGAGGACCTTATATGTTAAATTTAGATTGGGTATCTTCCAGATTGGAAATTTCACCAAAAACTGGAACAATCATCTGCTAGATACTTACTTGTGTGGCATGTGTAGAGCATTCTTCAAAGATATTTAACATTCATTGGTTTTTTTTGCCCTCAGTATAAACACCCTCGTAGGAAATGGCTCAAGCCTCTTTGTAAACCATGTTAAAATGCTAAATATCGTATACTTGTAAAGCGCACAGCTGCCCCAGCAAAGGGGCGTCCCGGCGCTGTATACCGCTGGGGAACCCGTCCTGGCTTTCCCTGTGGGATGGTCCCTACTGGGAATCCCCAAGGTGGAGCCAGGCATCCCCGGCGTTGATGGGGCCGTTGTGGAGATTAGGCAAGCTAATGCCCAGAGTTGCCGAGTGGGACCCCAGGTTAGAGTAGGCACCGAGGCGAGAATCGTCGAGTCCGCTGACCCTGGTCTACGACCCTGCCGCGTCGGGAATTGAACCCTGGTCCCGGGCTGACTTCTGCTCCCGGGTCTGCCGCCTCTAACCAGTGAGCCACACCACTCTACAATAGCGTAACGTGTAGCGTTATCATTACCAAATTGCAAACGAATTCTAGAAGTTTTTACAGAATTCTGCGAGAAGAGTAATTCTGCATTTAGCACAATTTTCATAGCACAAATGCTCCCTTGCATTCAAAATAGAGGCGAGGGTGCATTTTGTCAGAAGAAATAGCTCTGAATGCAACAGAACATGAATAGCGAGTGCTAAATGTGCACTTGAGGTAGGATTTCATCCCTACTTACTCTGGGCTTCTAGGTCTAGTATCTTAGCATAAAATGCACTCGCATCCAGAATATCCAGAATGGAGGCAAGGATTCCTTTTGCTGTAAGAAATAGCAGTAAATGTAACAGAAGATGAATGGCGAGCATGAGCGGCCCCTCCTGCTCGATAAATGCGCTCTTACAGTAGTATTTTCCCCCAAATTACTCTTAATTATGTGAGTGGGCATAATCACGTTATTATTGGTAATTCCGTGTCAATAAGTAACACAAAATTCCCCAAATTACTCCTGCATAATTGAAATTCCTATTTGGCCTAATGCAGACTAGGAGAATGCCACCTGATAGTATCCTTATACACCAATGACGTTCTTCTCTATATAAAGGACCCTTAGTACAACATGTTCTCACTGATGTTTGAGTCAAACAGACTCAGCAGCCTTGCTGGACTACGATCAACTGGAATAAATCCAAGATGGTGCTGTTGACTCTAAACCACTGACCACTAAACCGTGCAGTGAATTCCTTTTACAGTGGATGGCGGGAACAATAGAATACTTTTGGAATACAAATCCAGTGACAACTGGGGGAGCACCACCAAAACAATTATTAAGTGCATGATGTGTTCTGGGACAGTGTACACAGAGGCTCAAACCACTAACATCCTGAGCAGGGCATATTGTGCTGAAAAAAACAGGTTGATCCTCCCCAAATTCCTCAACCTATTTATTAACATCCCTGTACCCATTACCAGTGTCTTTTTTACATTACTATGCTCCAAGCTGATCATACTGATCTGATCAGGCAACCAATCTAAAGAGAGCTGGGAGATACCAATGCTCACGTATGATTGAGGCAGCATGATTGTCCCAAATCTGAAACTATATTATTATGCTGCACAACCCCGTTTTGTTGATTACTGGTTCCTTCCAGAAGAGCAGCATCTTGTGAATGAGTGAAAACTGTGGTCTTCTTACCCTTTAGAGGTTGCACTAACACACCCCTGCCCATACTGAGCACATGCATTAATACAGTGGTATGTACTGGGCATAATGCCAATTAGCACTAAGCATTAACTTGCTGGCCTTATACTCACCAGTGCTATTGGCACACACCATGAGAATACCACTGGAAGGAAAACCAAGGCCAAATCCCAACTGGGAAACAAACCTGAGACTGGCACAGAGAAAGGATCCTTATCCTAAAAGGACAGATCCTATCCCTCTCCCAATTTAAGGAGCTGGGGTTAATCACCTCATTTAATTCACTTCCATACGTCAGATTAACTCACATTGTGAAAGCGTAGAATGGAAGGCACCCAGCAGGACAGCTTGACACGAACGTGCTGACATGCCCAGAGGTGGACAGTGTATGAACCGGGTGGGAACAAGACCTGACCTGCCAACAGATGGATGTCATTCTGTTGCCCACAGACTAAAAGCATATCTATAAACCCCTGACACTACTCATACATTGTATATTCCTTCCCAGGGTATACTATCCACCAGACAAATCCAATCATTCAGATCTGATATAGACCCCGCATGTGCAAGGTGTTGCTTCACATGTGCAAGGTATTGCTATCACACAGCCGATTGTGTGCAATTGTCTTGGTCTTGCCCAGGACTCTTAAAGTACTAGCGAGAATGTAATGTGGTCTGACATAACAGAGACACTTACAGCCCCCTTGCCCTTGGTAGCACTACCGGCTACATAAGTGATTTGCAGAGATCAGTCAGTCGATTTTTCACACTAACTCTCTTAGTGAAAAAGAAAGTGGTGGTGAAATGTTGAGGCATGGGTCTTCCTGGACCTACAAGTTATAGATGGTCATCAGCGTTTGTGTTTTGAAATGAGACAAGTCACACGGATAGTTCAAAGATTCCATAAACCTCAAGACACAAAGAAATAAGGTACCCAAAAGCATGAATCTCTTCAAGCAATAAAATATATGTAGTCAAAGGTACCCCTAGGGAATCAGATGGGGCCATAGAGATGCAAGATGCAAGCTTTGTCAAGGTGACAACAGAGATACATAAGAGAGTAGATTGATGTAGATGGAATGAGGTGAATGGGACCAGGTCGAGTGACCTTGGACACAGACCAAAAGAGAAAAGGAGGAACATATGATAGGAGATGTTCCTAGATGGCGAAAGTGGCCTATAGGAAATTGAATGCATGTTGACCCCACAAGGCATATGACTGCAATATACCATATGAAACTGGACGATTCCCCACCAAATCGCCAGCTCTAATGGGTCATGCAAATGATACATTGTCTGTATAATGCACGCTTTATGAAAGCTAGTATATGCTGATATCATGTAAGAAAAATGCTACTAAATCAGGGTATCCAGTTTTTAAAAAAAAATACAATGCCAACAGAGACACTTACAGCCCCCTTGCCCTTGGTAGCACTACCGGATACATAAGTGATTTGCAGAGATCAGTCAGTCGATGTTTAAAAAAATGTAAATAAAAATAAAACAAAGGAAACACACATAGAATTATTTTAATAAATAATTAAATGAATTTCAACATTGCATACACCTATACATCAAGGAATGCATGGATGATAAAAAATGCAATACAAATGAAAATAATATAAACATGTAAAAACATACATATAAATACTCCAAACACCTATAATAATCCCATTATAGACGTATTCTAAATATTAAAAAATATCATTCTAATCTAAAAACGTTATATAACCATCAGCTTTGTAGGCACCTAAAAAAATGACATTAAATGTAAATGTCATGGGTCACCAGTCTGCCAGCATTGACTTCCGTCACCTAGGGTATGAGAGTCAATTTCTGTTGTCCTGCCAGGTAAATGGATTCTCACTGTCAGCCACCTTTAAGGCAACTATTGTTGATGTAATCATACATAGCTTAAGATATTAATTGTCTATGCCATACTTTCCATCAATAGTCTTTAAATCAAGTGCTGGAACTTCTTTAAATTCCCCCATCAGTTTCAGTGTTCAATGGGGACACACCTGGCACAGAGGCACTCTGCCTTTTGGGAACAAAGAAAGGATTCTTTCTTGTGACTAATTGGGAACAAATCCTCTAGTCTTTCCCTAATGGTTTTGACAAGAGTCTGTATAGTACGTGATGCCAATGCAATACTATCCTTTAGATACATACCATTTAAACCTGTCAACTTGCCCATGACACTGGGGATCAGACAAGGAGGCCATTATGGTGTGGGAAATAATGTACTTTCCCAAAAATGTTTCCATTTTGGCCGTACTGAACTTTACTCTAGAGAGATGGTATAATGGAAGGCACAAAAGACAGTCAGCAGTCACATTCGTTTTACCTGGGACATAACAAATTTCCAAACAGTTTTCGTGTAAATTAGAACAGATCCTCGCAATTTTGGCAGCAGTTTCCTCCCCCACCGTGAGAAAGGATATTTACCAGTAGGTTGTGATCTGATCTGACAATACCTTTTTTTGCCCCACAGATGATACCAGAATAATAACAGAAATTGACTGGAGCTCAGACACAGGCTAACAGTTATTTCTCACCTGTTGCATGCAGAAGCCACAGCTTGGCTTGCCACATTTTGGGCTCGAGGCTGTGCTTAAATTGTAAAATAATAAGGGCCTGTGCCCAAAGTTTTCCTCGGAAGCCTGCAGTTGCAGCTATTGAATGTTGGGTTTGCTGTATACTGAGGCTGTATAGTCCTGATTCCTCTTCATGCCTCTTTCTTCCACCACCATACACAGTTTGCCCCTTTATTTCACACTTGCAAGTTTTCATTCCTACTTTCTCACTTTTTCAACGTTTTTCCATCTTTAGCTTCCGTCTCCTTTCCTCCTTTTGTGTTTTTCTCTATATTGCACTGGGTCAAAGTCTGATAAGAAAAAGTAAGACCCAGGCCCAAAATACGAGTGCTGGTGGGCCCCACCTTCAATCACTAGCTCAAATTAGGCACTGACTCTATGATTCATGGGGATCTCAAGCTGATCTAGAGCTAGGCATCGGGCTTAAGCCTGGCTTGAGTCTTCAGTGACTCACAGCGGCGGCTCTTCCGCCATGGTGGAGTAGGGTAACCCCCCCAAAAAAAATTTACCGAAAGGAAAAATAAAACAAAACTAGTATTATTTTTTCCTTAGCTGCCAAGTCTTGGGGGCAGGGCCAGGGAGGTGACAGTACTGAATGGGGAGTGGTAGTGGACTGCCTTCAGTGCGCATGACGGTTTGGCCAGCCATCTCAGGCCGGCAAAACTATCATGCGCTTTAACCCGTTTGCTGCTTCGAACGTTCAACGCCAGTGCTGAACGTTCGAAGAAACGGGTGCGGCCGCGTCAGCCGTTGGACTGCGCAGCACCAGGGAGCTAGCTTGCGCGATATCCAACGGCCGACGGCAGCAGCGAAGGGGTTAAAGCACTCTCCAATCCATCTGCGTTGCTTGGTTGGAGAGAACAGGCACAGACTCCTAGTCTGTCTGGGAGCACAAATCAAGGGTGCTCAGGCCAATCCTGAAGCTGCTCAGGCCAATCCTGAAGCTGCTCAGGCCAATCCTGAAGCTGCTCAGGCCAATCCTGAAGCTGGTCTCATGCATGAGTTCAGCTTCAGGATTGGCTGCAGGGCAGACTGGAAGCCTCTGACAGCGAGTAGAGGTGCAGAAGGGCATGACGCGGCCGGCTGCAGGTACGTTTTTATTTTATTTTTTCGCCTCATCTCTTTCACTCAGTGCTAACAGTTTTTCATAGCACTGCCATTTCAGAATGAGGCTGTATAGACGGCTGCTGCTGTGGTGAAACGTGTGCCTGGGAAAGCGTGGAATCAATGGTTTTACTTTGCAATAGCAAGGCCCTGCGCCAGCTTGGGCTGATCACGTGACTCTCTTGGGATTCTGGGAATGTGCTGCCTGGCTCAGCAGTCCCGCCACCTGAATCCGGGGATTTGCATCAGGTTTAGAAGTCAGAGCTTCCGCCTGCGGCCCCGGGCGCTTCTCACGCTATCCCGGCCGCCAGCGCTGCTGCCAAATCCATGTTATGCTGTTCCCATAGCAACCGTGCCATTGATTCTCTGACAGCAATGCACTGTTAAATGGAACGAGAGGGAGGAAGGCCAGCATGTGAGATAGGGAGAAAGAGATACGAACAAGAGGGAGAGGAAGAGAGAGAGAGAGAGAGAGAGAGAGAGAGAGAGCCTGCCAGGCTGAATGAAGCGGCGTTCAGTGCACACCGTCAGGACTCAGAACAGGCAGGTGTGCATGAGAACCTCGGAAAAGATTGAAGGCACATTAGGGAAGTGCATATTGGGGAGACCACCTTGTGCAAAATCAGAGGCACATTAATGGTGTGTGTGACAGAATACAACCCGGGTACAAATCTTGGGGTGCGTGGTTGTCCTTGTATTCCATCATCCTTACCGGTCCGAGTAGTGGGGAAAGATGGTGCAGGTTGCATGGCCTATACCAGTGGTTCTTAATCTGTTGACTTCTGTGGACCGCCACTGAATCATTTCTGGAATCCAGGGATCGCAACCTAGTCGTATGCAGAAGCCACAGACATTGACCTAAGCAGTTTCTATGATTTGAACCTCAAAACAATACATACAAATACAAAAACAAGTACACACCAAATGCTCAAATATTGAAATATTTTGATTAATTCACATTCAAATATAGAAAAAGCTTTCAAAAGTTCTATTTTGTGTCTTTATTTGAATATACTTTATAAATGTTATTATAATTTAATTTTGGAAAACAGTCGCGGACCACCTGAATAGGCCTCGGACCACAGGTTAAGAATCACTGGTCTATACCATGGTAAATCTGTTGATTAAAGGAGTGCAGCAATGTATTGTAGGGAGCATCACTGTGCAGTGATGTGTGGTATTTGTTTTATTCTGCCTGTGGATGCTTAGATAAGCCCTTACATCAGTGGCAGCTCCTCCGCTAAGGCGGAGGAGCATCGCCCCATTGCTCATGGAGCATTGTAAAAGAAAAAAGAAAATGATGACAACTGAAGTTATTATCATTTTATTTTAGGTTTGTCATGGGGGCAGGGCTTGGCTTCCCTGGCTTTAGGGAGGAGGAAGTGGTTGCTGCACTCTAAAGTGCGCATGAAGCTTTGGCGGCCATCTCGGGCCGGCCAAAGTGTCATGCACACTTTGCATGTTCTCCAACCAGGCTGGATTACAGCCTGGGTGGAGAACATGCCCAGTGCCCCTGCCCCTGTCTGAGCGCCAAACCATGGTGCTCAGACCAATCACAGTGCTGCATTTCGGTGTTGTGATTGGCTCAGGAGAGCCTGGGTGCTTACCAATCACAACGCTGCATTGCAGTTGCGATGGCTGTGGGGAGCCTTGCTGCTTCCTGGAAGATACACAACGTGGGAAATATGGGGGAGTGATGCGGCGAGATCAGGTAAGTGATTTTGATTTTTTCCAACTACCCCCAACCCCACAAGCCATCACATCCGCCTTCCCACCCCTGCCACCCCCACACCGTACCGGCCGCCACTTCCTTACATCCATGCTTGTTTGAGAATGGTGTCATCTGCAGTAGTCCGTTGCCATGGTGTGACTGGCCAGGACTGTTGAGAAAGCTGGGAAAGACCACTGATAGGTATGTGTCCCTGCTATTGGTGGGGCTTTATACTACTGTGGGTGTGGGGGACCATGAAAAATGTATACCCAAAAAACTTTGCCTCAACAGAATGCCCACAGGTTGTTGAATTGCAGCTGCTGTTGAGGCAATGTGTCCCTGATGTAAGGCACCTCCCAATATATCAAACAGTCAATTTAATAAAGACCCACTCAAATAACTGAGTTCTAGGTCAGAATACACTTACATGTTTTTATTATAAAAATTCAAAAGATAGGGGGCAGAGTCAGTATATGTCATCGTTATGAAGGCTCTCAGCCAAGGTCGGACTGACAGTACTGGGCGTTTTCCTAGGTGACTTAAATTGTAGAGAGACGGTTATGTTATAAAGGGCCAGTTTTGTTACTGGGGGCCAGTTCTGGAGCAGTGCAGGGGTTTTAAAAGCACCTGCTGCAGAGTTCTTTGTAAATCTAGCAGTTTTAAGGCAACAATAAAAATGTCAAGGTAACTCTGGTGGTTAATGTACCTGTGGTAGAGAGATCAGAGTTTTGTCTAGTGCCAGTTTTGACTCCTCTAAGGTCATGCAAAGTGCTATTATGCCTGATGTAAAGGATGTTTACTATGTAGATCACTGAACAGTATTTTATGTACATAGCTTGGTGGGTTACTGCTTTTGTCATAGAGACGTATTAGTTACTGCGAGTTCATAAGTTACAGTCATAAATTTGCACAGTGAGCTATGAACTGCCATCAAAATGTTGCATGCAAACTGCATGGTACAGGTTAGAAAGTTATGTTTTAACCCAGTCTTTCATGATGCCAATGTTACTAAGGAGAGTTTATTTGGGTAAAAATAAATCCTTATTAGAAAAGCCATCCCTAACCACTGTGTTACGCTCTAAATCCTGTGTTTGTGCTTCTCCCGGCCAAGCACTCTTAAATAGTGCCTACCAGTATGGATGACGTGAATCCTATACCTTGTAGTCCCCTGTGTCTTATGTAACATTTTCTATACACTAATTTACACACATTTGATTCATAGTGTCTGTATTTGTGTGTGATGTAAAGTGCTCCGACACCCTACACTGGTATGAGGGGCGCTATAAAACAAATGAAATTCATGTGGGAGAAGAGTTATGGAGAGATGAGAGGCACTGTTGGAGGGTGATAGTGAGGGAATCATTGAAGATCCCCAACAAAGACTGTCAGGATCAGAATGTACTATGCTTTAAGAGCTAATACTATTGAATGTATAATGAAAAATGTTTTACCAGTTTGGCCAAATGTTCGTATGGGGGAAACCCCTCCCAAACCTTCCTTGTAGTGGTCAGGCTCGCTTGCTGTGCTCACTCACTATGCACCATAAAGGGTCAGGTCTTGAATAAATTGCCAGAGCTGCTTTGGGATCCTAGTCTTGCCCTGCTCTCAGCAAACAGAGGAAAACAGAATTTTGCAATATCAAAAATATTTAAAGTTCTAGGGGCCAGATGTAGGTAACTTCTATTTACCGACTCATAAATACCGAATTTTACCGATTCGGTATTTATGAATGGGTAAATATGAAGGAGGGAGATGTAGGTAATTTTTGTTTTTGAATTACCGAATCGGTAACATTCGGTATTTACCGAATTGGTAAATACCGATTCGGTATTGCCCATTGATTCCTATGGGCCTTGTAGCCCATAGGAATCAATGGGCAATACCGATTCGGTATTTACCGATTCGGTAAATACCGAATCCTGCCAGGGTGCACAGGGTGTCACTTTGACACCCTCTAGCACCCCAAGTACAGGCATGTGTGACATGTGGCACACATACCCGCCCTAAGGGCATGTCTGTGTGTCACATTGCACAGGTGTGCATGCACAGATGTGCATGCATACCTGAATTCGGTATTTTACCACCCAATAGGATTGGGTGGTAAAATACCGACTCGACTCTTAAGGGCCTGTGGCACTCTTAGGAGTGTCACCTACATATGGATTTACTGAATCGGTAAAATTACCGATTCGGTATTTTACAGAATCGGTAAATTTACCGAATCAGTAAATTTACAGATTCTGTAAAATAATGGCCCCTACATCTCAATCACCAAATACCGGTCGGTAACGGCCGAATTCGGCCGTTACCGACCGGTATTTGGTGACCTACATCTGGCCCTAAGTGAGCAACAAAATCAATAGAGAAATGGGCTTCATCCTAGTGGCATAGGAACATTCTCAAGGAAGTTCTGGCTCACCCCCTAAATCAAGGGTTTATATACACTATTTTCGTATATAAAATCACTAAAACTGCAAAATCATTGTGGTATGATTACAAGTGTTACGCTCTCAGCAAATAAGAGCACAGTTTTATTAAAAGTCACCTAAGCACTATACCACACCAAGAATATTGATTCTGTCCACTCTATGCTAATGTCATCCGGAGAAAGCAGACAAACTTGTTAGATGAACAACAGCAAACTATTACGAATAAATAGGCCACAGTGAGCTATAAGAACAACCGTTGGAAATGTTGAACAGCAAGAACCAAGTCAATGAAAACAAAGAAAAATGCCTCTGCTTGACTGCATGCTGCAGAAATAATTAACAGTGAAATGAGTCAGGAAAACACATTCCTACAAGTCATAGAAATGTTGATTCAAACACAATAGCATGATATCAGTGTATACATATTAAATCGATAGCAAAACTACATTCTACGTGTTGTTAATAATGCACACAACCCTCTAACACTGCCTCTTTCTTAGCCATCTACTACTAGAAGTGTTACCTTTATCTAATAAAAAACCTACAGAGAACTTGTAGTGTCCACCATGTTTCTACAGCCTGCAGCTTCTCACATGGATTATAAGGGTGCTATTTAGCAAGCACCTGCTGGGTTTGCCCTAATGATGCTAGGGAACACTATCAGATCTCGTATTAGGGGTCTTGTTTCAGTGCATTCACTGAGTATCCTTATTGCTAACACATTTTCTGGATACCAGGCCAAAGTTCAGCTGTGAGATCCTTGTGTGAGCCCATGCCCAGACCCAGTTTGATTATACATATATGGACCTCTCCCCCTATCCATTACCTGCTGGCAAAGAACCAATCTACTGCTTATTAAAATCCAGTACCTTATATTTGTATGGTGTAGTACAAGTCCTTTCCTGCTCCCGGTAGAAGCTAACTTAAGGCCTGTGTTTGGTTTTCTTTTTTCTGCTGTCACGTTAAGTCGCTCATCCTGTCTCATTGGTTTTAGATGGTGGAGGAACTGGGTTCCCAGGCAATGCCACTGACTGTGTGGTTATCAGCTTTGTTTTCCGCTGCAGGGCATGTCCGTTCACTAGGTTTCTTTGCTACCTCGCACAGGGCTTCACCTTATCCACATGAAATAATGAATAACAGCATGACCATGGCAGGACTAATGAGCAGGCAGGAGGAGTAGATTGGACCCCCACACATACCACTCCCACCCCTCTCTCTCCTGACACCACAGCTCCCACCCACAATCCCGCTAACCTAGATCAGCACCAGAACGACACGCATAACGACAATTCCCACCCTGTGTCCCCCCCCACTCACAGTCCCCAATACCACCCGCTAATTAACCACACAGAGCACACCACATCTATTACTATAACTCCCCCTCCCCACGACAGGACCATCTCCAACACCATTTCCCCCCCCACTCTCAGCCCTCACTACCCCTCAGGCCCCCCCATCACCACCAACATACACTCCACCTCCACCCCGCTCTCTCCGCCTGTCACCAATGCCCTCCTCTATGCCACCAACCTCCTCCGTACTTCATCCACTCCCATCGCCCCCATACCCTCTCTCCTCCCTAACACCAACTCGTACGCCGGCACCACGGAGCACTTCATGAACACCAACTCACCCCCCCACCCGCACGCTAATTCCCAGGTCAGCCACTCACCCATGACTTCCTCCCCCAGCACTAACACCTATCCCACGCTGGACAAGATTATGTCCTCCCTCCTCCAGCTCAAAGAAGACATTCACACCATCAAAGGAGACATTCACACCATCAAAGAGCTACTGATCACACACCCCAGACACACCCCACTCACCACCACCACCCCTCTCAACTGGCTCCCCACCCGTCCTGGTGACGCTCCCAAGCTACACCCCTCACACAGGACCGCGATCCATGTCCACAATCGCAACAACCGCACCCGCCGCCCACATTAGACCGCGATCCCTGCCCACAATCGCAACAACCGCCCCCGTCGCACATGCAACCCTCTCTCGGATTTCGACACTCTCACCCTCCTCCGCTCCTACGACCCAGCTCCCCTAATCCACACAACCGCCACGCACCTCCCCATTCCCACGATACACTCAAATCCCCGTAGACCCTCCACACTAAACAACAGAATATCCGTCCCGAACAACCTTAGAAAAGTCCCCCTCTCTCTAGTACCCTCTACCTCCCCTGACACACCTCGTCTCAAATGCACTCTCCTCAACTGCACAACTACAGCTGACTAAACACATTGATCAGTTCGATCTCCTCAACGCTCATCAATCAGGCTTCCGAGCAGGACACAGTACTGAAACTGCTATGACTCACATAATTGACGACGCCCTACAAATGCTAGATCAAAATGACACCTGCCTCCTCATCCTTCTTGATCTCTCCTCAGCATTCGACACTGTCAAACATGAGAATTTACTCGAACTTTTGAACACAAGAATGGGTCTATCTGGGACGGTTCTCAAGTGGTTCACCTCCTTCTTACACAACAGGTCGCAGAAATTCAAGAGTAACAACCTGATGTCCTCACCAATACCTGTTTCGTTAGGTGTCCCCCAAGGATCCTCCCTATCACCAACTTTGTTCAACTTAGTTATGGAACCTCTCACCACCTTGCTACAAGCATCCAATGTACTTTTTCACATGTACGCAGATGACACCCAATTATATCTTAAACTACAATCCCCCAATGACATTTTACTCCTGAACTCAACGATCAGAAGCACCCAATCCTGGCTTGCCAATAATCATCTCAAACTCAATGCTTTGAAAACAGAGTTCCTTCTGATCTCACCTCCCGCGAAGATCTCTACCACTCAAACCTGGCTTAAACAGCTAACTGCACTCAATGTCCTACCCACCATCGTGGACTCAGCAAAATCTCTAGGCATAACTCTCGACTCCAATCTCAACATGCAGCATCATATCAGCAAGGCTACTAAGGGAGCGAACTTCCAAATCAATACCCTGAGGAAACTTAAACCCTTCCTACCAGCCAAAGACTTCCAAACTGCAGTACAAGCACTGGTAATCCCGCGAATTGAATATGGCAGCATCGCCCTCTGCGGTCTCCCGTTAACCACCACTGCTCCCCTAAGAGCCTCTCTAAACGCTGCAGCGAGACTCATCACTGGGTCAAAAAAACACTCGCATATCACCCCTGACTTGAAATCCTTGAACTGGCTGCCTTTTGAAGCCAGAATACATCTGAAAATCGCCTGCATGACACACAAGGCTTTACACCTGAGCTATCCCGGATACCTCACCCAGAAGCTGTCAATCTCTGGCGGCTCTAGATACACTAGAGGCACAAACAATCTTCTGCTAAAACCTCGAAGATTCCGGAAGGAAAAAACTTATAAACGCTCTTTCTCAGGAATGGCACCCAGGATCTGGAACTCACTCCCTCCTGAAATCAGGCTCATCTCCTCCGTCACACTTTTTAAGAAAGAAGTAAAAGCTATTCTCATGGACAAATACACTTGAACTATTAACGTGGATCTGTAAAAGTCTCTGCACCGATCTGTATTATTCTGCTCGATCCCTACGACTATGTGTTTTTCTTGTATTATTCTGCTCAATCCCTACGACTATGTGTTTTACCTGTATTGTTGATTCACTTACCTGACTATCTACTTGCAGTATTAATTTACCTGTGCTTTTATGCTCCCTCACGTACCTACCCATCCCACTTACTACCTATAATTTTGATATACCTAATGACCTGTTATTCACTCTCTTGTTGGTATTCCCTGCTTTGTAAAGCGCTCTGATATCTGCAAAGATCTTGTTCGGGCTATATAAAACTTTCAAAATAAAAAAAATAAAAATTGGTGGTGCTAGATTTGGAGGTAGACATGACTACCTGCCTTCTCTCTGTCCTTAACATGACCCTCTTTTGCCCCATTCTTTGATGTCCCTGAAAAGCTCAGAGCGGTCTAGTGGGATAACCACTGGTTTTGTTAATGATTTCCAATGAGATTCATTGTATCTAACTATATCACATGTCGATAGTTTGAAAATCTGGCGTGGATTCTGCCCTCCTGGACCTATTTGGACACCCTGCCCTGAATTCTTGCCTGGAAGCAATCCTGTGGTGCAGTTCATGTCTCTCTTGGGCATGGAGGACCTGTTAGACTAAACTGCCAGGCAATAGCGGCCTGTGGAGGGAGTTCCGTGGGGCGGTGAGGCGGGCGGGCGGGCGGGGGAGGGGCAGGGTGGGGGGTAGTAAACACCGGAATATGGATGAACGGAGGTCAGTAAACAATTAAATGCTGCTCCCAGGTCTTGGGTTCACTGCGATCTATTGAGCTCTTATCTTGAACAGAGTTAAGAATTCCGAGACATCTTCCTTCAAGAGGAACTGCAGCTTCCTTCCATGGGCACAAGAGCCAAAACAACGTGGGCCGGATCTTCTGCCTACCCACAGGAAGTTCTCCATGTGGGTACCAAAGATGTTGCAGCAGCTCACCATGAGTAACAGTGGTGAATGGCACCCGCTTTCATTTTAGTCTCAGGTGCCTGCTTGACAGCGGAGGCACTTTGAAGCATCAGGGGCAGTCCATTTCTACAGTATGTCAAGAAGGCTACACAATTCACGTAATTTTCTTTCCCGTAACTACATGAGATTTCGGCAAAATGACAAGCAATTATAATAAATGCACATCCATGATTTCGCGCTATCTATTAGCGTAAAGTGCTTTCTCACATCCCAGATTATGGCACGAGGACGCATGTAAACAAAAGCACCTCGCGAAAAATGGCCGCCCGCTGCTGTTCATGTGGATTCGGGTTACATTTTTTGCCACGAGGCATGCATGACTCGTATCTTTACATGAAGCGGCGTAATGGTGGAACTTCATGTATCAAACGTAACATGTAATTCCCAAATTGACGCAAATTACACCGGCACTATTTAAATATACCCGAAGTCCCAGCCAGGCAACATTGTGATGCCAGCAACAACTGAAATAGCATTAAAGGCAACCCCAATGTACACGAAACTGAAGCTGATGAATTTGTCACCACGGAACCAGCTGATTTACCAAAACCTTTTACGCCCACTTATCAAAGAAGGGCTCAGTTGTATGAGTCGCGCGTATGAACAGGGCCCAAAAAGTCTCTCGCCTCTCATCTTTCTAAAATTGTTCAGAAAGCGGTGCATTTCAGCGCTTGTTGTTTATTTATTTGCCATCCTAAGATCTATCGTGCTGAGAAGGTGGCTCAGCGAGTTAATGCACCTTCTGTATAGATTGATATTTCAATCTACGGGGCAGATTTACAAGCCCGTGGCGCCACTTTTGCGTCTCTTTTTCCATGTTAAAAATGACGCAAAAAAGGCGCAAGGGGCTTGTAAATAAGCCCCTACATGTCCCGACTTCAAATTATGTTCTTGGTGGAGACTCAACCTGTCATCTTTCTACGGTTGATAAAAAAACACGCTTTCATGTAATGGTTCTGGCAATACTTATTTGCAACCCTGCGAGGCCCCAGGGCGTGGGAGGAAGTACTGCACGCAAAACGAGTTATTACATCGTTCTTGTGGCTGCGAACAAAGGGTTGTAGGTTTTTTTTCAGTCCCTCCAGCCATGAGTTTTCAATAGCTCCTTGAATAAACAAACATCTGCTGTAAATAGCGCTACAAAAGCACACGCAAGCCGCCCGATCCAAGCAAGGGTCGCCACAGCGGTCAGTGCTAAAGGTTGTGGGTGAATGGTCCTTCGGGTAAAGTCCGCGCTATATAAAAATGCATAAATAAAATGGTTGCAGGAAGCGGGGGCGGACGCCCCCTGTTATAGACGGCACGGAGGGGGGGGTCTCTTCTGTTTATCTCAGTTTGGGTTGGAAGCCAGCCAGTCCTGCCTGCGGAACCCCTTCTCTCCCTTCCTGCCCCTCGAAGGTCCCATCTGCTCCCCATCATCTACAGTCAATGATCCTGTACCCCCTCCCCCATCACTTCTCCACCAGGGAGTGTACGCCCAGACTGGCTTCCTGTGCCTAGAAGGGCGGGTAGAGGGGCTGTTATTGAGCCAAGAATCCATTTCCAGCCAGGAGTCGAGTTACACCAAGAACCCCCAAGGGAAGGAATCAAAGCAGCCATGTGCTGTGCAGAAAAACACACAGTCACACACATCTGCTGACTCAGAACCTGGAGCCAGATGCACAAAACATTTTAAGGCTGCAAACCCTGTGATTCACTCTATTTGTGGGTTTGCCACAGCTGTGTACCAAACCATTTTCATGAGTCAGAAAAGTTTAACCTATTCCTTGAAAGGATCTCATGCTAAGTACCAAATCGCAATCTGGAAGGGGCATATTGAGGGTAACCCTTCCAAACTGTGCTTTCTGCGGCCTTTTGTGCGCAGTCAATGCGTCTACTATTTGTATATATATGTATACAGAGATAACTCTAACCACTAGTTTATGCAGTAGACCTTTGTACTCACTACCAATCCTATGTGATTCTTTGAGTTTATCCATTTGTATCTCTTCCTTGAGTGACTTTACAACTTGTACATTTGCAATTTTCTCTGTTTGTATCTCTTCCTTCTGTGACTTTGCAACTTGTACATTTGCATTTTTTTCTGTTTGTATCTTTTATGTAACTCGTGTAATCCCAAGTCCTTATGTATCACAACTGGTTCTTTTGTAAAGCGCTCTGACACCTTCGGGTAATGTTTGCGCTATATAAAATCGCATTAAATAAATAAATAAATAAGCACACAGACTTGGGCCTGCATGGCCAGGGTGGGTCACAAAGCTTGGCCAGACTCGGCATACAGTCCTCCTCACAGAGGACGCTGGCTGCAGGTAGATAGGCCCTGTGTCCAACTTACAGCATGCAACCAGCCGCCACTGCACAAGGCCTTCAGCTGTGCGGATCCGGGGTTGACAGCAGGGACTAGTTGTGACCAGGCTCTGCAGGCCGCCCGACACGGAGCCGCAGGTGACCCTCATAAGAGGGCGGGCACCGTAGTGCCACAGGAGAGCCGGCGCACCAGCCCTCAGGGGTCCAGTGGCCGGAGGCCGCTGCCTGGGCCATGACGTCATCGCTATTTATTGGGGGGCGTGGGGGGACAAGGTATTTATGTATCCTCCACGCCCCTGAGCAATCAATCAATCAATCAAAGACATTTATAGAGCGCACTACATACCCGTAGGGTCTCAAGGCGCTGGGGGGAGGGGGGTGCCGCTACTGCTCGAACAGCCAGGTCTTCAGCTTCTTCCTGAAGGAGAGGTGGTCTTGGGTCAGGCGCAGGTCGGTCGGGAGGGAGTTCCAGGTCTTGGCGGCCAGGTAGGAGAAGGACCTTCCTCCTGTAGTCGCTCTTCGGATGCGGGGGACGGCGGCGAGGGCGTGGTTGGCTGATCGGAGGTGGCGTTGGGGCGCGTAGAAGTTGATTCGGTTGTTGAGGTAGCTCGGGCCTTGGTCGTGTAGAGCTTTGTGTGCGTGGGTGAGGAGGCGGAAGGTGATTCTTTTGTTGACGGGGAGCCAATGCAGGTCTCTCAGGTGTCCGGAGATGTGGCTGGTTCGTGGGATGTCGAGGATGAGTCTGGCTGAGGCGTTCTGGATCCGCTGGAGTCTCTTCTGGAGCTTGGCGGTGGTACCGGCGTAGAGGGCGTTGCCGTAGTCCAGTCGACTGGTGACGAGGGCCTGGGTGACGGTCTTTCTGGTCTCGGTGGGGATCCACCAGAAGATCTTTCGTAGCATGCGTAGGATGTTGAAGCACGCCGAGGAGACGTTGTTGACTTGCCTGGTCATGGAGAGGGAGGAGTCCAGGATGAAGCCCAGGTTGCGTGCGTGGTCTGTCGGTTTGGGTGCGGTGCCCAGGGCGGGAGGCCACCAGGAGTCGTCCCAGGCGGAGGGTGAAGAGCCCAGGATGAGGACCTCCGTCTTGTCTGAGTTCAGTTTCAGGCGGCTGGTCGTCATCCACTCGGCTACCTCTTTCATCCCTTCGTGCAGGTTGGCTCTGGCTCTGGCGGGGTCGTTGGTCAGGGAGAGGATCAGCTGGGTGTCGTCGGCGTAGGAGATTATGCTGAGGTTGTGTTGGCGTGCGATGGCTGCGAGGGGGCTCATGTAGACGTTGAAGAGGGTGGGGCTCAGTGAGGATCCTTGAGGGACGCCGCAGATGACTTTGGTGGCCTCTGACTTGTACGGTGGTAGGCGGACTCTCTGTGTTCTCCCGTCGAGGAAGGAGATGATCCATTCCAGAGCCTTCTCCTGGATTCCGACGTTGCTGAGGCGCTGTACTAGGGTGCGGTGGCAGACAGTGTCGAATGCCGCGGAGAGGTCTAGGAGGATGAGGGCCGCTGTTTCTCCGTTGTCCATCAGGGCTCGGATGTCGTCGGTGGCGGCGATGAGGGCGGTCTCGGTGCTGTGGTTGGCTCGGAAGCCAGACTGTGAGGGGTCGAGGGATCCATTCGTCTCAAGGAAGGCGGCCAGCTGCTTGTTGACGGTCTTCTCGATGACTTTGGCTGGAAACGGGAGGAGCGAGATGGGGCGGTAATTCTTGAGCTCGGTGGGGTCCGCTGTGGGTTTCTTGAGTAGAGCGCTGAGTTCGGCGTGCTTCCAGCTCTCAGGGAAGGTGGCGGTGTCGAAGGATGTGTTGATGATGTCTCGCAGGTGGGGTGCGATGACAGCGTCGGCCTTGTTGAAGACGTGGTGAGGGCAGGGGTCGGTCGGAGATCCGGAGTGGATGGAGTTCATCGTGCGGACGGTGTCTTCGGTGCTGATCGGAGTCCAGGCGCGGAGGGTGGTGGTGGGGGGTGGTGGTTCGGTCGTGGTGTGCGTTGGTTGGTTGTTGAAGCTGTTGTGTATGTCCGCGATCTTGTCGTGGAAGTATGAGGCGAGGGAGTTGCAGAGGTCTTGCGATGGGGTGATGTCGTTGTTTCCTGCGCTGGGGTTGGATAGCTCTTTCACGATGTTGAAGAGTTCCTTGCAGTTGTGTGCGTTGTTGTCCAGTCGGTCCTTGAATGCAGTTTTCTTGGCGGCGCGGATCAGCTGGTGGTGCTTCCGGGTGGCAAGCTTGAAGGTGGTCATGTTGTCCGGTGTTGGTTCCCTTTTCCAGACTTTCTCGAGGGCTCGGCAGTTCTTCTTGGCGCTCTTGAGTTCGTCGGTGAACCATGGGGCTTTCTTGCTGCCGGGTCTGCTGGGCGGGGTCCTCAGCGGGGCGAGCTCGTCCGCGCAGTTGCTGATCCACTTCCTGAGGTTGTCGGCGGCCTGGCTGGGGTTCGCTGAGCTGGCAGGAGGGTGCTGGCTCAGGGAGGTGGCGAGCTGGTCGGCTGTGATCTTGTTCCAGCTTCTGCGGGCAGCCTGTTGCTGGTGGTGGTGGGTCATCGTTCTTTTGAAGGTGAAGTGGACGCAGCTGTGGTCCGTCCATTGAAGCTCTGTGGCGTGGCTGAAGGCGATGTCTGTGCTGGATGAGAAGACTGCGTCGAGTGTGTGTCCGGCGAGGTGGGTGGGGGTGGACACCAGTTGCTTGAGTCCAAGGTTGGCGAGGTTGTCGAGCAGGGTGCTGGTGTTGCGGTCGTTGTTGTTCTCCAGGTGGAAGTTGAGATCCCCCAGGAGGATGTAGTCAGCGGAGGGGAGGGCATGCGGGCTGATGAAGTCGGCGATGTCCTCGCTGAATTGTGTGCGTGGTCCCGGAGGTCGGTAGATCAGGGTGCCTCTGAGGGTGGTCTTCGGGTCGGTGTGGATCTGGAAGTGCAGGTGTTCGGCTGTGGTCAGGGTGTTGTCGGTGCTGGTCGTGATACGGATGGTGTTCCTGTGGATGATGGCGATGCCGCCTCCCATCTGGTTGGCGGTGCGATCCCTCCGGGTGATCTTGTAGCCCTCTGGGATGGCGATGGCGATGTCGGGAGCTGAAGAGGCGTTCATCCAGGTCTCCGTGAGGAAGGCAACGTCAGGGGCTGTGGTGTCGAGGAGGTTCCAGAGTTCGATGGCGTGCCTGTGGACGGAGCGGGTGTTGAGGAGGATGCACTTGAGGTGGGTGCTGCTGATGTTCGACTTTGCGGGTGTTGGTGCGAGGCAGGTCCGGATGCAGGTGAACTTGCAGGCGTGGCAGCTGAAGGGTCCGTGGGTGCGTCATGGTGTGGCTTGGTGTGGCTTGGTAGCATCCTGGGTGTCGACCGGTGTTGAGTGCACTGGGGTGGGCGGCGGTGTACGTCAGGCGGGTCGGTCGGGGTCCTCGTGGGCCAGGGGTCCTGGCACTGGGCGCGGTCCAGGCGCGGACGGGCGCAGACGGGCTTGCCTTTGGCGCGCCTTCGGCGCACAATCGGCGCGCCCGCTGCGCGTGACCGCTGCGCGTTCGCACGGTCGCCATATATGGCGAAGTGCGCGGGGGGGCGGAGCAGCTGGGAGGCGGGAGCGGGGAGGGTACAGAAGGCAAAAGGGGCGGGGTTAGCGGCGGTGGCGGGAAGCGGGGAGGGATAGAGAGGGACGGAAATACAATTATACCAATCTAAACAAAAATGACAATAATACAATACTAATACAATAATACAATTCTAAGCAAGGCTAACAATACTGACAGCAGGGCACAGGGAGAGAAGCGGCGCCCAGGAGCGATCACGGACCACGCCGCTCGAAGGAGGGGGCGTGGTCACGCGGCGGCAGCCGGACAGCGAGGCAGTAAGGCGGAGGGGGCACACGCAGCAGCTGGTGGCCGTGCGGCGCGGGGGTGTCCTACAAGTAGGTCACCTTTTGTTTTCGCTGCCCTCGATGTTGGTCATTGCTGCCCAGGTCTTGAGGTGAGTGGCCTTGCCGCTTCCCCCCGTCCCCCCCCCTATTCTCAAGCGCGCCCCTCCTGGGGTTTCCTTGGGCCTCGGCCTGCCATTGGGACCGCTGCTGTGCGCTTTGGTCAGCTTTCAGGTGTTACGGGTATGTTTTGCCTTAGGCATGTGGTGGGGCGGTCACTGGGGTTACGCAGCGGTCGCCTCCCCCCCCTGGGACCTGCTACGGCATCTGTCGCACTGGGAGGGATTCCCCGATCGGCGGGCGGGGGGTGGGGGGTAGAGGGTTGCCGGCTTTGTCCCAGGGGAGGTAGGGGTAGCGAGGCGTCTTCTCTGTGGGGGTATTTCTGGAGCGTTGGTTAGGCCTGCGGGGGATGCGCTGCTTTTGTTGCGCTGTGAGGGATTTTTCCTGATGGCGGGGCGGGGAGGTGGGGGCGGGGGGTAACGCGCGTATGCACGGGGAATCTTGTGTTCCTTTACCCATTGCGGGGCTTTGCTCTACGGGGGTTTTCTCGGATGTAGGGCGGAGGCCTGCTTGGGAGGGTTTTGGGGGAGGGGGGCAGCAAGTTTACGTGGTTTTCTCTTTCTGAATAAGGGCAGTACTGCATCGTTTCGGGCAAGTTTCTGATGTATTAGGAGCCGCGTAATACAATTGTATTTCTGGATGTATTTCTATCTGGATGTGATGTATTTCTAGCTGGATGTGTGTGATTACTGGTAGTATTGTGGGGCGGGTCGCTTAAGGGAATGTTAGGGACCGGCTTGCATAATGGACAACGGGGCAATATTCATCGGTGTACTTGGGTTGTGGGTGTGGCATGTACATCAACGGAACACGGCCGTATCTTGCAACACCAACATACTGTAGTCAATTTAGTTCGTGGTACAAGTGGAGTTGTTAGGCACGATGGTCAGGCCGCTATGTCTCGCGTTGCTGATTGTATTATAATGATGGTAGCGGGGCTGAGACGCACAGTAGGTCTGTGGCGGGAGATTGAGCCTTATCAGTTGCACGCGGACATTCTGAGGTCAACCAGTGTTTTGAACAGCTTATGCGCCCGGCATAAGGGTTGCAGCGCTGAGGGGCCTCCCATTCGGGGGACCTCGGGAGGGAGTGCGCATTTAGGCGCGAGTGATGCCCTGCGGCCTGCACTCAGGTCGGAGGGGTACAGCCTTAGACCAACCTCCTATACCCTCCGACGGATGGCCATGTGTGCCATGGGGCGACGGCCTGTTATGGACCGGGGACATCGTTCGGCACAGCTTCGGCAGGTGGGGCTGCATGGGCTGTCCCCAGTACTCCATGATCGGAGAGTGGCCAGCGGGTCCGGCCGCCATTTCTGACTGCGAGGGTCAGCTGCCACGCAAGCGGGTCCGGCCGCCATTTTTGACCACGAGGGTCAGCTGCCACGCAAGCGGGTCCGGCCGCCATTTTGACCACGAGGGTCAGCTGCCACGCAAGCGGGTCCGGCCGCCATGTTGACCACGAGGGTCAGTTGCCGCCACGGCGGCCATTGCTGAGGGTCGCGACCTGCCTGGGCAAGGGGGGAGGGGCGGCGGCCATTTTGGTCACCTCCACCTCTGGCCTGCAGCTGCAAGGGGTGCGGCGGCTGTTTCGCGGTGGTAGGGGGCGAATGTGGCAATGTTGTATTCATCGATGTGTATGTTCGGGCACCCGGACGATGGCCGGGCGGCTACTTCCCTGACAGCGGGAGTGGCACGGCACATACATCATGATTGGCATGGACCCCCTCCCCCCCCTTTTTCTGAAGTAGCGAGGCTTTACTACCGCTGGGTCTCATTCAACGCTACATGCATCTAGAGGCCCAGATTGTTCACCTCCGACCAGGCGGGGCAATCACATGGTAGGTTACCGGAGGTAGGCCTACCCCGCCCGGGGGGGTTTCGAGCCGCTCGGGCGACTGCCGTGAATTCCCTCGGCCTGTATGCGCACGTGTTAGGAGTGTAGGCATTTCGCAGCACGTGGTTATGGGGGAGGGACTTAAGATGCACGCCCAGCATGAGAGAGGGAGCAGGATCCCTATGCCCGCAATCGTTCCCTGCCAACGGAGGCACGTGCTCGTACTGCGTGGGAACGGGTATGGTTGCTCGGGGTTGGTTGCAGTGCGGAGTGGTGGCGGTAGGCACGCGAGGAGCGTGCTCAAGGGGTTGGCTACCACGGCCATAGCAGGTGGTTCTCGGATACCTTAGACACGAGCTGAGGTGGTCCGGTTAGCGTTAGGCGGCCAATAGCTTCACCGAAGGTAGGGATGGAAGGGTTGTAGGAAGCTAGAGGTATTTACAACATGAGGTTCTGACGCAAGGCACAGATTCTATGCCTAGGGCTCGGCCTGGGTCAGATACGAAACGCAACAGGTTCTTTACCTATACGGGGATAGGGGGACCACGCATGGCATAGCGTACATAATAAGTGTAGGATGGCGGTGAGGTGCAGTGGTGTACGCCCGTCCAACCCATCGCCCGGGCAAGGAATTATAATTGCGGGGGTTTTGGCGGCCGGAGAGGAGCCTCCCGCGTCAGCTGCAGCTTCCGTACTATCAGGCTCGGTGAACAAGTTTTCCGGCATGGGGTTAACCATGGAATAGCAATGTCGGTATAGCTGTTGAGTAATACATGGTAACTTACGAGGGCTGAGATTGAGTTCTTTTAAGGTGGCACTAACAGTCGTATCTTGCAGGACTGATTACAGATGGCTATCGATGTGGGGAAGGCCATGAACGGACATACAGCGGCAAGAAGCTGAAGAAAGAAACTTACAAGGGGTGATATTGAATTCATGTATGTGGCACTAACATCCATATCTTGCAGGATGAAATGCACATGGCTGGGGGAGCCGGGAGTGGAAGGAGCAGAAACACGGCGTCAAGGCACTTAAAAGCTGGAATGCGCGCAACAAACCAAGGAGACCTAGAGTTGACAGGGAAGGGACGTTGTAACACTGTTGTTTATTTTTCAGACTGCAAGTAAAAAATCATCAGCGGACGATCAAACCAAAGGGGACAGGTGGATGCGTGTGGTCCAGTGACAGGTACACTGGTAGAACAAGCTGCTGGGGGTTGCCGGGGAGGCAATAGGGGAAAGGAGAGCTGGTCAGTTGCGGCCTATAGAAATTGTCTATTACAAGTACTCCTACTAACGTCCGCCTTTTCCCTCCATAGCCTCTTCTCACGCTCACTCTCCGAGTCCCCCGGGCCGCTCGAATCTTTCTTTCCGCTTGTTGCATCACTGGGATATTTCAAGTGGTTACTGTATGGAGCCATGTCAGTGGTAGTAATCCTTCGTAGGTATCGCAAGTGGCTTTTATAGGGGCATGAGGAGAACGCTAGGATGGCCTAACACGTAGCGGTGTGCACTCCCTTTTCTACCTTTTACTTATATTGTACAGTGTTGTTTTTGCACTGGGAGGAGTAAGCCCCTTTCCTCGAGGGGGTTTCGGTATCACCGAAAGGCACTTTCCCATGGCTTGCGAACGTGTCATCCGCTTCCCATGCTGGAGCTTAGTGATCCTAGTGGGGCTAACCGCAGCAGGAGACTACGGGGTCGGGCGTGATCTGTGTAGCGCCCCCTAGGTGCAGCGGCACTAAGTGCACCCCCCCCCACCCTAGGTGCAGGCACACCATTTGGAGGTACTGGGAGCAATTTTCTTAAGAACTTGTGCCCACTTGCCAAATGGCCACTCGCGTGTCATTTGCACGTTCTCTCTCATGCAGTCATTAATTTACTGGTTTTCCAGGCACTAGATAGTGCAGAACAGGTAGAGTACCAGGATATGGCGGGCGGGTCAGGGGCATGTGTGGGAGATCGGCGCAGTGGATTGGCTGGTGGGTGCTTTCCCTGGAAGTTGGGATACTCTGTACAAACCTCAGCTTGGCCCGTTGTGGTGCCTAGGAGGGCATGTGTCGTAAACTAAGTGGTTCCGATCTATTGCATTGTGTGAAGACTTCGCTGGTTTCTAGTTGCATTAGAATTATGTGGCCTGCTGACGAAGCCGTTCCTAGCTACTTGGGCACGGAACAAACTGAATTGCACGCGTACATTTGTCAGGGCTGTAATTAGCAGTTGGGCATCAGTAGATTTGTATTGTGCCCGACCTTGTCCTGATTAATGGCTGTGACTCCTGATTGTATTTGGAGGCTATAGTCTTGCTTGCGGTAACTGGAATAAGGCGTGTTGGTCACATACTGTATGCGATCTCTGAGGAGGATCTTGGTGATTTTGTTCTGGTCCAAAGCCGAAGTGAGCTGCTGGCGCAGGGCCAGACTCATTAGGTGACTGCAGCGCGGCAAAGGTCTTCTAAGGGCACAGCTACAATATGGTGCAGAGAAGGAGTCCATGAGGACCACCCCTCGCAAGGAGGGCTAGCAGGGGTCACTCAGGGTACCTAGCTATTAGCTTCCAGTGTTTTGAGCCTTTAACCAGCATGCAAAGTTTGAGGGAAGCTGCTGAGTTGCCTGAGATTGTTGCTCGTCCCGGTGCTAGGATGGTGACGCTTAAGGGTAAGGTTCTAATTATTAGTGGCGTTTGGATACGTTGACAGGTGGCCCTTTCTCGTGTAACACAGCGATAAAGTTGCGAGTTGTGGAGTGTTGAACTTGATTGTTCGTGGAACAGCAGGAATGTGGCCCGATTGACCTAGTGAGTTTTGTCGTCCAGAGTAGTCCTTTATCCCAGTTTGGAGTCCCTCTAGGGTGCGGAGCCACTATACACATTTCGGTTCTTTGTAACATGCTATTTTGTTCCAGCTCCCTGGAAAGCAAAATACTTTATTGCTTTCGACAGGATGCACCAGGAAGCCTCGAAATGTGGCAGGGTAAAATCTTTCACCGTTAATTTATGGGGCTTGCCTTTATAACAGGTAGGAAAGGTAGGTACATGTATTATTGGGACAAATTGTCTCATACACATGTTTCTAGCAGGCAACGTGCATGCCTCCTCTGGATAGGGATAGTAGGAGTGCTTATCGTAATTTGTTACGGTTATATCGGTAATATCGGTTTGTTTAATTTCCCATCCACAGATTAGTTTGACATTTATTGGCACGCGTCACCCAGTTGGGTTGTGTCTTGGCAGGTAGGCCTGCAATGGTTTTGGCTAGGTTTTACTTGTAGGGCCCAGAGGGGACAGGTATAACAGTCGTCATGCAAACTGCAGGGGAAGAACCAATGTCACTCCTTGTGCTCTGTACCTTGGACAGGTCACACATAGCGGTTGATCCCGGGTAGCCTGATTAAGGGTGGCTAGTTCGTGCGGGACCATGCAGGGAAGTTCTATTGTGGCCGCTATTCTTGTGCAACCAAGCAGCATTGACTGGCACTTTGACTCCCAAAGTAGCGTATATACGGCATTGTTTCACACAGGCATACGTCTTGCACGGGAATTTCTGACATATGCAGCCTTATCCTTGACATTTTAGAGTCTTTTGTTAGTCATTTGGTGTATTTACTGATTTGGGTCTGACTCAGCTGCATGTTCCATGGCTGGCACGAAAGTGTTATTCTTGTCCTTTGATGTCACTCTTAGTGCACTGTATTGATGGAAAGGTCACACATAGCAGTTGACACCTAGGTAGCTATGGAGGGGGGCGACTTTTCTTGTTTTGCTGCAAGAAAGCTACTACTGTGGCTTAGTTTGACTCGGCTATGAGACGGCCGGGTTTGTATGTTATCGCTCCATTTCCACGTAAGGATAGGGAGGCGTTGTCTTAGCGGCCTATCACCAAGCACTTCTCAGAACTTTGTGCCCGAGCAAGCTGGGTAGCCCAGGTAGGCGATTGCTTTAGCTGTCTGTTGGTGAAGGGTCCGCAAGGGACAGGAATTTCCTCAGTCTAAGTCCCTCATCTGGGGTTGACTCGCAGGGAGGGCCCATGGCTAGGTGCTTGGGTAAGCTTTTAAACCAGACACCATCAATTTAGTTGTTATTCTGGTAAGATAGTCGGGCTTCCGTTGGCAGTGTTCACTTACCAGGTAGTAAGAGGGGAAGTTTTAGTTCCCTGATTTCCACAGGATGCATATACTGTTGTATAGGCTGCTGGTTAAGCTTCATAGGGTACAACTTAGGCCAGGCACAGGGGGACGCCTTGGCATGCGTCTACCACGAAGGGATTCCCTACACAGTGTTATAAGGGATCTGGCCTGCGCGAATCTCGCACTGGCCTCATACGCTTGAGGGAGAGGCTTGCGTCCAGAGGTGGGCTGATCAACTAAGGTATTATGTGAAGGGGGCAGGCAGGGACAAAGAATTGATCCTCGGGTTCTGTCTTGTCAGTCTTTTGACTCAATGGCGTTCCCACTGCCGAAGTCAGGGTCAGGTTGCATTCTGGTAGTTCCCCCTCCTACCGGCTGGTACTCTGGTCACCTTCAAGTAATGCAGGTCACATACTCTGACTGGGGGTGCGGGGCCCTATGCCATTAACATAAGCTGCGAGGGGGCATCGGGCTGTCAAATGTCCTCATGGGATGGAGAGGGGCATTAGGGGCCTAGTGCAGGACGCAGTATTTGCAGGGACATATGGGTCCCGGCGGAGCCCCCAAAGGGATCTCAGTGAAGCAGGTGACACAAAACCTGATAGCCCGACACCGTTCTGGCGTATGCATCTAGACTCACGCGGGTGGTTAACAGGGAACGGGATTCTGGGTCCGGTCATAGGGTCAGCTAGCAGGGTAGACTGCACTAGTTGGCCCTTCAGAGGAAGAAGACAAGGGGAATTGGCCACGCGTTGGTGTCGGATGAGCTCTGTGGTCTGATTCTTATCCCGAGCTCCAGTGGCATGATGACCTGTCTGGGACAGTGAGGCAGCTGGCTCGCACGAGGTTTGCTGTGCCATGGGTAAATATTTTGGGCAGAGATCGGGCCTTCTGCATGTGGGCCACAAGCCAAACTCCCTGGGTGTTGCTGGGTGGTTAGCAGGCACCGGGTCTACTGTGTCCGGTCACTGGGTCAGCAAGCAGGGTGCCTGCAGTTGTGGGCCCTTCATGGAAGTTGTCAGGACTCTTTCCCTCCACCTTGTTGTGACACCAGGCTGTGTCGCCGGGCAGCTGTGGAGAAGTATTGGTAATTTGTCTAAGCTGGGGCTAGCAGGCACTTTAGAAGAACACTAGGGGAATTGCCCACACGTTAGTGACAGATGAGCTCTGTGGTCCGATTTCTTATCCCGAGCTCCAGTGGCATTTTGCCCTGATGGACCAGTAAGGCAGCTGGCTCGCAGGAGGGTTGCTGCGCCATGAGTGAACATCTTGGGCTGAGATTGGATTTGGTGTGTGTTTAATAATTAGTTACATACAAAACTTCTCTTTATGTACCAGGAACAACGGTCTGGGTGCTGGGACACGAGGGGGTTTCCAGGTTGGCCCAGTGGGCAGAAAAGAGAAAGTGGAAGCATGGGTTTAACAGAACTCGGTTTCCTTGGCATGGAGTCACTGGCTTACGCTGGAGCGGGGTGCTTGGTTTGCTAACACGTGAATTACAAGGGAACGCTCAGCCCCCAGACGTGCTCATCCTGCACGTGGGAGGGAACGACCTACCTTGCCTGGGGAAAAGATTTCTCTTAAGGGACATGAAAGTAAACATCATCAAAATAAGCAATCTATTGGGTCCTTGTGATATTTGGTGGTCAGAAATCACACCACGCCGGTGTTGGGCAGGTGCTCGCTCTGTGCAAACAGTGGAAGGGGCGCGAAGAAAAGTAAACTGCGCTATGCGTAAATTCGCTGAGCTGATGGGCTTTGGGTTTATTCGACACGGGGAACTCCATGCCAAAGCCCCTGGTTGCCTGGACGAAGAGGGCGTCCACCTGTCCGAAGTAGGCATGGACTTATTTCTGCTGGACATTCAGGAGGCACTAAGCTCTTCAGGCTGCATATAGGAGGTAGATATGGTGGGGGGCCCTGCCTGTGACGGTCCCCACATCCAGGGCTGTGGAGGAGTTACATGATGATCCAGAGGCGAAAGGTACTTAGGAGTACCCTATGCAGAAGCACAAAGGGTGCTGAGGCCTATTATCCCTGGGAGATCCGTGCGGTGGACCCTGGGGGTGCGACGGCGCCCCGTTATCCTACGGGCGGTTGGTTACCTGGACAACCGGGGGTTGCTTGAACGCTCCGCCCCTCGTAGGGGGGGGGGCGTGGGCTAGAGGGTGGACCAATGGTTCACCGGACAGGTGAGGGGCTACCCTCTCACCATCAACCGCTAAGCACCGCATGGCCAAGGCCGCGGGCTACTTGGCCTATCAGGTGGCAAGCTGCGAGGGGCGGCTTGCCTTGGATCATCTGTAAGTTAACCCACCATGTTTTAGCAATGATATGCTAATAAACCTGCGACTACTTTTTCCCAACAACAAGTTGTCTTGTCCAATTATTTTGATGGGGTTCATGTATTTGGAGGGATGGTGGGCGCGCTGATATTGGCACTATGCAGGCCGCCCGACACGGAGCCGCAGGTGACCCTCATAAGAGGGCGGGCACCGTAGTGCCACAGGAGAGCCGGCGCACCAGCCCTCAGGGGTCCAGTGGCCGGAGGCCGCTGCCTGGGCCATGACGTCATCGCTATTTATTGGAGGGCGTGGGGGGACAAGGTATTTATGTCTCCTCCACGCCCCTGAGCAGTCTCTTTTGTTTTCGCTGCCCTCGATGTTGCCCTCCCTGCCGCTTACCCTACATCTCGGGTGGCAAGGGGGGGTTTAGGATTTAATGAATTGTTATTTGTGTTGCAGGAGGAGTTACATGATGATCCAGAGGCGAAAGGTACTTAGGAGTACCCTATGCAGAAGCACAAAGGGTGCTGAGGCCTATTATCCCTGGGAGATCCGTGCGGTGGACCCTGGGGGTGCGACGGCGCCCCGTTATCCTACGGGCGGTTGGTTACCTGGACAACCGGGGGTTGCTTGAACGCTCCGCCCCTCGTAGGGGGGGGCGTGGGCTAGAGGGTGGACCAATGGTTCACCGGACAGGTGAGGGGCTACCCTCTCACCATCAACCGCTAAGCACCGCATGGCCAAGGCCGCGGGCTACTTGGCCTATCAGGTGGCAAGCTGCGAGGGGCGGCTTGCCTTGGATCATCTGTAAGTTAACCCACCATGTTTTAGCAATGATATGCTAATAAACCTGCGACTACTTTTTCCCAACAACAAGTTGTCTTGTCCAATTATTTTGATGGGGTTCATGTATTTGGAGGGATGGTGGGCGCGCCGATATTGGCACTATGCTCCCAACCTGCTGTATGTGGCCAACAGCCACATGTAGAAGCGTGCCAATCATAACAGTAGTGCTCTGAATACTTCCCCCCCATTTTTAAAGGATTGGTGAATCTCGCACTAAATTTGCTAATTGTGGCCCTAACCTGGGTCCACAGAGTCAAAGGATGGTCAGAATTTGTGAATAATTGCAAACTTGGATTGAATTCTGGCCCCTCCACCAGTCCACAGGAATTATGAATCCAGAATGAGATGAATGAATCCTGTAAAAATCTTTTTTTACTATTATTTAATTGCTGTGGAGGTCCGTTCGGGAATCCATCATATGGGCCCAGAGTCAGAGAAGGTTCACCCTATCTCCTTATGTGCTTTTTAGGTTTCGCCTGTGACAGCTCATGAGCTGCATGCAGTCTTGCTTCAGAGAGATATTGTATACAGCAAGGGTTTTGCAGCCCGTCCATTGCTTGAAAATTTATTGGTTCCATTCTCACTCTTCTTTGCTGCCTTCTAATTGGGCAGTGCGTGTTGGCTTCACTTCCTCTTCATTCAGCTGGAGCATTAACCAAATACTGATTATTTTAGCCTGATTTCTGTGCTTCTGCTGATCGCACTGTGAATGAGGCTCTACTTTTAGTTTTTATTCTTCTCTGTCATCCTTGTTGAACCTCTTGCCATTTTTAGCTATGTTGTATTATGTTTATTGTAAAAAGAGATGTTATATGCTTCCAAATGTATTTTCAACAAGATGTGGACAGGGATGCAATTGCTTTCTTTATGTGCCAAGATTCTTTTGCCAAATGTCAAATGTCATATTTTTTACAAGGATGTTATAGTTAGGAAATAGAAGTAAAAAAAAAACGTAGAAATTCACTAAAATCAAAGGTTAAAGGGATGTCATACTTAGGTCCACATTTTACACACACAAAACCATAGAAATTCTGCAGTTATAGTTATCCTTATCTCAAGAAACTATAACTCGTGCCCTGAGGCAACTATAATTCACGTCCCTGCCATGCATAGTTTTCTCAGCAATAATTTTACTGCAAATGTTGCAGTGATATTATCACTGATGTCATAGAAGGTGCCATCACTGATGAGATATGTGTGGGAAGTAGAAGCACATAGCGGGGGCGCAAGTTATAGTTACAGTAGGGCACAAGTTATAGTTTTCATTAGTTATAGTTTGCTTCAATTATCTGGAGGGGGGTAGACCTTCTAGGAGTGCTAACTCTCTCCTCCTGAAACCACAGATCTTTCGCAAAAAGAGAACGTGTCAACGAGCTTTCTCCGGCTCTGCGCCGAAGATCTGGAACTCGTTCCCACCGGAAATACGCACAATTTCCTCCAAGGTTGCCTTCAAATTGGAAGTAAAAAGATTCCTCATGAACATGTACCTACCTGCAAAGGGTCTTGGATCGTCCGCTCTAATGCTCTGGACTTACACCCTATATCCTGCCTTGGGTATTATTCTGCTTTTCTAGTCACTTGCTCCCCTCCCAGTTGTCTATGGTTCAATCATTATATTTCCCTTTGTTGTCCCTTATGTTCATAACCTTTCTGTTGATATTCATATTTAATTTGCTTGGGTTGGTATTCCTTTTTTGACTGTATTGCAACTATTGTAAAGCGCTCTGATATCCTTTGGGATCATGTTCGCGCTATATAAAACTTTATAAATAAATAGTTTCTTGAGATAAATATAACTATAACTGCTGAATTTGAATTGTTTTGTGAGTGTAAAATCTGAAGCTAACTATAATGTCCCTGTAACCTTTGTTTTTTTTACAGTTAGTATATATATATATATAATAGATAGAAAGATAGATAGATAGATTTGTGTGTGAGAGAGAAAGTATATAGTTATTGTTATACTCCATTGAAAAACGTTTTTTGTTCTTGCATGGATAACTGTTTCTCCTTCCCTCTGTAGCTCTTCTCCTGCTATCTCATTCTGAAGATAAATCAATAATAATTTATTGGCATGACTCAGAATAGCAAATGTTGCCAATGCTTCGTGGGTGCAGAGTATTTAAAACGCTTTCTCATATTTTTTTCCAGGTTTTGATAGTGTTGCAAGCTGACAAATACTCTGTTACCTTTTCTGCCAACTCTGAATTTTCTCCCAGCTGTATAGCATTTTTAGCTCATCTTCAAGCCAAGTAAAGTCAGCAGTTCTGCTGGTGAATTCTCCTCCGTATTGAGTGAATGTTTTCTCTTACCAGAGGCAGCCTACGAGAAAGTAAATCTCGTTGACCATAAGGTATGGGTCGCACTGTTCGCCTAGTTCTGTCCTTTCCAGGTCTGTCTGTGCGACCCTAGGGCCAGATGTAGGAGCCCAAATACCGGTCGGTAATGGCCGATTTCGGCCGTTACCGACCGGTATTTGGGTATTGTAATGTAGGGGGCTAGAAAATTACAGAATCTGTATATTTACCGATTCGGTAAATTTACCGATTCGGTAAAATACCGAATCGGTAAATATACCGATTCTGTAATTCAATATGTAGGTGGCCAGTTTACAGTGCCACAGGCCCTTAGAAATTCGTTATTTACCACCCAATACTATTGGGTGATAAATTACGAATTTCAGTTTACATGCACATCTGTGCATGTACACCTGTGCCAGGTGGCACACAAACATGCCCTAAGGGCATGTATGTGTGTCACATGGCACACAAGCCAGAAACAGGGGTGCAACAGGGTGTCAAAGTGACACCCTGTCCCCCTTGTAAAATCTGTAATTTTACCGATTCGGTATTTTTACCGTTTTTTTTTCCTACATAGCAATTACCGATTAGTAAATACCGAATCGGTAAAATTCGGTATTTACCATTCGGTAATTTGCTATTACCTACATCTAGCCCCTAGTCTTTTACTCTGCAGTCTGTTATTGTTTACTCTGTAGTTGGTCAAAAGCTGCTATTTGCTTGGGGCACTTCACTGTGGTTAGATATCCTGCTTGGTTGTAGTTCTTGTTCTTGACTAATAGTTTGTAGCATATGCTATTGCTTTGAGTTCATTTTGGGGATCCTACATAGGTTTTATGGTTCGTTTGACTTCCAAACCAGAGATAATATGTACATTTGTTTCTATAGTTGTTGTGAGAAGTCAATATCCCTGCCTCTTGGATGGGAAAATATTTGTTGCTGTATTTGTCACTTCGCTCTTTTCAGTTTGTAGGAACTTGACATAGAGAGATGTGTTGCTGCTTTTCTGGGATGTGTTTGGAATTTTGCAGCCCTTTTTCTATTTCAGGTGGTATTTTGGGTTGCCCTAGTTCTGCTCCACAGGCCGTTTGCATGCCACTGTGAGCAATCAGGCTGTGTTTGCCGAACAGCAGGTGTGTGTATTCCATTGGGCAGGTGTCCGAGCGGCCATGGGTATGTCAGGCCCCAGATGTGGGTTCTGGAGGTGAGGTTTGATGTAACAACTCCATTTAATAACAATATTATTAACTATACTTTTACTCAGACCTAAGAGGTTTAGAGGTTTGCCTTTAAAGAATAAAATGCTTGAAAGAGGGTGTGTGTGTGTGTGGGCCTGTGTGTGTGTGTGTGTGTGTGTGAGAGAGAGAAAGAGAGAGAGAGAGATTTTCTCCTATGCCTGTTTAAGAGAGAGGTTTTAACTCTTAATTTTAAATTGGCATTGGTCTTTTTATTGTTTTCTAGGAGATCATTCTTTAGTTTTGTGTTCTTTTCAAGTTCCATAAGTTACCATCAATTGACAATATGCTTCATTGCAGCCATGTTCTGTATAAGACAGGCAGAGCAGCAACACCTGGATAGAGCTGACAGCTATTCTTTTCTTGAAGTTCCATTAATATCCCGGAGGTTGGAGTGCCTTTAATTTGCCAGCCAAGCCATCAATGTATGTGTAGAATAAATCAGGCAAAGAGAGCATCCCTGTCTTTCTCCTTATTCTGTTTTCATTTTATTTCCACCCTGTATTCTATCTCAGTTTACAATTATTTGGTTGTTAACTACCTTTTACCCTACACCACTTTGGAGAACCTTTACAAAGTGTCTTGTGTGCCACATTGAGACAAATGCACTCTAAAATTCAACAAGGTGTGCGTTTTCTCTCTGTAGTCTGTGGAGATATGTACTGATTAATGTATGTAGGGTGTATATATTATCAGTTGCCCTGTGATTGCTGAGGAATCCAGTTTGGCTACTGTGGAGGACCTCTGGTGAACCTCTGGACCCTCTAGCTTGGATTTGCACAGAACAGTTTCTTTAGTTTGTTGCTCATGTAGATCGTTCCACACAGTAAGTCAGATATGCAGCTTTTGTAGGCCCGAAGACACATTGTGGGCTTACCAAGAACATAGAGGGGCTTACAGCTCACCCACTGTTTAATATTGGTTGACTTTTTTGCCACACTCATTTGCCTGCTTCTTATTCAATGGCTTGCTTTGTCCATCTTGTGCTTGTCCCTCCCCTGAAGCATTGTCAATTTACTTGTGTTCTTCCACTGCTTGCTTTTAGGAAACTACTTTTTTATTTAATTTTAAGCACTCCACAAGAGTGCATGTGTTTTCCAGCTGTCTCCCTAGTCGGCTTGTCTACCTTGTCTACCTCTTTCCGTGCTCTGTGTTTCTCTCTTACACCTGTGCACCTTCCCCTTTCTGTGATTCACTGGCCTACGTGTGCTTTACCCCCGCATTGATCTCCTACCTGTGTGCTTCTTTCTTCTAGCTCCACTTTGCTCTCTAGCTCTTGCCCGCTTGCTTATCAACACACACATTCCCTATTGCTCTTTCTCGCCTGTTTGCTTTTCTCAGCCTTCTCTCGGCCTCAGTGTTGCTTCTCCCCATCCAAGCCCCATGTACCTTCCCCCATCCAAGCACCGTGTTGATTATGCCACCCAGTTACCTGTGTTGCTTCTGTCCCATGTTGCATCCACCCACCCCCCACCTGCTTAATGAAAACATTTTTTAAGCATGTATTCTCTTATTATGTACTGATCCAACCGAGATCAGAGATACAAAGAAAAAAGTGCCTACATCGTTTTATAGGCATCTACAAAATGACATGGACGGCCGCGTCATATGCTTTTAACAATATTTTAATCAATGCTGCACAGCATCAGGGATGCTAAAATCCAGTGGCAAAAACATTATGCCAAAATGTGAGACCTATTAGCTTTGTCAATGCTTGTTTGCATTTAGTCCTGATAAGTCCTCCAACCATCCGTGACCACGGGCATAGCAGAGGCCCCTACAAGCCTTCAAGTGCAGGTGAATCCTCTAACCTTCAAGTAGACCCCATTTAGGCTAAGGCCTATTATTAACGTGAGATGGGCGATTTTCTGCCCCAGGGCATTCTGCGGGGCCACCATCATTTTGCATTAAGCCATAGGCTCTGCTATAGAGGAATGACCCATACAGGCTGAACATTAATGATTGTAGCCTGATGATACTATATTTTATCATTATATCTATTGTTGTGCCTGGATGAGGGAAGTGCAAAATCGCTAATTTTGTTCACAAACTTTTGTAAAAATTATACAAAATGTAATGAATTTAGTTGGCGGTATCTGGCATGAGAAGTGAATTCAAGTGCACACTTGGTATTAAAAAACTATGCAAGGTACTGGCTAGGGGGCTGGTTTGTGGAGAAACTGTCTCCTGCAAGAAGTCCTGCTCAAACCAATTTCACATAGAAAACAGATAAAATTAGCATCTGCAAAATCATGTAAAGTGTAATGAATTTCATGTCTGGACCAGGTAGCATGCTATGTGTTATGTTTTCAGTTGCTTCTGTGATTATTTTATTGTCACAAGTGTGAGTAGAAAGATTCAGAAAGTCTTCAATTGCATTTTCCATTAGGACAGAATTTAAATGGTTTCCTCTGGTCTGGAGTGAGTTCCTTGATTTTGCAGAGGCTTAAGAAATTTTGTTTTGACCCATTTCAGTGGATGATTCTATATTGTGATATGTTGTTATCTCTCTTCTGTGATTATGTTCTTCCTGTATTGCAGAAGATGTTTAATGGGACATGTCTGATTTGGTGTGCATCCTGAATGTCGATCCAAGAATATCTATGGCACACAATATCAAGAACAAAATATAAAAAAAGATATTGACAGTAAGTGTAGGTTATCTATACCTAACTCTCTCTCTCTCTCTCTCCCTCTCTCTCTCTCTCTCTCTCTCTGTATATATATATATATATATATATATATATATATATATATATATATATATATATATATGTACACAGGACATATATCTTTAAGGTACATATATGTGTAGTCAGGAATAGTAAATCTATACTTCCCTACATACCCTTACCTTTGAATATTTTGCACCTCAATACTCTGTCCTTGAGATTCGTCTGTCACAATATTCTTGGGTTCGATAATTAGCAGTATAATCCTCTGATTTCGTGGTGATTTTCTTGATATCAACTCATTTACCCTCTCTTTGTTGGCTTTCTAAGAGCCCAGTTTCAGTGGGGTTCCAAATTCAATGACAAAAACAAATAGATAAAAAACAAATAAAAAAGGCTGGGGCCCTGACTGCTTGGTTCATCTATTGAACCAGTTTCCAGCAGTGGAGTTTCAGTCTTGGTCACACCAAATGTTTCCCATTTGCTCTAATCAGTGCCGATTAATGAATATTGCCTCTCTTGGCCTAGTGATATTGTGGTGCCACTTCCCCAACAAGTGGCACACAAGTACTGACTGTAAGGGCAACAGAGTGTTCTGCACTCTCTTGTCCTACTATTGCTCTTGGCTTTCCTGTGGTCTCACTACAGTAGGGTTTTCTAAAGTCGGTCCAGGAGGGCCGGATCCATTACAGATTTTTAAGACAACTACATTTATCTAAATTGGGATATGCTAAAAATCTGGACCGATTTTGGAGAACCCTGCACTACAGCATTGCTGATGATTTTTTGCTACTTAAATTTTAGCCTGTGGTACAAAACACTCAAAACAAGCTTTTGCATTTTGACCGAACTGCCTGTTCCAGGTAAAGCAGTAATGTTGAATGTGATCACGTGAACTAAAGCATTGCTTGTTTGAAGTCCGAAGGTCTAAGCTACCAGTAGCCCAGATCTAGTGTGTCAGAGGTTTGTAGATACTGTGTCAGAAGGAGCAAAGGCCGAGGCTGACAGGTCAGAACGTCCTGAATACTGCAGTACTGAAATAGCCCAAATGTCCAGACTTCCAAAACTCTAAGTTAACCTCTTCATACCCCAGAGTCGCCGTTTCCAAAGTCTGACTGAGCCATTATTTCAGTGCCCTCTGTCACCAAGTCAAAAGTACTCACAAACACAGTGCAAATCCCCATTGAACTCTGTCGAGACCTTTCTGTCACCATTTACTAGTCCTTCTCCTCAGGACCCTCCACATTAACCTGTTGAACGCGGTGCAAGTTCTGCCGCGGTGCGGGCGAATTAATCAGTGGGCGAGGTTTGGACGGCCCCCAGCCGTCCTCCGCACACGCCCATTGTGACGTGGGATGGCCGGGGGCCGTCCGACGCATCGAACGGGTTAAACACTTTAGCCTACGATCCAAAACACTCCAACCCTGTGGTCCCCAATGCTTCATTTTTTTTTAACGTAACTACTAGGGCCCTCCCAGGAAGCCCCGGAAGCTTGCAGCACCCAGTGCAACTGCCATCACTGCCGATGACAGTGCTAACAAAGCTCATAATCATCTCACTTCCACAAGTGTGACAATGTTAAGTACTCCAGGTCACCCAAAGATATAAGAATGGCACTGGTGGCAGACATTATTCATTTTTGTATATTGAATTATTACCATTGTTTGTCTGCTCATCCCAAAATGTGATAGACAGTGCCACCATGTGGTAGACTGTCATTAGAGCCAGTGTAGAAAATAAAGTCCTGCTGCTGAGCACCAGAAGCCACCAGCTGAAATTAAGCACTGGACTGGTCCCAGGAATCACTATCATTCCAAAGTGCAGCAGTTCATGTAGGGTCAGTGTTTAATTTGAGCCAGTGGTTGCCGGTTGTGGACACCGGCACTCATTTTTTGGGACCGGCACTTATTTTTCTTTGTCACACGCTTACCGAGAGAAACAGAGGGAAAAACATACAAAGTAGCAAGAAGCAGGAAGAGAAAGAAGGAAAACCCCTCACAAAGAGAGAAAGCAGGAACCTGCAATAGTGTCATAAAGGGGCAGGAAATGCCTGATAGTGGATTAAAGAGGAATAAAGTAGTTTGAAAACTGCGTAGCTTTGGTGTTTGGTGCGCTGGCATTCAATAGCACCACCACGGACCTCTGCGGAGTGCTTTGAGCACCAAAACTTACAAATTAAGTACTGGTAGGGTACAGACATTGCCTTGATGAGTCGTCAAAATGATGCACCAGTCATTGGGTGTACACTGGCACCGGGATAGCTCCCTTTGCCGGACACCTTTGTTCTGAAAAATCACACATTGACTGCAATAGCTGCTGTAAGACACATTAATGATCAAACCAAATGAACTTTGAAAATAAAAAATCCACAAATCATTAATATCTTTTTATAATTTAAAACCAATGCACCCTATCGTGCAGGATCCTAGCCTATCAAAACCATTCATCTTTGTCCTGGTCTTCACCCACCACCACCACTAACCTGACGAGCCCAGTCATTGACGACCAGTGGCCAATACGTCACTGATTTGGGGTCTGGCCAGACTGGACCAAGAATGAAAGCCCAGATCAGCAATACACATAGAATGATGGTCTTTCAGGATCAGCTCATCACTGAGCAGGTTATGATGGCTTCTCAGTTCACAACTGACCAGAATATGTTGGCCTTCGAGAGCTATCTGACCACTAGTCATTTCCAGCCCTCCTCACGCCCCCTAACCCAGTACTTAATTTGTGCTGGTGTTTACGAGTACTCGGCACTCATGCTTATTTATAAACACTGTTACATATTTCTGAGAAACAACCACATGGTGGCGTTGTGTGTGTATTTTTAAGCAGCATTCATTAGTGCAGCATTCAACTATGTTATATAACTATAAACAGGCGTGCAACGCCTATTGGGTTCAAAGGGCTTCAGCCTACTCCCCCCCCACCCCCACCTCTTGTGTGTGTCAGCCCTGCTGAGACAGCTTCCTGGGCACACACACAGCCCCACCCGAGTACTTCACAGGTCTTAACCCCTGGGCCGCGGTGAAAATTCCACCGCAGCGCTGGGGGGGAGGTGGGGCTGCGCGGCGCCGCCATGCTCGTGACGGAACCACTCCATCGCGAGTCACGGGCGTGCTGTGCTTGTGACGGAGTGGTTCCGTCACGGACTCGCCCGCTTAAAAGAACGCGCCACGCAGACGCGAAATTGATGCCGCGCAGGCGCGGCAGCCGGGCCGTGACGGAACCATTCCGTCACCAGCACAGCGCGTCCGAGGCTGGTGACGGAGTGGTTCCGTCACCAGCATGGATATGGTTAAAAGACCATTTACTCGCTAACGAGGCTTTGTTGTATTTTCACCCCTTCTTAGAGTCCCTGCATCTCCACTCTGCATATTGCTGGAAGAATCAGCCCCCCCCTCCCGAAATTTTTAGTACCCACGAAATGTGGCTCTAGTTGCGCCTCTGACTATAAAATGATCAAACTTGAACTTAAACCTGCAGTTAAAAAGTGAGGTAGGTTGTGCCAGCTGTAGTAAGTGGACCACTGAGTAATTAATACATTGGACCGTGGCATGTTTTTTTTTTACAAATTAAGCACTGCCCTAACCCTATCAGTTGGTCTGTTCGGAGGAACTGTAGGCGTTGAACCAACACAGCTGCGCGTGGCTCTCACAGCACTGCCACTGACGTGCTGAAGTCTGAAATCAGGTGCTCACGCCCCTGTGCACACAAGGGCTGGTGCAGGTGAGTGTGTTAGAATAGGTGTGCCTGCTGCAAGCAGGTGCGTGGTTATCAGTAGTGCAGTTGGTGCAAGGGCACTTGGGCCCAAGGGTGTGTCAAAGGCCCACTGTAACCCAATTAGAGTGCAGCAGGTGCAGTGGCACCAGGATCCATGGGTGTCAGAGGCCCACTGTAACCGAATTAGCGTGCACCAGGTACAGTGGCACCAGGACCCATGGGTGTCTGAGGCCCAATCCACCCAATACGTGCAGACTTTTTACAACCCAACATGGGCCAAAGGAGCCTTGTTTCCTTCCTCGCATTAAGGCTCTCCACACGTCATGGTTGAAGTGGAAATCTCGGCGCTGGCGATGGGGCTTGGATCGGATTTCAGGGGGTGCTGCACATAAATCCCGGGGAGCAGTGGGAGAGCTGTGTGTTGCCCGGATGTAGACACGACGAAAGATGCGGGCAGAGACAATTCGGGCTTTGGGCGCCGCCAGGGCTGGAATTCGAGGGGGCGCCGCACTTGTGAAGTTATGATAAATTAGTAAACCTGCGCGTGGGTCTCAGTAACGGAAAGGCCTGTCTGGGCTGAGGTGCACTGGAGGTGCTACGGCAAGACCGCAGGGTCACGGGCGCGAAGCGGAACACAAAGACCCGGGACATTAAAATAGCTGGCTGCGTCCAGAACTCAGCAGTTGGGCTGTAAATCATTCACCCAGCTCTGTGCTTCGTGGCTCTCCGGATAACCCGACCTCTCCCAGAGAGTATTGTGGTATCTGGAGTCGTTTCGCAATGTAAACAGCTGATGTGTTGAATTCCTGATTAAAACCAAATAAGGAGAACGAGTGATGACGCAAGAGAGTGGGATCGGAGCCAAACACCAATTGTCCCTCCCCTCTGGCCCCCAGGCTCCCCCACGGCCTCCTCGGTGATGTTGGGGGAGGGGGAGGCCTGCATCCCTTTTCATGGAATGCAAACAGAATGCACCCCTCCCCCAACCCTCGCCAGTGCAAGAAGAGATTCTGAAATGTACTTGGAGTCCGGGCCCACCTTCTGAGAGAGGCCTAGGTTTGAACGGGCTTACAGTCTGAACCTGTTCCTCCAGCCCCCCAGGGTCTGAACACAAATGTCAACATGTGCCTCAAATATTCAGGAGACGCTAATGTGTGCATTTCACTAAACATTACCCTTTCTAAGGACACTAAAAGTCAACCATTATCAAAGTACAGCTTTGGTGTACAGAAGTGCCTTTCAATTATCATCCCATGCCAGCGGTGGAAGTAGGCCAGGCTAGTGGTGGAACTCGGCGGAGTGCCTCCTAAGAAAACGTTTGGCCAGCTGCACTTGTATATTTTTTCACAAATTAAGCTCTGCTCCTGTGCAGCCCTACACTGCCATGTTGCTAGATGTGCACTATTTATAAGAGGCCCACGTACATACATACCAGAGGAATGTGTGTTGAGCCTTCTGGCGTCGGTTCCCTAGTCATTACCAAAGGAAGCTCTCAAACCAACACTTACTCACGGCGCCTGGCCCCTTCATTGTGTGACCACAGGCAGCTGGCCAGCAGTCTAGACTGGATGCTTCCTGGCAGGCAGCGGTATCTGAAAGGCTTGTAGGACTGAGGTCGGGTCAGTGGGATGTGAGGCACCGTAGAAAGAAGCGTCAGAAACATTAGTTAAATGTTAGACTCATTCACTGGAGCTGAGACCAATAAGTCAGTCTTGTCAGGCGAGTGCACGTGAAATTCGGCTAGGGACGGTTGTGTGGCAAGTCTGTTCGTAGGGCTGGGACAGCATCAGTTACAACAGGCATCGCTGCAACAAAATAAATTTGGACAGCCCCTGGAAGGGTCACTCGAGGGTGTCCGTGATATACTAGACTCTCTGTAGAGATGTGGAAAAGTCAGTAATGTGTCTAGCAGGTGTCTCTGGTAGGCAGAGATGCTTGTCTTTTACATTGTACCTGTCCTTTCCTGGTCTGGTCCTGCTTCCATTCCTCTTAGTTTTTGCTTTGGTGACACCACACAGGTTATTTCCTGGTCACAGTGAGCTGGTCACCTTATTTTCTCCATTTACACGACCCCTCTAGCTTTTCTCACGTCTACTTCCACCCTACATTTAACCCTGCAATCCACTCATCTTTCTTTCCTTACCTTCTTTCTGCCCACTGTTACTCAATTGTTTCAGGCCATTTTTGTCTCTCCATTTTAACTCCCACAAAGCAGAGATGCTGTTCTTTCCAGGTCTCTCTTCTCCTGCTCACCCATCTGCCCCCCACATAATCTTCCTCTCTCCAACATTCCTTCTCTCCTCCCAATCCCATACTCTTGGTGTAATTTTGATTGCTCTCTTTTATGCACTACCTACTTCTGATATTTTTCTCCACACTTAACAATCCCATAGATTCATCAAGCATCCATTTTGCGATTCCTTATTAGCGAAAAATAAGGATTCGCTAATAAGGAATAGCAAAAGGCTATGCATGAGGAACTCGCTTAAAAAATAGCGATTTCTTAAAATTCCTTAATTGCGACTCGCAATTAAGGAATACCTCCCCATTCATTCCTGTGGGCCTAGAGGCCCAGAGGAATGAATTGGAAGACAATCTCAATTTGCGATTCTCAATTAGAGAATCGCAAATTGAGATTGCAATTTCAAGGGTGCCAGGGTGTCAAAAGGACACCCTGTTGCACCCCTGAAATCTGCATATGGGTCATCTTGCACACACACATGCGCTAAGGGCATGTTTGTGTGTAAAATGGAACTTTGAAAAATGCACCTTAGTGCATTTTTCAAAGTTTTTGCAAATTACCATGAAATTCAACTTCATGGTAATTTGCTCCCCCTATTAGCGAAATCGCTAATTTTTTTAATTTAATGCATTGCATTTAAGGAATCTCAATTTGAGATTCCTTAAATGCAATAGCAATTTAAGTAATCGCAATTTAAGAAATGGTGCATCCCAAATGCAAAAATACCGGTCGCAAAGGGGCAGATTCTGAGAATCTGCCCCTTTGCGAGCGGTGTTTAGCTTGATGCATCTATGCCTAGGTCCTTAAAATCATTTCTTCTCTAACTTTTCAGTTCCACTAACATTCTCCCACTCATTCTCTTTTCCTCCCATCTTGACTATTGTTTTTTTTCTCCTGGTTGGTTTGCCTGCATTCATTGTCTGTTTACTTCAGTCAATAGTCATCCTATTTTCTTTTAAACTTCCTTCTTCTCTTCAAATCTCTCCAACTCTTGCACCCATACATTGGCTTTCATACACATCTCTTTTTAAATGCACTTATTGACGCTAAGTATACCCTTTATATCTATGACACTCCATGCTAAACAAGCATTGGCAAAATCAATAGCTCTGACTAGCATTGCTGAGTCTTGACTGCAAAAAATCCTTATGCATTTGGAAAAAAACGAAACGTGATTGCTTTCAGAATGAAATGCTTCTATGAGATGCAGAAATGAATGTGTGATGATTCAGTGATCTTTTGAGTTATAAAGTAGTTCTTTGTGCATTTTAAGAAGTCCGTTGGATGTGGAATGATAAACCAAAAGGCCATAGTATGAAGTAACAGGAAATACTTGGTGTGGCCAAAGCCCACTCAATGTATGTTTTAAAGAATTTGTAACAGTAGTTGTGTAGACAGCCACTCTGTTCTAAAAAGCAGCAAATTGCCCAAAATGCTGCAGTCTGGCTAGCATCAGTGTAGAGAAACAAGACCAACTGGCTTCGAGTACAGGACAGAATGTACTCGAAGAGCTTCTCAGCCTGTTAAAACAGCAAGTTCAAAACATCCATCAGGAGCTTGCTGTTCCCTTGGTCCTCCTTTCAGGATGCAATGTTATTATGAGTCAGATTAGCGCCTAGACGCTTCCGCATAGAGTGTGTCGGATAACTGCTTTTCAGTTCAATTCACCTCAATCCATCGACCACTCTCCTCCCTAGTTTTACTGGCTACTTCTTTTCTCTTATATGCTGAATCCCATATCAGTTTGCTGTTTTATACACGCTCACAAGAAAAATAATTGCAAACAGCAGGGCTTCACTGTCTTACGGTATGACCAAGTAGCTCACAAAGACGACACGGGGCCTTAATGACACCCAGAAACATCTCCCTTGTCAAAAAGCAGAGAACAGCACTGGAGCACTGGGAACAGCACTGGGCTCCAGATTTGCCTCAACTTCTGCTTGTCACCAACAATGTTGTGCTCGAATGACACAGAGGATACACCTGAGGAAAAATGGTAGGTACGTTTATTTGTAGTAATCAAGAGGCGAGTCCACCAGCTGCAGAATCTCTGATGTCTCAACTCATTTCAAAGCCTTCCCCAACATTCTAATATCTAAACAGTAATTAAGGATTCATATTTTTTGAGCCCATGAGCTCGTCACAACACACTGCTTCCTCCATTTTCACGCTCGTTCTTTGGAATGCTCCTCCTCTTATGTTCGCTTACATCTTTCTTTCTGTATGTTTAAGAGCAGCACTTCCTCTTGCTCTAGATTTTAATTTCAAGTCTGGCATTAGCCAAGAGCTTTTCATTTTAACAAAATTAAATGTATAACATTCTTATATGGGATTTTAGCCAGCCCTCATCATAAATTGGTCTGTAATTGTGCCATTCCCATTTTTTTCCATTCCTCTACTGCATGCAGCATGGGGCAGTGGGCCAGCCCACTTCAGTCATTGGCTAACTTCAATGTGAGTGAGAGCATACTACCGTGAAGCACACCCACAAAACTAGTACGGCAATGCATGCTTTCTATGACCCCAAAAAATTCTGCTTTTAGCCAATTTCTTTTTAGATTGATGAGGGTCTAGCAGCTTTCAGAATTTTTTGGGGGGGAAAATTCATGACAAAACAAAATGAGCATTGACCAAGACAACAGCTATTGGTCAACGCAGACATATTGCTTCTGCCAGTGGCTGTTTCCGTTTGTTATGTTCCTCTCATTAATCATTTCTACTGCTGTTTACCAGTTTTCATGAAAGGGTTCTGTATGTGTAATGAATATATATGAACTATGTCTGGTTAAGAGTTAGTCACATTGCAGTCCAGCTATACATAGTCAATATCATTCCAAGAATTTTGTTTCTGCTGGCAAAAAATACTCAAATTTTAGATACACCAGCAGGACAGGTAAAGTTCGACATTTGCCATGCTTGCACATCAGTGCAAGGCACTTTGTGGTATGTAAGCTCGAGAACGGCCGCTAACAGCTGTCTTTCCTTCAAAAGGTAAAAGTGTATAGTCAGTCACATGAGAGGCATGCAAGGAAAGAATCAGACACCTGCCAAGCTCAGCAGGCTAGGCCTAGCTCGAAGGCCTTGAGAAAGTTAGTCACATGTATGGGCCTCTGAACCATGGGGGATGGAAGGATTTATCACACGCCCCACCACTGCCCCCCCAATATCCCCACCACTGATAGATTTTGAAGTATGGGATATGCACTGGACGGTCCAAGCCAGATTTTGGAGGGCAGACTGATGAAAAACAGTGGCAGACAGAGTATGTCTCTCTGCGGCCCTGCTGCTCCATGAGAAGCCAACTTTGGGGTCTCTAGTTGCTGTCACTGAGGTATTGAGCCTCGCCTAAAATTGTGCAGTTTGTCAAGACAGGGGAGCCAGCATAGTAAGGGAAGGCAGGAAATACTCTTTTCTTATTGTTAATTTTAATGCAGCTCACTGGCATGAGAAAAAAACGATTTTAGCAGATGCTCAACATCTGAATGACCACAACAAAACAACAAGCAATACGGAAGAGGTCTCAGTCAGTGGCGTCTGGCATCTAAGGGGAGGGGAGAGCGCACAAAAATAATATTTAAAATAGAACCGTAACACTTACCTGAAGACAAACACATCATCCACTCACTCTGGAGCTCTTCTTCCAGGAACTGGATGCTGCAACTCCCTTGACCAATCCTGACGCTGCTCGCTTGCAGCATGAGAGCAGTGCAATGATTGGAGGGAGCGGCCTCTCTCAATGCTCCACGCCGCTCTGGAGGCCTACATTTGCTCTAACCCAGCTGGTCTTAAGGCAGCAGGGTTAGAGGTGTTTAAAGTGCATGTGTAGCTGGCTGCTGCAAGTCGGCCGGCCAAAAGGACATGCACACTTTAAACAGTGCATAGACAGCCCACTCTCCTCCCTGCTGCTGTCACTCAGCAGGCCCCACCCCCTCCTGACCCTCTGTTCGGGACGAGGGGTGAAAAATAATATTGTAATGAATTACCGTATTTTCTGGCGTATAAGATGACTTTTTAACCCTTGAAAATCTTTTCAAAAGTTGGGGGTCGTCTTATACGCCGGGGTCATTTTATGAGCAAGCGAATATAGCCCAAACCCAAATATTTTAAAGGAAAAGTAGGGGGTCGTCTTATACGCCCAGTCGCCTTATACGCCAGAAAATACGGTACCATTTCATTTTTAATCTCTGGGGTTTTGGGGGTAATTTAAGTGGGTCGATGCTCCTCCGCTCCAACGGAGTAGCCGCCCCTGGTTTTAGTGCCCTCACAGCCTTTGCTCCACAGGTTACAACTCTTCGAGGAGCTGCTTGCGAAGTGCAGCTTGATTTCAGAATGGCAGGTTCTGTCAGTGTTTGATCATTAGTGCCTGTGGAAACATTACATAAAAAAGCTCACTTTAAATCTCAGAACTAAGCCCATATGTATATCTGTTTATAGTGTTAGTTTGTTGTAAGGTGGGATAAGTGTATTTACTGAACTCCACCTACAGACACTAACTGAAAAACAATAATTGAGAAACTGAATACCAATAAAGATAATTAAAAAATAGAATACCAAACTGAATACCGATCTTTGGTGTTAAATGGAAGAGGGAAGGATGTAACTCTGCGCTCACACTATGCACAATACTTGTCCTGGACTTAAATACAGGCTGCTCCATTTGACTAAATTGTCTGATCCAGGGCCTTAAACATCCAGTTTGAGAGAACGTTGAAGTAACACAGTACAGGCTCTGCGCTCTAGAAGAACCTTACTAATTTATGGTTAATATGAAATAATCCTGCTTGCCATTTAATACCAATATTGACAATATGCATAAGAGAATTTGACAGACAAAATTCGATTATGGCAATGTCGACCGGGCATGGCGGCATTCTTGCTCGTTTCATGTTAAATAAAATATTACTTCCAATAAAAGTCACTCAATTTATTGATATGATCCTATGTACTCAAATGAAACCCTGAGAAATGTTGAAATGTATATGTGTTACCAGTTTCACATCTTTTGATGGCTCGGCTCGTGCTTTGGCTCTTAGAGCCTGAGCATGGGTCTGGCTCGCCCCCACCCCACCCCCAAGACTGCCCGTGCCCCCACTCTCTTAGACACGTGGTGCCGCCTACGCCCTTGGTCACATGCCAGACACGTCTGGCTGCCCGAAGCTCTTTCGGATTTAGCCGACTACCTAATCTGGTTGCAGGCCCCTGAGCGTGTTTTCCATCCTTGTTCTTGGCATGCTCGCCCTTCCGGCTGTATTTCAGGATTTGAAAAACATGTTCTCCACATGGAGGGGTTTATTTTTTCGCAGGATTTGTTTGGGGTTTTCATGTCTGGATGGGCGGGAGGCGAGGGATGCCGACTCCTTATGCCACACTGCCCCCTGGTGGAAAAAACAATATTTGGACAAAAACCAGACAATGCCTGTGTTGTCTGGACCGGAGAACCCCCCTTCTTTTTAGTCTGGAGAGAAAAGAAAAACAACTCATTAATCAACTGTATTTGTGTGGTGCTAGAGAACTGACTAAGCAGAAAACGTACTTTACTATACCCAAAAAAGCTAAATTGTCAACAATTAAGCATAAACTAACTCCTAGCCCACGCGTAAGCGAAGAGCCCCCTCTCGCCTTTTCGGAAAAAATAATCGAAAACTGAATGTAAAACAAAACAAAACGTTTTTTTTCATAGAAGTAAACATAAATCCGGCAAACCACACTGAGTTTCACCTTAAATGGGTACAGTTTAGATCGGGTAATGTAATAGCCGAGTACTATGGCGCGCTTGTAGGCAGGAGGGTGTTAGGCCTCTGCAGCCTCAACCCTTCATTCAATAAGACACCATTTAGCCCAAGACACAAAATGTCATCTGTGAGATATGCAAGTCTATTAGCTCCCCTATTCGCAATCTGCTGGGGGAGAGGGGGGACTGGAGGGAGGGGGAGGGGGAGGGGGGGCATCATTTCGCTTTACGTCACTGGCAGTAGGAGCAATGCTGTGAGTGACCCAGGGCCTGCCAGGGCTGAGCCATGACAGAGAAAAAAAAACAAGCATTTGCAATGCAATCTGCCTCGCCTTTGGGACCTTTTATGTATTTAGCTATGCAGCACATTAGCCTGGGTGCTGAAACATCTATTGTTCTTTAACATGGAGGGAAAGTAAGCACCAAACTGCATGACATGCCAGGTATTGGAACACATGGAGAGAAATATTGCCTTTCAGCGGGAAATGATGTTATGAAGTTAGCAGGCTAGTGGTTGTGGGTGGAGTCTAGGGGTGGACAGGAAGAGGAGGGGACAGACAAGGGAAGAGGCAGTTAGAGTAGGGACAGGGAAGGTAATGGAAGCAGATAATAAAGCTCCAGTAAAACAGTAAATAGAGTCTGTATTTCTTAGTAGCACGATGCTACAACTGGCGACGAGGGTGGGATGAGCAGGACTGCAGCCCACAGAATCGAGTGAGAGCACCCTGTCCCCTGCAGCGTCGAAAAGAAAGGTCCGCTGCTGTGTGATGCTGCCAGCCAAAGGAGAGATCAACAGTAGGTGACCCTGCCCCTCCTGTGATTGTGGGAGCCCAGAGGGAGCCGCTACCACGAGCGCTGAAACGCTCGAGAAAAGAAGAAGTTTTTGCGCCGAAAGCGCGAGCCCTGCCTGATGCGTGAGCTTTGGCACGCTATCGGCACCGGAGAGCGGGAACTCCGAAAGTGAGTTGGGAGCCTACCCCAACCCAACCTGATGACTGCAGTGGCCGGGGAAGAGTGAATCCTGGGGTGGATTGCCCCACGAAGGCCTGCTGCCGAGCACCGCTGAGCGCGAAATAATTGGAGCCTGAGTGAGCTCCGACGTCGGAGAATCTCACGCCGGATGCGTGAGACTTGGCACGCCGCCGCCGAGGACCCTGCAAAATAAGGCGGGAGCCCACCCCAACCTCACCTGACTGTAGCAGTGACCAGAGGGAGCTGAATCTGGAGGGTGCTGCTCCTGAAAACGACTGCCGGTGAGTCCTGGGTGAAGAAAAGGGTCGAATGAAGAGAGAGAAAGTAGTGCCTGCAGATAATCACGGCGGCCATCTTTGAGTCAGGCAACTTTCGGGACACCTTCCCTGTGCAAACTGCAGGCGGCCATTTTGAAGTCAGGCATTGAGCAAAGTAACAAGCATTGGCAGCAGAAATAAACAAGCATTGGCAACAGAAAATAAACAAGCATTGGCAAAGAAACAAGCATTGGCACCTGAAGTTAAACAAGCATTGGCAAACAAACAAGCATTGGCACCTGAAGTTAAACAAGCATTGGCAAACAAACAAGCATTGGCAAACAAATAAGTATTGGCCAAGAGAGAGGAGGAGCTTGGCGGGTATCCGTGATGGCCGCGTGAGCACAGCGCTCTTCGGACCCCCGCCACTCCCGGCATAATATCCTGAACATATCCTGATTCTTCACGAGGATTTGTGTAGAGGACACTGGGCTGATCTTCCTATGGTTTTTGGATTTTGATTCGGTCCGGGGGCACCGAAGATACGACGACTCGAACTTTCGGGGTCCGCCCTGGAGGTGTGCCCGGGTCTGGGTGAGGCACTGTGGCCGTGTCTGAGTTGAACAACAGCGGCTGGGGGATTCGACTTGTGGGTCCCCCTCTTAAGTTTCGGTTTCGATTCTGCCTCAGACTGCGACGTCTGGCAGAGGAGTCTGGCCCTTGCTGGGTCCAGCGGCACGGGACTGCTGTTGTGCCTTTGGCTTGCTTATTGTCCTTCCGGGCTGGCTCACGCCTAGAGGTACCCTCGCCGCTGCTTTTTGGCTACAACGCCTTCCTCTCCTATGGCCATTTTCACCTGATCGAGTGAGTCCCCTGGGACGCGGTCTCCAACATGGCGGGCAGAGGGGACCGAGAGACTCGGAAGACCAAAACACCCCTTCGCGGGGGCCCGGTCCAGTCTAACGTCATGGACCGGTACACCCATTCGAAGGGGTCCCCTGGAACCGCCTTGCCTGGCCCGAGTGCAGTTGATCACACTGTGGAAGCGTTGACGGAGCCGTCCTTGCAGGACATCATGGGCGCCATTTCTGGCATGAAGGAAACAATAGGCCAACAGTATGAAGCTTTGGCCCACAAAATCAACACCGTGGCCATTGATGTGAACTTGATTCGGGCCGACCTATCTAAAACCAATGAGAAGGTGAAGTCATTGGATCTCAAGTCATCCAGCCTCACGACCGACGTCTCGGAGATACAGACGGAGATTGGCAATCTCCGAAGGGTGAACGACTTCATGACCCGGCGCTTGGAGGACTTTGAAAACAGAGCACGTCGTTGTAACGTGCGTGTGGTTGGCGTTCCGGAAAATCCGGACCCGCATTCTGTCGATCTCCTGGTCGAGGACCTGATACAGAACTACCTCTCTCCGTCTGGGTTGAGTAAATTCTTCGCAGTGGAATGTGCCCATCGTGTTCCGGGAGGCCAGGGCAAGCCGGGCGCCCCGCCGAGGCCTATTGTTGCGAAACTCTTTCACTATAGAGACCGGGACGCTATCCTGCAGGCATCGCGAGTGAAGGGCCCGGTGGCCTTTGAGAATGCCACGGTGAACTTCTACCCGGACTTTTCTCAATTGGTGCAGAAACAGCGTATGGGCTTCCGTGGAGTCAAGAAGCGTCTCCGGGACTTGGGACTGCGCTACGCTATGCTTTTTCTAACCAGGCTGCGAGTTGAATACAATGAACGGACCCTTTTCTTTGATCGGCCAGATTCCGTGAATGACTGGCTGGACTCTCTGCCGGACCGACCTCCTGGGACTGAGCCCGCCGAACACCTGGGTGGTGCCGAGGGTGGTATAGAGAGCTGAACTTATTGTCTATGCCCCGGTCTCCGTGCCACGTAACTTCTTCAGGGATTTTATGCCTAAGTGCCTCTATTTTCTGTGTGTTTTCCTCCTTCTTTATCTTGATCGGGGTGGCGGGTGGGACAGGGCCTTTCCTCCTCCGGGGTCTTTTTGTAGAATGGGGGTTCTTGGGCGACAGGCACACTGCATGTTGGGGTGGATTTTTAGCTTTTTGCAGGGGTGCAGGGTGGGGGGTGTTTTCTTGGTCGTTGGGGGGTGGGTTGATGGGAAGTTTGATGTTTGTGTTTTGTTTTTTCAAGGCGATTCTATCTTGCTAATGGTGTTTTCGATGTCATGCTCATTGGGGGAGGGTTCCGGCATCACTGTGTGGGATGGGGGGTAGCGGGTTGAGGTTTATTTCGTGGAATGTCAATGGTCTGGGGGATCGTATAAAACGGGGTGTGGTGTTGCGATGTCTACGACGTTTGTCTCCTGATATTGTTTTTCTGCAGGAGACTCATCTAGTGGGCAATACTTGTCGTGCAATGAACAGGTGGGGCTATCGCCTCGTCGCACATTCGGGGTTTACCACGGGTTCCAGGGGGGTGGGTATCCTTGTTCGGGCTTCCCTCCCCCTGGCAATTGATGATGTGATTCTTGATGATCGGGGGCGTTACGCCGTCCTCGTGGGACGCTATGAGGGTCGGACCCTTTCCCTGTTTACCGTTTATGTGCCCCCCGGTCTACAGACCTCTACCTTTTCCGATTTGGGCCGAGTGTTGTTGAGCCTCCCAGATAGTACTCTTTTCATTGCAGGTGACTTTAACTCTGTGTTCTCCGGTCTACATGATCGTCACCCCCCTAGGGACACTCCTTCGGCCCAACAGTGGCTGGGTGGGTTCCTGGATACTTTTGGTTTAGTGGATTGTTGGAGACTTATGCACCCGACTCAGCTTCAATACACTTTCCATTCCGGGGCCCATGGGAGTCTGTCTGATGCCTGCGGCGCAGTCGTCTGCTGTTCGGGAGATTAGACACCTCCCCCGGGGCATCTCCGACCATTCTCCGCTTTGGCTTTGTTTTGAGGTGGGGGTGGAGGCGGCGGGCCGGGTGGCTCCCATCAACCCATGGTATCTGACCTCCCCCGAGACCCGTGGTCTCTTGAGCAAGTCGTTGGACAATTATTTTTTAGACAACGAGGGGTCCGTCTCCTCTGCGGTGTCCCTATGGGAGGCCTTTAAGACAGTGATCCGCGGGCAGGCCCTTTCCCTTATTGCTGAATCCAAAAAGGCGAGAAATCGGGAGGTGGTGGAACTCGAGAGGGAAATTGTTGGGATAGAGGCTGACTTGGAATCGGCAGTAACTCCTGATAAACTCCACGCCTTGGGTCTGAAACAATTTGCGTATAGGTCACTGGTTACGGACGCGGCTAAAATGATGTTTCGGGAGCAACAGGGTCGTTTGTATGATGTGGGGGACAAGGCGGGTAAATTGCTGGCGTGGTTGGACAAGAAGGAGAGGGCGAATCGTGTGGTGCCGGTGATTCAGACCCTGAATGGTGTGAGAGTGACTGACCCGGTGGGAATAGTGGACTGTTTTGCGGACTATTTCCGTGTGGTTTATTCCCCTGTGTCTGACCGAGATGTGGATGACTCTCGCATCTTGTTGCGTGATGTAGCTCTGCCCTGTGTCTCCGATTTAGACCGAGTCTCTTTGGACTCCCCTTTTTCCACGGACGAGATAGCGACTGCCATTCGCTCACTCCGTTCGGGCAAGGCTTTGGGCCCGAATGGATTGCCGATTGAGTTGTACAAGCTAAGTCCTGACAGGGTAGCGCCCTATCTTCGTACCATGTTTTTGGAGTCCCGGGAGCGGGGTATTCTCCCATATGATCAGCGTCTGGCTACGATCGTTGTTATTCCTAAAGAAGGTAAACCCCGGGACCTTTGTTCGTCTTATAGGCCCATTTCCATGTTGAATGTTGAGCCCAAGGTTCTGGCTAAGCTCCTGGCTACCCGCCTCCTGACGGTTATTAGCAGTTTGATTCATCCAGACCAATCCGGATTTATCCCGCATCGTAACACGGCTCTTAATCTGCGTCGTCACCACGGAGCCATTGCGAGGGCGGGGCTTCTGACGGAGCCGGCCATCTTGGCTTCGCTGGATGCCTCGATGGCCTTTGATACGATAGAGTGGCCCTATCTTTGGGCGGCTCTTGAGAAATTTGGTTTCGGTCCTGGGTTTATTGGTTGGGTGCAATTGTTATACGCCGAACCCCTGGCGCAGGTTGTGGTTAACGGTCGAGTTTCTGTTCCCTTTGGCCTTGGTAGGGGGACCAGACAGGGGTGCCCCTTGTCTCCTCTACTTTTTGCTCTTGCTTTGGAGCCGTTAGCTGCGTGGCTTCGATGGGAACCTTCACTCAAAGGGATCCGTTGGTCACCAGATTTTGAGGATCGCGTCTCGCTTTACGCGGACGATATTCTTCTTTACCTTACTTCCCCGCGCAAATCTTTAAATGTCCTATTTGACGTTCTCACTTCGTTTGGCGCTAACTCTGGTCTGGTTATTAATTGGGCTAAGTCCTGTGTGTATGCTCTTTCGGGTGTTCTGCCCCCGTTGCCGGATAGATTTCCTATCCAGGTTGTCCAGTCCGGCTTCAAATATTTGGGGATCTTTATTACGCTGGACTCCTCACTTCGGTTTGAATGTAACCTCCTCCCCCCGCTTCTTAGACTGCGACTGGATGTGGCCCGCTGGCGTAAGTTACCCCTGTCTCCTCTGGGCAGGGCTGCCCTTTTCAAAATGATGTCTTTGCCACGATTCCTATACGCACTTCAGAATTCCTATGATGACGTTCCCGCTACCTATTTCCGAGAGATTGAGAGTCTCCAAAGGCAATTGATTTGGGACGGGCGTCCACGTATCGCCCTTGCGAAACTTACCATCCCTTGGTATGACGGGGGCATGGCGCTCCCTGATATCAAAAGATATTATTGGGCTACCCAACTGTCTGCCATTAACCACGCAATGTATTCCCCGGGTCGGGATCCGGCCTTTGAAATGGATAGACTCCAGCTACCGGGAGGTGATTTTAATAGAGCGCTTTATTCCAAGTCGGCTGGGCGCCATCTTACGGGCCCGTCCAAGATTGCAGTCAGTGTGTGGCGCGCCGCGAATGTGAGCCTGGGATGGGAGAATCGGCTGACACTGGCGACTCCGCTTTATGCTTCTGAGCGTTTGGGATGTCTCTGGTCTACTAAGGGCTTTGACCGCTGGGATATGATTGGAATATGTAGAGTGGGAGATGTCTGTGTGAACGGTAGAGTGAAGTCCTTCGAGGCCCTTCGGACCGAATATGACTTGAGTGATAGGGAATTTTTTCGGTATCTTCAGGTTCGCCATGCTCTGGCCCCTGTTCTGACTCCTGGTGTGGCCCTCCCCGAGTCCTCCCCCCTCGAGGATCGCATTCTGGATGGCCACCTTCCCGATAGCACTATCTCCCTGATTTACAAGAAGCTGATTAATAATCGCGCCGACTTACTTGTCCGACTTAGGGAGGTTTGGGTCGACGACGGGCTGGAATTAGATGACGAGGATTGGCAGTCGGCACTCTCTTCTCCGAAAGAGGTCGCCATTCCTGCCCGTCTCCGTTTGGTTCAGCTTAAGATCCTCCACCGGGTGTATGTTACGGGTCCGCGTCTGGTTGTGATGGGTTTTTCCCCGGACGGTCTATGCAAACGCGGATGTGGGATGAGTGCTACATTTCTGCATATTATTTGGGAGTGCCCGGGGGTGGCGGCCTACTGGACTGATGTGCTTGCGGTGATGACTGTTGTGACTGGGATTGCCCTACTGCCTGAGGTCCGACGATGCCTGTTGAATGTGTGGGAACCCACCGACTATTCTGTGGCCCAGACCAGATGGGCGACCTTGGGATACATGGTTGCAAAGCGGGACATTGCGCAACTCTGGGGCGCATCTAGACCTCCTGATGTCTCGGCATGGGAGGACAACATGGACTGGTCCATGTTCCGCGAGAAGACAGTCTATGTAGCTAGGGGCAGACCCAGGGCGTGGACGAAGATTTGGGGTCAGTGGAACGAATATCGTGGGAATATTTGTACTCCTCCCCTGGTTGACACACCCGATGTTACCCTGTCTCCCTAGGCTGGTGTTCCCGAAATTTCTCATGCTGTTCTATGATTTGCCTATCCTCCCCTCTGTCCCCCCCGCCCACCTTGCCGAGTCCCATCGATTGTGATTTCGTTTCTCTGATTAGTGAGTTTCCCCTCCGCCTTCTGGGCTGACTTTGATTAGTATGCATTCGCCTTTTTGTAGTTCGTTGGTTTTTGTATGTATATAACAGAAAATGGTTGTGTCCTGTTCTATCTTTCGAGTAACATTTGGTATCTGATTTATGCCTGACCACGGGAGTGATTGTATGTTTTTTGTATGTTTTTTACATTGTGCTTTGATTTTAGCGGCCGGCCCGTGTGGTTGTAGGCCCATCCTTGTGACCCTTATTTGATTACTCAATAAAAGTTTTTAACCAAAAAAAAAAAAAAAGTATTGGCCAAGAAACAAGCATTGATACCAGAAACTGAAAAACAAGCATTGACAAAGACAAGCATCGACGACTAAGTAAACAGCAGCAAACAAACATATCATTGAGGCAAGCGGGACACCCTTCAGACAACATGGTGTCTGACGATGAAGCCAATCCACCGCAACAAGGCGATGTCAAGCCCAAGGTTGCAGGTGGATCGCACCTACGAGCGCCCGAGCCTCTCAAAGTGACCACTGGGGGAAGCATGGGTCCCAGTTGGCAAGAATGGCTGGAAGAATTTGAAGACTACATCGAAGGATCAGAAGTGACTGCAGACAAGAAGAAGTTGATTGCCCTGCGCAACCTGGCGGGGCGGGAAATAGTCAAAATAATCAAAGACCTTCCTGCTGCTGAGGCGGACACCTATGACAAAGTGCGTGACGCACTAAACAAAAGATTTCTTCACAAGAAAAATGTGGACTACGAACGCCATACGTTCCACTCGGCTCGTCAAGGGAAGGAAGAACCCATGAGTGCCTTCATGATGCACCTGCGGAGACTAGCCAAGCATTGCGAATTTGATAACTTCTCAACAGATGCTGCAATTAAGTCACAAATAATAGATGGATGTCACTCCGATCAACTGAGGAGGCGACTATTGAGGAAAGAACATAGCCTAGAGGACATAGAGGAGATGACACAAGTCTATGACCAGGCGGAGGAGTATGCCGCTGATATCGAAACGGGACACAAAGGGAGTCACGAACAAGTGCGACGAGTCCACGCCAAAAGTGACAGTCGAAGGAGTTCGAGAGACAGACAATGGAGGTCACGTCCGCCCTCCCGTCAAGACCAGTCAAGATACCAGCGGCGAGAGCCATGGAAGAAAGAGAGAAAATCAGAGAGAGTGAGGAAATGTTACAGATGTGGGTATGATTACCCCCATGTGGATAGCTGCCCTGCCATGGGCCAGAGGTGTCGGAAGTGCGGTCGAACTAATCATTTCGAAGCGATGTGTGGGGAATACAACAAGGAGAGACGAAGTAGTGCAACCAGGACATCTCAGTCTGACACACGAAACAGCACTTCGAGGACATCCCGGTCCGACACTCGAAGACACCATGCGCGAGCTGTCCAGGAACTGACTGAGCAGTCCTCTGGGTCGTCACACTCCAGCAGAGAGTCACGGCGGTCCAGGTGGGAACGGAGGTCACCATCCAAGGACTCGAGACCTTCATCCCGAGACTCAGCATACACCATCGAATACCTGAACCTAGCTGCAGATCCGGACCAACTGAAAACATATCCTCGTTTGGACATCACAGTTGGCAATCATGATACAAAGTTCGTACTGGACTCCGGTGCATCCTTCAACTATATTCCGGTCACCGAATATGAAAGAATGAGTCCACGTCCTCCTCTGACATTTGCACCAGTGAGGGTCTTCACGTGGATGGCAAAGAAGCCACATCCCTGCCTTGGGAAGTTCTCGACGACCCTCAAGCACGAGGGCACAACCATTTCAGCGGTCATCCATGTCATTAAGGGCCCAGAAGCAGACTGCCTGCTGAGCCTTCCGACAGCTGAACGTCTTCACCTAGTGGAAATCCTTTTCAAATTTAGCGGCAACCAAGATGTGACCCGTCAATTTCCCAGACTATTTCAAGGACTAGGCAAATTGAAAGACTGCCAAGTGCGATTACATATCAATGAACAAGTCAGACCCATCGCTCAACATCCGCGAAGGGTACCGTTCCATCTTCAGACTGCTGTTGAGGAAGAACTCCAGGATCTGTTAGCTGCTGACATCATCGAGCGCACAAATGGTCCAACACCGTGGGTGTCCCCAGTAGTTATAGTACCCAAGAAGGGCACGGCCAACAAAGTCAGACTCTGTGTGGACATGCGCTTGCCCAATACTGCAATCGAAAGAGAACGACATCCGGGACCCCATCTGAGCGATATGATCTCCGCCCTCAATGGTGCAACAGTGTTTTCCAAGTTGGATTTAAATAAAGGTTACCATCAGCTAGAACTAGATGTAAAGTCAAGATACATCACCACATTCGCAACCCATCTGGGGTTGTTCAGATATAAGAGACTGAGTTTTGGAGTTTCCTCCGCAGCCGAAATATTTCAGGAAGCAATTCGGCAAGTTATCCAAAACATTCCCAACACGCTTAACTATAGCGATGACATACTTGTATATGGTTCTGATCTACGAGAACACGATATTGCACTCAATCGTGTTTGTCATGCGTTATTGGAGGCCAACCTGACTCTAAACAAAGAGAAATGTGAGTTTCACCAGAACACACTGAAATTCTTTGGCCATATTTTCTCAGGCGCTGGCATGAAACCTGATCCTGACAAGATCATGACCCTGAACAACACCAAGAGTCCCCAGGACGTCAGTGAACTCAGATCGTTCTTAGGCATGGCTAGTTACTGTGCTCGCTACATCAGGGACTATGCGACGATCAGTCATCCCCTCCGCATCTTGACCAAACAAGGTCAACCGTTTGAGTGGACTCCTCAATGTGAGCAATCCTTCAAGGAAATCAAGAAGGCGGTGGAGTCTGCGGATCACTTGTCATACTTCAACCCGCAAAGAAAGACTGAGATAACTGTGGATGCCAGTCCTGTCGGGCTCGGAGCCTTCCTGGCCCAGTATAACAATGACTCAGATCAACGTCGTATCATTGCTTATGCGAGCCGCAGCCTGACAGACCCGGAGAGGGCTTACTCGCAGCCCGAGAAGGAAAGTCTTGCCGTTGTGTGGGCATGTGAACATTTTCATGTTTTCATATACGGCAAACATTTCACTTTAATCACAGACCATCAGGCCCGTGTCACCATTTACGGAAACCCACGATCGAAAATGCCCCCAAGGATTGAAAGATGGGGCTTAAGGCTACAGGAGTACACATTCACCATTATCCACAAGCCTGGCAAATCGGAAAACCCGGCTGATTATATGTCCCGGCACCCACTTGCATCGTCAGTCTCCAAGTCATCCATCGCGGAAGAGTATATACATTTTGTGACTGACCAAGCCCTACCCCCAGCTATCCCCATGGATACCATCCGGGAGAGTACGGCTCAAGACATCGTCCTGCAGAAGGTCCTTCGCAGGGTTCGAAACAACCGGTGGAGACATGATCCTCAGGATGAAGAGACTGATCCCATTATCAAACGAGAAATGCAAGCCTTCCGGCATGTCTGTGGTGAACTGTCAGCCACCACTGATGGCATACTACTGCGAGACCAGCGAATCGTGATCCCCACTCAACTAAGGCAAGGAGTGGTTGCCCTTGCACATGAAGGACATCGGGGGATTGTGTCGACTAAACGTGCGCTACGGGAACGAGTATGGTTTCCGTATCTGGATCAACTGGTAGAAGATACCTTGAAGGACTGTCACCTCTGTCAGCTCACCAGCAAGAGTGATCCTCCAGCACCACTGCACATGACCCCTTTGCCACCTGGAGTATGGCAAGAGATCGCCATTGATTTCTATGGACCCCTGTCATCTGGCAAATATGTGCTAGCCATCATTGATGAGCATTCGCGCTATCCCATGGCATACTTTGTACCATCCACAAATGCCTCTAGTACCATCAAAGTCCTTGATGAAGTATTTGCCACATGGGGTGATGAAGCAAAGCTTCGCACATTTTGCGACTTGCCGTATTCATGAACCTCGTCTATGTGTAACAAGGTAATAATTCGTACGTCTTACTAACGTTTACTTTATGTTTAAACCAGGTTCCCTGACGCTTGCCTATGTGTTTTACTAAAATAATTTACCCGAGTCATTTAATATGGCCGCTGCTTGTATTTAGTTACTGCGCATGCGTCAGCCACACTCACGTGTCCTGACGTGTCTGCAGAGTTGGAGGGAAATTTATGCGCATGCGTAATACATAGCTTTGCCTATAACGTGGTACTGCTCGTGCCACTGCTCTTGTAGCTGTTTATATGTAGCTAACATTTAGACTGCATAAGTATATTTCTTAGTAATAAGTTGAAAGTACAAACGCTGTGATGTGTTTTCATAATGATATTTTTATGTATTAATTTGTTCTCGCTTACTTTTCATGTACCGCGGGGAATGGGGGTCTGACTGCACCGAATACCATCTTGGATGGCCTTTCTGCGCATGCTCCTATGTCTGGGGAACTGAAAACCTTGGCTGGTGGAACTTGGCCAGCTGGCAGGGATGGGCAAGATGCTCCTGAGAACTGACCTGCAAACCCAGCAAAACGGAGACATGTGTCCCTATTCAGCAACAATGTACATTTATCACTGTATTTCTCTGCAGTTTCTCATGGGAACCCCAATCTTGCTCACGGTACCCAGAGATGTAAATTAGGCATCCAAATACTGTGTTCTGATTGGTGTGTTACCCAAATCCTATCTTAGGACCAATCCAAATTGAGGGATTCTGACACTTTGCAACATTGGGGGGTGGTACCCTGTCCCAAAAGAGTATATCTACCCTGGGTTCACCTAGGGAATTTGTCCGACTTGTCTGGTTTAGCTGACCTGTCACTGACACATCGCACTCAATAGGTGACTAAAGATACAGAGCGCTGCAGATCACTCTGTCCGAAATTGACCATAGACTAAGGTTTTACTGAACCTTAAAGTGCTGGCGAAGCACTTTGCTGGGAGTTCGCTGACCCAATCGGGGTCTTGATCGATAGCTGCAGAGAGGGTGGAGCGCAGGCGTTGCTTCCAAACTGCGGGTGCGGTCCTGTCCTGAGCGGTCCTGTCCTGAGGGTTTGCTGTCCTGTCCTGAGGGTCCTGTCCTGATTCCAAATCTGAGGGTATCCTGTCCTGTCCTGGGTGTCCATTCTGCACCTGCTGTCCTTTGAGGGGTATCCTTCCTTGAGGGTTTCCTGTCTTTAACTGACCCGTGGCCAGGGTTTGGTTTCCACACCAGTCTAGGTAAATACTGTTCTAAATTCTTTAAAACTTGCACCTTTCTATTTTCTGTCTTTTGCTTTAATAAAGATACACCTTTGCATATGGTGATTTTTCCATGCTTTTGCCGCAACTATTGAAACATAAAGTCAATTGCATATTTTCATAACTTGTTCCTATGTTCCCCTACCTTTTAGAAATCATATTTTGCATTGCAGTTTGTCATTTTCTGATATGGTCTAGAACGGCCTTACTTAATTTGTCTAAAGAATCCTTGGCCTGAATGCATAGCGTTATTTGTTGCATCTCATATTAGCGTTTTCTATGATTACCCTGACTTTATTTCTCTATAGTTATGTACTTTTCATTATCTTGGTTATTGATTGCCTTATTCTTGTAAGTTTGATGCTTGATGAAAACGAACTTTAGATAAAGCTTTTAAAACTTCCAGTTGTCCGTGGTCATTTTACAACAGTATTGAATGTCATTTGAATTTGCATTTGCTGCCTTTCCTTTTACAGCTAGGCCCCTGATCCGTTGTGGTCATAGGTACCCGTGTCGGTGGATGGTAAGTCGGGTACACTGAGTAATAACAGTAGGGAACACACACAAATTGGTAGTAGCCCGTGAAGTCGCCCTGTCAATGAATAGTGTGAATTGAAAGTATATGGGCCCTGAAGCCGGAAACGGCGAAATTATTGGCTGGGTGACCTCGCGCGCTCTATCAGTTTATCTGGTAGATCAGAGGATGGTTAGGGACTAGCTAAAGGTTAGGTAGGACTAGTTAGACTAGTTAAGTCGGTAGCTGCTAGTACGTTAATGCTGCTAAAAGAGCGGCTGTTCAGAGAGAGCTGATCATTCTCTTGTGGATACGCTGCTTTGAAATTCATGAATTGTTTCTTCATTATTATTCTTGTTCTTATATTATTGTATGTACTAATCCATGCATTTGTAAACCGTCTTGTACTGTGTTGTCCGAACTCCCCGGGGAATTGAAAGGGCAAGTGGTGAATAGAATCCATTGTCCTGAGGTCACAGGCTCGAGGAAAGTTAGGTGCAGGTTAGGATAACCGGGAAGCACTAACTAGGGTTTTTTCTGAATACATGTGTGAATAAATGTCAGTAACGAGGTTCATTGGCAAAATTCCCATAGTGGCATAACCTAGTAAGGGTCACATCGGAAGAGTAGCAGGTTCATCGGAGCTTGGGAGAAAGCAGAGGGGTCCGCTGGGAAACCTTAGACTCGGATATATCCCGGAGAAGTGGATGAGTTTAGGGGAATAACAGGTTCACCGATGCTAGAGTAAAGGGTAGGCGGAAGAGATCTACCCGCAGCGCGTGAAAAGTAAATGGAAGTAGTTTACTTGCAGTAAAACAAAGCTATCCTGTATAGACACTTGAGCACTGTGGCGAATGTGTATTCGTTGTTAAATAATCAAGCACTGAGCACTTTAGAAAGAAAGAAAGTTTCCGTTACCTTGTGAAGGGAGGGAGTCAGTCGCGAAGCGTCTCTGACGTCACTCCGTGCCGCGCTGGGATTGGTAGAAGCAGCGGGTGGGTAGCGGGGCTGGAATTGTAAAGGAGGGGTGAAGCGCCGAGGAGTGAGAACAGTCTCACGAAGGGGCCGCGCACCCATTGGTCGAAACTATTTGAACGCGTGCACCCCATTGGTCGCACGAAGTTACAAGGCGCATTCTGATTGGAGGTAACTTTATAAACAGAGTTAAGCGTAGAAATCGTATGTGGCACTCGTACTGTCCAGAGACTAGACCCGATCCGAGGAACCAAGGGTTTGAAAGGGATCAGTGGAAAGCCAATAGATACGATATTATGTACGGAGTCAAAAGAAAGATGTCCCTTGTAAATAGGGTAAAGAATTATTTCAAAACAGACAAACCGATTAAATCTAGAGAGGGCGTTATTGTCCCGCCACCGAATACTCCCGCCTCATTCATGATGTTTGACCGAGGGTACAATACCTGTGTGTGGTTGGAGAATTGGGTGAAGTACACAAAAGATGACGGAATATTGGCTTTTCCGTTAGACGGTACTTTCAATGGCAGAATTTTATTTAATTTTAGGACCCGAATGAATGAATTACATCCCAGACCGAGACTAACGCAGTATGAGGCATTAGAGGAATGGGAGATTGAGGCTTTCGAAAGAGAGAAACCCCGAATGGACAAAGGTCTGACCAAGTGGTACCCCAGGCTGAAACAAGAGACCAGGGACAAGAGGATGAAACAGTGGAGACAGAGCATGATTGTTGAGGGTCTGTTTCCCATGATGCCGGCAGGTAACCCTTCGGTGGGAGAGAAAAGGACAGAAAAGAGTAAGCATTGGGGAGCCCCTGGGGAGTCAGACGATGAATTGCTAGATGACATCTTTACGAGAAGTCCGCCCCCTTATAATGAGGGAGCCCGACCTTCCAGTATAGGAGAGAATCCCCAGCGTCCATCTATTAAGGAGGAGGACAGATCCCTAGGAAGGGGGGGAGGCGGCCAGGTATTGCCCTATTTTGAGAATCCCGGACCCGCGGAGGTACGAGGTATATACCCTAGAATGCCCGTGAGCCCGGAAGAAAAATATTCCCGTGAAAAGCTCTTTTTCCCCAGACCACTTTACGAAAACGAAGAAAAGCCATTAAGTTCAGGAATGCCCTTTTTGCAGCCTCCATATGGGGAGGAGTGCAGGTCATTTGGCACAGGAACTTTGTTCCCGAAACCAAATTATGGTGGGGGACCAAGTGAAACGCACCCTACTGCCCCGAGTTTTACCCCTCACTTGACCCCACAGATAATACCTGATCGAACATTAGGAAGAGCACTAGATGAAAGGGAGCAAGAGGCCATAGCTAGACAGAGAACGGAAATAATTCAGAAAATCTCCCAGTTAAATACTAGTCCTGAAGCTTTGACTATTCCGGTAACAATCGGACCAGTGGTTCCGTTATATGGGAATAGTCAGGGAAATCCGAACCCTCCAGTTATGAACCCAATCATGGCACCACCCAGACAGGAACCCATAATAATAGATGATCAGTCCAGTGAATGTGAATCTGAAGTTGCGTTCTTGGACCTGCCCAACAAACAGATCGGAAAGGGAGTGCCGAAGCGGCAAAATCCTTTTGATGCGAAAGAAATTAAATTAGAATCAACGTCAGGTACTAGGAGTGTCTCCCTGGTAACTCCGGAAGAAATTGAAAATTGGAGTCGTGAATTAGAAAAACAGGCTCCGCAAACGAAACCTTTAGACCTCTACAAACTGAGAGTAGAAATAGAGGAATTAATGGCAGGAAATGTGGGATTAGACAGATTGAATACCTATTCTGAAGAAGAATTGCTGTTT